>NC_142888.1:104812500-105117258 GCF_051225735.1 Oryctolagus cuniculus
CCAGAATCTACAAAGACATCAAGAAACTCCACAAGATCAAAACAAACAACCCACTTAAGAGATGGGCCAAGGACCTCAATAGACATTTTTCAAAAGAGGAAATCCAAATGGCCAACAGGCACATGAAAAAATGTTCAAGGTCACTAGCAATCAGGGAAATGCAAATCAAAACCACAATGAGGTTTCACCTCACCCCGGTTAGAATGGCTCACATTCAGAAATCTACCAACAACAGATGCTGGCGAGGATGTGGGGAAAAAGGGACACTAACCCACTGTTGGTGGGAATGCAAACTGGTCAAGCCACTATGGAAGTCAGTCTGGAGATTCCTCAGAAACCTGAATATAACCCTACCATTGGACCCAGCCATCCCACTCCTTGGAATGCCTTCCATTGTTCTATCACGTTCTTTGAGTTACCTCTCCTCCATTGAAGCCCAGAGAGTAATCCAAGCATATCTCTATCTTCTTATCCTTTCTAGTCATATTGCCCATCCCATTTCCCTTCCCCACGCTGTATTTCTTTTCTTTTCTTTTTTTTTTTTTTTTTGAAGATTTTACTTATTTATTTCAGAGGTAGAATTACAGACAGTGAGAGGGAGAGACAGAGAGAAAGGTCTTCCGTCTGCTGGTTCACTCCCCAAGTGGCAGCAATGGCCGGAACTGTGCCTATCCAAGCAGGAGCTTCTTCTGGGTCTCCCACACAGGTGCAGGAGCCCAAGGACTTGGGCCATCTTCTGCTGCTTTCCCAGGCCATCCCAGAGATGCTGGGTTGGAAGTGGAGCAGCCAGGACATGAACCAGCGCTCATATGGGATGCCGCCACTGCAGGCGGCAGCTTTACCCACTACGCCACAGCGCCGGCCACACTGTTTCTAATGTTTTCTTCTACACAATCTCCTGTCCATAGCTACATGGATATCCACATGCAAACCCAGTTGACTTACTGGCACCACATTCCCTAGTTCTCTCTTCTCTGAAGGTATTTACTTCCATTTCACTGCAGCTTCATTTTCTGTGTCAGCAATAATAACTTGTGCTCATTGACAACTCAAAGCAAGACACTTCCTTCCTTAAGCATAACTTTTTGTAGTCCTTCAATACCACCACACTGGTCCATCATGTTTTCACAATCTCCCTATCTTCATAGTTTTGATATGTCTCTTGCTTCCACAGTGTTCCCTTCACTGACTGCTTTCCTCATCTTAGTGAGGTGAAATGTCTTGTACTGAGTACTGGGATGACTGGAAATCAAAAAGCCTTTAAAAAGCAAATTCATGTTAACTTTAATCCACCAAGTCCTTAATGCTCCTCTTCAATTATTTGGTTTACCTTGTAGATATCTCAGTCCTCTGCCAAATTTCTCAATGTTTTTCAAACTCGAACTACATTTGTTCTGTTTGTTTCTTCCTTTACTCTCTTCCTCAAATATTTCCATATATTATTTCCATGACTTTTTCCATTATTTTACTTAAGAACTCTCTTCTTTTCTATTGATCCTTATCCTTTTATATCTCATTTTCTTTCATCTCTGAGTACCCATATCTGGGTCTCTCTGACCCATTGTCTTTATCTGATTTTGTGCTTTACTATGTTATTTAGCCCCATCATTCTCATTCTCCTTGAAAAAGAATAAAAATGGTACAATTTTTCAAATAAAAAATTTGAAAAGATAATTTGAGGCATTGTCTTTTTTATGCTATCTTTCTATCTTTCCGGTTTCTTACAAAAGCAGGTGAATGTTTTATTTGTTTAAATCTTGGTACAAACTCCGTTCTTAACCTCACAGAATGCAATAATCATGTAATTACTAAATACATCAGACACATTTTTTACTACATTATGATTATCTTTCATCGGTTTTTAGTTAATATACCCTTATTTTGATATTCTCCTCTCCTCATACCATTTTATGAAACATTTCTGTTTAAGCTCCTATTCTATCTGATAATATCTTCTTTGTTTGATTTTATAATTCTTCTGTCTTTTTCAGTTTTAATTATGGGTATTCTCCAATGCTTTGAAATATTTTCTTTTCACAAGTCACTTTTTCTTCACAGATATTACTTGTTCCATTGCATCTATATTACCAAGACTTCTAAATAACTACTTTAATACAACCAAGTTCAATGAAACCATAATTAATTATGATCAACTATAATTATTTATTTTTCTTGTACAATATTTAAAATAATTTATTTTGAACCTGGTAATATTTGTTCATATTCAGAGTATTTATTTATATGTGTAAACCTCTCCCATTTTGCAAAATAACGAAATAAGGTCCTCGACTTTGCCATCTCTGTACATTGATCTTGAGTATTAAATTTGTACTATAATTTATGTCATTTGTATACAGACAGCATAGAAGTAACAGTCAATTTTTGTTATACTTCATGGATATACAGCCCTAGTTTAATTGCTATACCAATAAAACTATGAACAATAGTGAATATCCTCTTTGCATTTTACACACATCATTTCTAAGCATTACACTTTTCAAGCTACTGACTTCCTTCAAGGATATGTGTATGTGTGCGTGTGTGTGTGTTGTGTAAGAAATTATTCATTCACAGCTCAAATGTCCTTCCAAATGGGTAGGTTGTAGAAATATCAGCAGAATTTCCTATAAGAAGTAACAGAACAAAGAGTCCTTTTGGTTTGGAAATCACTATCTTGTTTATGGGAAATTTGCCCAAGTAGTTGTTTCCCATGTCTGTGTTTTTATATTTTAAGTTGTTTTAGTTGTAAAAAAAAAAAACCTTAACTATATGTATGCTATAGTTATTTACAATAAAATTAACATTATAAATTTGATATTTTCTTAATGACTGTAGAAAATGAAATGCACTATTTCTCTTTAAATTTTTTATACCATTTCCCTTATTTAAAAAGATTTATTTATTTATTTGAAAGTCAGAGTTACAGAGAGAGGTAGAGACAGAGAAAGGTCTTCCATCCGCTGGTTCACAGAGAAGCAGCCGGAGCTGCACTGATCCAAAGCCAGGATCCAGGAGCTTCTTCTGGGTTTCCCACATGGGTGCAGGGGCCCAAGGACTTGGGACATCCTCCACTGCTATCCCAGGCCACAGCAGAGAGCTGGATTGGAAGAGGAGCAGCCAGGACTCAAATCGGTGCCCATATGGGATGCCTGTGCTTCAGGCCAGGGCATTAACCTGCTGCGCCAGCCCCTCATTTCACTTTTTTCTACTTAAAAGTTGCTCAGAGTTGGAGAGCCAATTCTGGGTTAGCTTTTCAGTTCTATGATTTCAATAACTTTTCTGTCATCTCATTTTATCTTCATGTGATGATCACAACAGAATGCACAATTTTAAGTCGGGTCCTATCTGTGAATAAGGGACACCAATTAACATCCCTTACATTAATATGAAGCTCCTCTTGATGTTTTCCTGTATATTCTTTTATCTTTAAAATAGTTATGTCAACACCAGTATAGAAACACAATTCAACATTAATCATTTGGAAATAGCAGTACAACCTAATACTTTATCCCTTTTAGTATTTTTTGTGTTCTACTTAATACTATTGGTTGAACTTAGTAATTAACACATAATTATTCTTAGGTGTTTAAATTTAACTGAAAAGTGATCTCTGTTAAATATAAGAGTGGGAATAAGAGAAGGAGGAGATGTACAATTTGGGACATGCTCAAGCTGACTTGCCCCAAATGATAGAGTTAGAAACATACCAGGGGATTCCAATTCAATCCCATCAAGGTGGCATGTATGAATGCCATCTCACTAGTCCAAGTGATCAATTTCAATTCACAATTGATCATAACGCTAGGATTAAGTGTCAAAGGGATCGCATAAAAAAGACTAGTATCTGCTAATACTAACTGATAGAATGAAAAAGAGATGAAGGATCAAACATGGGAAGTGAGATACACAGCAGACTCATAGAATGGCAGGTGTCCTAAACAGCACTCTTGCCTCAGAATCAGCCCTTAAGGCATTTGCATCCAACTGAAGAGCCCATGAGAGTATTTCAGGCATGGAAAGCCAAGACACTCTGGCAAAAAAAAAAAAAAAAAAAAACAAAAAAAATCAAAACAAATCTAAATGAAAGATCTCCGCAAGTGAAATCCCAGTGGAAAGAACAGGTCATCAAAGAAGGAGGTACCTTTCTCTGAAGATAGGAGTGAACTTCCACTTTGACTATGACCTTGTCTAAATAAGATCAGAGTCAGCGAACTTAAAAGGCTTCCATAGCCTTGGCAACTCATGACAAGAGCCTAGGGTGATTACTGAGGCCATAAACAAGAGTGCCAATTTGTTAAGTCACCAACAGGAGTCACTGTGCACTTACTCCTCATGTAGGATCTCTGTCCTTAATGTGTTGTTCAATGTGAATTAATGCTATAACTAGTACTCAAACAATATTTTTCACTTTATGTTTTGGTGTGGGTGCAAACTGTTGAAATCTTTACTTAATATATACTAAATTGATCTTCTGTTATAACGATAATTGAAAATGAATCTTGATGTGAATGGAATGGGAGAGGGAGTGGGAGTTGGGAGTGTTGCATGGGGGGGGGAACTTATGGAGGGGAAAAAGCCATTGTAATCCATAAGTTGTACTTTGGAATTTTATATTTACTAAATAAAAGTTAAAAAAATAAATATAAGCTAAAAAAAAGAAATAGCAGTAATCAATAACTCCCCATTCATGTTATTTGTTCAATCTGCATTAGTTTATTCATATCTGGTAGGTATTACAAAATGGAAAACTGCACTTGTGTTTACCTTTCAGTCTCTCCTTAATTTCTAGAACATTTACATTTTCTCAATTGATGTGTGTCATGTCCACATATTCAAAAAATTTTAAGGAACCTATATTACATTATAATTGGATTCTATTTAGTTTTGCTTTAAACAATGTTCAAAATGTAATATTGGTTTTCATTTTGTAATTTGTGCTTAGAGTTATTTCCATAGAATTTCCGTATTTGTGTGTCCCCAAAATATGAGTCAGAACTTGCCACACTAAATTTGCCAAGATGCAAATTTAGTATGAAACTGTCACCCTGGCTTGTAAGATATCTCATGTTGATTAGGAGAGAACTCTGAAGAGCATAGCCCTGGCTACATCCTCCTTGCACAGTTGCCTAGAATGCCTAGGTTCCTCTAAGATGAGAACCAATACAACTACTTTAGACAAAACTGGCTTTTAGGAGCCAAATAGAGCTTCCTCATTATTTAGTATCTATTTGAGAAATCTAAGGTAAGTATTACACTCTGCATTGAGATTTTCTGCCCTTCAAAATCGTCATGCTGAAGTTTTTGTTCCTCTTTACTGGTTTATTTAGTTACTATTTCTTACATTTAAAGGAAAATCTAAAAATAAAAGTTACCGGCCAGCGCCGCGGCTCACTAGGCTAATCTTCCGCCTACCGGTGCCAGCACACCAGGTTCTAGTCCCGGTCAGGGTGCCAGATTCTGTCCCGGTTGCCCCTCTTCCAGGCCAGCTCTCTGCTGTGGCCAGGGAGTGCAGTGGAGGATGGCCCAAGTGCTTGGGCCCTGCACCCAATGGGAGATCAGGAGAAGTACCTGGCTCCTGTCATCGGATCAGTGCGGTGCGCCGGCTGCAGCGTGCCAGCCGTGGCGGCCATTGGAGGGTGAACCAACGGCAAAGGAAGACCTTTCTCTCTGTCTCTCTCTCTCACTGTCCACTCTGCCTGTCAAAAAAAAAAAGGTTACTAACAACATAAGGAATCCCCAAAAGATGAAAGACAAAATATTCTGAATATTTCAATGAATTAAGTAGAGACTTAAACCGAATAAGCATGCATATGACATATCCCTGACATTTAATTATTTTTAACATCTACAACTTCCTTACCAATGACAGCAACATTATACAGAAGTTGAGAATTTGGGTGATCAAACACTCTATCATGGTTACCTGCAAAAATGGTGCATCATCACCTCTACGTAGTCAATAGCCAAGTGATTTATTCAAATCAATTAAGTGGTCTACAGAGACAATCATTTTAAACAATGGAATATTTAATATTGAGTTCCAAAGATATGTGTTTATATATAAATATACATATATATATACATGTACACACACATACATACCAAGTACTATCTGTTTCAAATGAACAAAGCTTTCATAACATGATTGTATTTCTGAAGCACCTGCAAGTTAATAGTTTTCACACGATTCATGACAATCATTTCATCATATAATTATTACATGTTGTTTAAAGGATTATATCTAATGTTTCAAAAGATACTTCTTTCATGTTTCAAGGCATGATGTGCTCTTATTTCAAGGCTCTGAGCACTTTGACACAAACTTATTGGTTTTATAAAATTTTATCACATGTCCCACAGGTTTCATCTTTCTGGACTTACAAGCCATGATTCTGAATATGTATGAGTGTCACTACAGACTTTCCATCATTTTCGTTTCCTTTTTTCAGTCCTTTAGCAGCATAGTTTCTCTGGACTCTCTTCTAGTGCTCTGTAATAAAATGCCTGTCAAAGGGAGATACTCTTCTGAGTAGCTGCTGCCAAACACTCAATCAAGAAGCAATTATTTCTTTATCAACTACTTATTTTAGTTCTTGTCAGTGTATTACTATAATTAGCTATTCACTTTACAATATCATGATTACTGACTTGGCATCTGTAAGTAAAGAGATAGTAAAAGGAATAATTTAACCCATAGATAAGTACAATCTTACCTAGTAGATTCATGAGAAAATTATACTTAATGACAAATAGTAGCACTGATGTTTAAAATTCCAGGGTCTTGAATCATTTTCATGAACATACAGTATAAAACTCATGCAACATTGAAAATTTTTGACATTAACTGATCAAACTAGGTAGACCATAATTGATTCAATTACCTACTGTTATCCATTTTAAACATAATATTTGAAGTATTGAATCTCTACTTCACTCATAATTAAAAGTAAATGAAATGCACATAGCATTTCAGAAACCAAATATAGCATTAAGAGAGAAAACAGGAGTTTAGTTTGAACTATGGGTCTTTTACTACTTACTTGGTTGTTAATTTGCTCCATGACCTTCAGTTAGTAACCTCATTTTGTCTCAGAGGATATAATAATCCTGACCTGCTTCACAGGGGCGTGCTGTACCTTAATTGATGTGTGTTAAGCGCCTGGAGGTACTTTAATGAAAGCCATTATTGAAATGCAATTATTAACATTTGGGATAATGAAGTTAGCTTAGATGGTTTAGCCAAGCCTAGTGTGAAGATGGCTTCTGAGTTCAAGAACACAAAAGTTCGCTGTTGCGAAACTTAAAAAAAAAGGCCTAAGAAGCAAAATAGAAAATGAAACCATAACTGGCTTATTTGCTGACTTTAGCAGCATCGGGGTCTGCAGTTTATTGCTTTGTCTCTGATCAAGTGCATTACAATCAATGCGAATTACTACAGAGATGCTAGGAGATAATTTTGCAAAAATGTCAAAAACGCAAAGTTGGGGAGAGCTGGATGGGCTAGAAATGACTGTATCGATTTTCAAAAGGTTGGTAAATTACTACAATACCACCTTATGTTAAGGTAGATTGCAAATCTTGCATTTTAAAAGAGATCAACTCTAATTTTAAACCTCAAGAAAGGTTTAGTATATTACATGCCTTTCATCCATGAGAAAAGTCATGTGCTTATGTAGTAGAAACTGCCTGTGAAGTTCCCAATAGGGCTAATTTTTCTGCTCATCAATTCTTTCCTATACATTTCAACAGGGCTAGTCTTCAGATTCAGACAGCAATCATATCAGAATAGAAATAAGTGAAGTAAATTCCTGTTCTCAAGAAACTACAAACAAAAATATTTTCTGAAAACAATCTTAATGATGTCCGTACAATCTTAAGTAGTGTCACATTGACATTTATCATTTTTATATTAATACTATTTTAATCTATGTCAATTGCATTGTTCATGTCATAATGATACCTGGAAATAGGGTCATACAAACTGAAAATCCTAGACTTAGAAGAATTTATTTATTTGCAAGACAATGAGACAGAGACAGAGAGGGATCTTTCAACTGCTGGTTCACAAAGATTTCAATTTTTGGTAAGTGAAAATTTATATGAACCTTCCTCCATCTTTTGATGATGCCATTTCAACTCTTTACAAAGAAGTCATGAATATATTCTGTTTACAACTGATGGACATTTACCAGAATTTCAGAAAAACTGTTTCTAATGAACAAAACTAACTTTATACTCCCAGTTGAATTTCACAGTTTTAAATAAGTACTTCAAATGTTACAGTGGATGTAAAAATACTTTTAAATGTATAGAGAATAATGTGTTACTATATCTGGACAATAAATTGAAGCACTTTATATTCAAGTAAAGCACATTTGGAGGAATACATTTCTAAGGAAGTAGTTGGATATATTTATTTGAATAGCTAAATAAAGACTTGACGGTACACCATTTGTTTGCTTTTCTGGATATCTCAAAGAAGATTATTTTAAGATATAGGAGTCAAAAGAACTATTAGACACAATTTTCTAAATAGCAATCATGTCTCACCTTGCTTTAAAAATAAACCTCAGAAAAAAATCTTGGTCACAGTGGCTTGAAAGCCTTAGATATAAATTCCCTCCTATATTAAAAAGCTACAGAAACAGGGCAAGTGTTGTGGCACACAGCAAGTTGAACTATCACTTGAGATACCCACATCCCATATTAGAGTACTAGTTAGATTCTCAGCTCCTCCACTTCAGATCCAGCTTCCCGCTAATGCATGCTCTGCAGCATGTGATGGCTCATATACTTGCATCCATGACATCCACATGTGACTCCTGGATGGAGTTCTAGGCTCCTGGCTTTGGCCTGGCCCAGCCTTGGTTGTTTCAGGCATTTGTGGACTGAACCAGAGGATGAAAGATCTCTCTCTCTCTCTGTGTCTCTCTCTCTTTCTCTCCCTATCTCTCTTTCTCTGCTTTTTAAGCAGATAAAATCCATAAACATTTTAAAAAGCATCCACTCATCCTATTTTTTTAGTGCTTTGTCTCAGTCAGTTCCTATTTTCTTTTAGCTCATTTTTGAATATGTATTACAATTCTGTAAACACACTGCAAGATTTTCTTTTCTTTTTAACTGGTCAGTTTCTTCATTCCATAAATATAAACCCCAAATTTTAGATACAACATGCAAAAAAGTAAACATGTCACAGATTCCGGGCTGGTAATTATAACAATGCCAAACCACCTTTCATTTTAATTTTAAAATGTCACTTGCAATTTCACTCTTCTGATAGGCTACAGAGAAAGTATAAAAGCTCTTCAATAATCAGGAATATGATTTCTATGAAAATGCACTGTTATGTTTGAATTATTTCCTGTGTCAAAAAAGTAGTGTCAATTAACTTAATATTCTAATGACTATATGAAAAATAAAAAACAGACCCATCTCCCTCTTCTATGTGTGAGATAATAAAACAAGATATTAAATGCAGTGTAGTAATATTCTTCTTAAGGTATAGATTTATATATTTGACATAATTTTTTACAAATGAAAACATATGTGATCAATAAAATTATTTTATAAAATATCATTACTCAAATAATTTGAACTTTTGTGACCTCAGAGAACACCAGATGCAGTCAGCACATTCTAAATTATAAGAGGTTCATTGTTAAAATATTCAACTATTATATTAAGTAAATACTTTTCTTAACTAATTTTATTAAATTCAACAAGGATCACTCCTGTAGTTTGATTGGATGATCAAGATTGCATTTGGAGAAATTATTTGATTAGAGAGTAATCATCATTATTAGATTAGAGAGAATTAAATTACAATTACTAAAAATTACAGGTAATTATAATGCAGCTTAATTTCAAAACTAAACTCATCCTCCAAAGAAAAACATTTTATCCATGTGTTTAAAATATGCCTGTATATCTATTAACGTGATACATAATAATGGCTTTGGTCATTTGAAAGCTAAAAGTATGTAATTGAACAATTATTACAGCCACACTGCCTGAAGGCACTATTTGTCAAGAGAGTTGTATGATGGCCAATTATATCCACTCAACCTTGAAGGATAATTCTATCTTCTGATGGGAACAAATTACCATTACACCTCTTTTCCTCCCTCCCCCAAAGTTTAGCTATTGGCTTTTACAATGCAAATTTTCTAAAATGAACACTTTTCTTTAAGCTCCAGACTTGCTCTGATTTAAATAAAACTGTCTAATTACAAATTTATCAGGATATTTCATATAAATGTTCAAACAAAATTAAAATACTACCTTAGCCCTCAAGAACATAGACGTAAGAAATGTGGATAGCAATTTGAGTTGCTTAAATATTTGTCCCATGATTGTTACTTTGGACTATACTTCTTTTCTTAATCACACATAGTGACTTTGCTTTAAAACAGAGCATCTAATTTCTTTTTTTTTTTAAGGTTTATTTATTTATTTGAAAGGCAGAGTTGCAGAGAGAGAGAGAGAGAGAGAGAGAGAGAATGGTCTTCTATCCAGATGGCTGCAACAGCTGGAGCTGGGCTGATCTGAAGCCAGGAGCCAGGAACTTCTTCCAGGTTTCCCACATGTGTGCAGGGACCCAAGGACTTGGATCATCTTCCACTGCTTTCCCAGGCCATAACAGAGAGCTGGATTGAAAGTGGAGTAGCCAGGTCTTGAATCAGCACCCATATGGGATGCTGGCAGTGCAGATGGTGGCTTTATTCTCTATGTCACAGGGCTGGCGCCAGGTCATCTGATTTCATAGCTCTGAAGAGATCTTCAATAGAAAACCAGAAAAACACTGGAAGAAGTAACAGCAGTTATAATAAGGTAGAAGGACAGCACAAAATATGACTTACAAGGGAAAACAGAATAATTTAAAAATAGTTTTGAATTTTACTCTTACAGATAACAAGTTAAGAGATACTATTAAAGTCTACCTTTCATTATCCAGGAATAGTGAAATATTTGATGTCTTTTTTGAAATACTGGGGAGTATATATAATAGATATTCCTTTTTAAAGATTTATTTATTTATTATTTGAAAGGCAGAGTTACAGAGAGGGAGAGGGAGAGAGAAAGAGAGATAGAGAGAAAGAGAGAGAGAGAAAGTCTTCCATATTCTGGTTCACTCCCTAGATGGCCACAATGGCTGGAGCTGCACCAATCCAAAGCCAGGAGCTAGGAGCTTCTTCCAGGCCTCCCACGTGGGTGCAGGGGCCCAAGGACTTGGGCCATCTTCCATGGCTTTTCCCAGGCCATACTTGAGAGCTGGATCGGAAATAGAGCAGCCATGACTTGAATCGGTGCCCACATGGGATGCCAGCACTGCAGGTAGCAGCTTTACCTGCTACACCACGGTGCCAGCCCATAATAGATACTTTTAACTATTGTTATCTTAAATACGATGATTCATTTTCCCAGTGAAGTAAATATTATTTCACATTTATGTGATATAAAATGAAGTTTAATATTTGAGAAAGAATGCTGCTTTCCGATTATATTATTAAGTTACACTTTCTTGTCTAGGTATTTCATTTTAAGGATAACATTTTATGGAGCAGGCATCTGGCTCAGTATTTAAGTCACCACTTGGGATGTCAGTGTCCCATATCAGAGAACGTTCTTCAAATATCAGATCTGGTTCAAACCAGCTTTGTACACAGTCTGGATGCAGTAGATGATGGCTCAAGCACTGGTCTGGGAGACTTGGATTGTGTTCTCGACTCTTGGCTTCAGCCTGGCCCAGTCCTGGTTACTGGGGGCATTTGGG
The DNA here is from genome assembly GCF_051225735.1 of Oryctolagus cuniculus. Classification (NCBI taxonomy): domain Eukaryota; kingdom Metazoa; phylum Chordata; class Mammalia; order Lagomorpha; family Leporidae; genus Oryctolagus; species Oryctolagus cuniculus. Next base: position 104,824,274 of record NC_142888.1, read on the forward strand.
GTTGTGAACCAGTGGAAGGAAAGTCTCTGCCTATCTGCCTGTCTGTCTATCTGCCTTTCAAGTAAAATAAGAATAGATAATAATAATTAAAAGAATAACAGTTTAGAATTTCAAATGTTTAATGGAATTATTTAATAATTTATATTATGTAAGTACTGTATACTGGAATCTTGACTCTTTAAGACTTGGGGAATAATTTACAATAGATTGGGGAATAAATTTTATATTAAGGGTTTTTGATTTGTGTTATTTTGGTCCTGTTTTTACCAGGAGTGGAAACTAGAAACGTGTGTTCATTCTATCATTTATGAACTACCGGTTGGGAAATAGTCATTTTGAAAACAATATATTCACTGATGCTGATTAATTTAAATTGAAAATGAAAAGAAAGCAAAACAAGCAAAGAAACCTAAAAAATCCCCAAGGAATCAGTTCATGGAATTTTTCATTATTATAAGTTTTCAGATCCTGCATTATTTGTAAGAATCTCATTCCCATGAGATCATAACATCATAGGAAATAAACATCAGAATTTGACAACAAATGTCAGAATATATCTGAAATTATTTAATTTGAAGTAGATATTCTTCATTGATATATATTTTATTCAAAAACCCTCAATCCTGGGTGAGTATCTGACCCAGTAGTTAAGACATGCATCCCATGTCAGAATGCCTGGGTTGAATTTTCAGCTCCTGAATCTAGCTTCCTAATAAGGAAGATCCTGAAAGGCTCAACTAACTGGGCTCCGGTAACCAACGTGAGAAACCTGGATTAGGTTCCTGGCTCTTTTGTCCTTGCAAGATGCTATTGTGTGCATTTCAAAAGTGAACCAGCAGAAGGGAGCTCTCTTAATTTCCTTCCTTTCCCTTCCCTTTCCTTCCCTTCCCTTCCCTTCCCCTCCGCTTTCCCCTCCCCCTCCCCCTCCCTCTCCCTCCCTCCCTCCCTCCATCTCTCTCTCTCTTTCTTTCTTTCGTTCCCTTCTCCTCCTCTTACTCCTCTTTCTCTTCTTCTCCTTCTGCTCTTTCTTCTTCTTCCGCTTCCCCTTCTTCTTCTATACTCTATATCTTCTTCTCAAGAGAAAAAAATGAGCTTCAATCTGGGCCAAGTGTTGTGGCACAGCAGGTTCGGCCATCACGTGTGACACCAAAGTCAATTTAGGAGTGCTGGTTTTTGTGTCCTGGCTGCTCCACTTCCAAAACAGCTCCTGCTAATTATCCTGAGAAAGCAGCAGAAGATGCAGAAAGTACCTGGGCCCCTGCCACCCACATAGGAGACCAGGTGAAGTTCCAGGCTTCTGGGTTTTGCCTTTCAGAGTCCTGGCCTTTGTGGTCATTTGAACTGAATCAGTGGGTGGAAAAAAGATCTCTCTCTCTCTCTTTCTCTTTCTCCTGTTTCCTTCCTCCCTCTCTTTCTATAACTGGAGCGAGGCAGGGAGGGAAGTACCGTTATCTTCTGAGAAATGTACTTATAAAATCAATCTGTTCTATTTATATCAATAATTTTTTTAAATCGAGTAAATAAAATAAATCTGGGGAAAAAACACTTTGGTCCATTTTCTGTCAGCCTGTAGTATTATTCCTCTTTATCCTGTTTACCAATCCATCTGAACCAGTCACCCCAAGTTTTCTATAGGCTTTCTCTTTAATGATGCTTCTGATTCTACTTTCCTCAGCCCTTAATTCCTTTCTGCTTCTTTGTGCTTTCTTCCCTCAGCTCCACTTTGATTCCCATGGGAAGCTGCCAATGAAGTGTAAACTCCTGTTAGAGAAACTGTTTTTCACTCTAGCATAGCAGGTTAATCACAAGAGGCAACCTTGTCTGAAGCTTTGAATGAAAGATTGTGATTTTGACATCTCTTGAGTAGCTAACAGCAAAGAAAACACTCAATACAGGTTGGAGGCAAAGTCCTAGACTGAATCAGAAGTCCAGTCTTGCTACACATTACTTTGAGTAAATCTCTTGATCTCTAAATGTCAGATACTTTGAATATAAACTGGAGTTTTAAAACATATGTCTCCTTTTAAACTCTAAAGCCTCATGAATATGATGACAAATTTGCAATTTGTATTTCTCTCTATTACTCATTCAGTCTTCAATAACCGCTTGCTTTAATTAAGCATATAAAATGAATAAATATCTACTAAAAAATAAAAATCAAGACTTTTATGTGGAAAATAAATTATTTGTTTTCTTGGCTAAATGTAATTCTACCTCAAAGATTTAATAGTTCATCTAATTGTTGACTATGATCTGGAAAAGAATCAGTCAATCTTTTCTTTTTTTTTTTTTTTTTTTTTTTTTTTTTTGACAGGCAGAGTGGACAGTGAGAGAGAGAGACAGAGAGAGAAAGGTCTTCCTTTGCCGTTGGTTCACCCTCCAATGGCTGCCGCGGCTGGCGCGCTGCAGCCGGCACACCGCGCTGGTCCGATGGCAGGAGCCAGGTACTTCTCCTGGTCTCCCATGGGGTGCAGGGCCCAAGCACTTGGGCCATCCTCCACTGCACTCCCTGGCCATAGCAGAGAGCTGTCCTGGAAGAGGGGCAACCGGGACAGAATCCGGCGCCCCGACCCGGTGTGCCAGCGCCGCAAGGTGGAGGATTAGCCTATTGAGCCACGGCGCCGGCCTTCAGTCAATCTTTTCTAAACCAGCTATGGTGGTGAAGACAGCTGAATTTTCAGTTAAATAGTTACAGTGACTCTTGACAAGAATCAATCTGTGCATTCTGTGATTAACTCTTAACTACATTTATGGTTTAAAATCTTACAACTAATCAGAACATTTTATTCTACCACCAATAACTCACAAACAAATAGTTTAGAAGTGAGCAAAAGAGCCATGAAATTCTACAACCAGATTAACAAAGAAAATACGCAAAGCTGAACCATTGTGAAAGAGAGAGAATGTCACATACCAAATACCAAATGGAGAGGTTAAATATAGACAGAAAAGTCTTTGGTATTCACACGTAGTCCTCTTTTCTGGTACATTTTTTCACTTAAATGGTCACTTAGGAAAATGTCAGATCTAATTTGTGGTCACTTTTCATCTAGAAAATAATAACTATTGCCTTTAAGGAAAAAGACAACTGAATCAGTTTTCAGGGGAAGCCAAAGAAATATAAATCCAAAATTACACTAAAAATCAAACTTATTTCTTACCTACTTTTCAATTAAATTAACTAACTATTTACTAAGCTTCTGTTAGTGACTGAACTTGCTGTTTGGGAAGATACAAACAAAATTCGGCCCTGTTTCACACCCTAAAAAGCTGATGGAATAATTAATTTTTTTTGAGTCTACAATAACAGGTTTAGAGACTCAAAGGTTTTTTTTAACAAACTAATAAATTATTGTAAAAATTCTCTCTTTAAGGATATTCTCATCAGCAATCAGCTTCAATAATATTAAATAAATAAATAATTAAGTATATTGGGTTTGGATACAATGGTACTTATGTTTATAATTGTATAACTAGATTAAAGTCACCTGCTTTATTTAAGTCAATGGTGTAATATAATAACCTCAATTGGCTGCAATGCTGTAGTCCAGAGAGGAGAATGTTACAAAAGAAAGAACTCCATAAACTACTATACTAGTCACCTGAAGAGTTTGGATGAAATCTATCAATTTTGTAGGTAAATTTTCAAAAAATTAGTGCACATGTAGTACTCAATTTGTGTGGTACCTTTCAGAGGGACTTGCTATTAATTTGTCTTACCTGTAGAGTAACTCTCCAAATAACAGAGCAATATGACTCTCGAGAAACCAAACCTAATGAAATGGAGACATGTGATGTACCTGAAAAGCAGTTGAAAGAAGAGTCATAAAGACTGTTATCAGAGTCAGTGCTATGGCGTAGCAGGTAAAGCCACTGCCTGAGATGCCAGCATCCCATATGGGCACTGGTTTAAGTCCCGGGTGCTCCACATCCAATCCATCTTCCTGCTGATGGCCTGGGAAAGCAGTGGAAGATGGCCCAACTGCTTGGGCCCTTGCACCCATGTGGGAGACCCAGAAGAAGTTCTGGGCTCCTGGCTTAGGATTAGCTCCATTTGGGAGAGTGAACCAACAAATGGAAGACAAACTCCACCTCTTCCCCTCCTCCCCATCCCTCTCCCTCTCTCTCTACCTCCCTCTCTCTCTGTCTCTCTCCTTCCCTTCCTCTAATTCTGCCTTTCACATAAAATAAATAAATCTTTGAAAAAAAGATTGTCATCAAGATAAGAACACCTTGCATTAGCAAGGTGAGAACTTCAACAAAGACATAGAAAATATTAAAAAATAACAAAGGGAAATCAAAAAGCCAAGGAATGAAACAACTGAACTCAAAAAATTCAATACAGGGATTCATGAGCAGACTATATAAAATAGCCAAGGATCAGTAAACATGAAGTCAAGTCACTGAAAATCATCCAATCTGAGATGCAAAAAGGAGAAAAAAGTGAAAAAAAAGTGTAAGTGGCTTGCAGAACACAGCCCAAGGGAATACTATATGCCTTATTAGTGTACAAGGAGAAAAAAGAAATGAAGACAAGAAATTTAAATAAATAATGGAAGAAACCCTCCCAAATGTAGGGAAGGATTTAGAAATTCATATCAAGGAAGTCCAATGGACATAGAAAAGAATGAATAATAATAATAATAACCTGACAATAAACATTATAAAAGATTTGACAGAAGTTAAAGACAAAGAATATGGGGCCGGTGCTGTGGCATAGCAGGTGAAGACATTGCTTGCAGCACCAGCATCCCATATGGGTGCTGGTTCGAGTCCTGGCTGCTCCTCTTCTGATCCAGCTCTCTGCTATGGCCTGGGAAAGCAGCAGAAGATGGCCCAAGTCCTTGGGACCCTGGCACCCATGCAGGAGACTCAGATGAATCTCCGGGCTCCTGGCTTCAGATCAGTGCAGATGTGGCCATTGCAGCCATCTGGGGAGTAAACTGACAGATGGAAGATCTTTCTATTTCTCTCTCTCTCTGCCTCTGCCTCTCTGTAACTGCCTTTCAAATAAATAAATAAATGTTTAAAAAAAGACAAAGAATGAATTTTGAAAGCAACAAAGAAAAAGTGACATTATTTTCAGGAAAATCTCCATAAGATTATTAATGGATTATTGGTAGAAACTTTGATAACCAGAAAGGAGTGGGAAGTACTCAAAAATCTGAGTTAAGAAAATCTGCTTATAAAGAATACTGTTGCCAGAATAGTGTACCTCAAAAATGAAGGAGATAAAACTTTCTCAATAAAAAGAGCTGAAGTAATTTCCTTACAATAAATACAAAAGGGAGTCCTTTAGGCTGAAGGAAAACATTGCTCCTTATTAACATGAAAATATACAAAAGCTAAAACTCACTAGTAAGGGTAATTAGTAAACTCAGAATATTCAAGTACTATAGTTATGGTGTGAAAATCAACTATATCTCTGATATAAAAGGCTAAAATTAAAAACCATTCGGTCGGCGCCATGGCTCAATAAGCTAATCGTCTGCCTGCGGTGCTGGCACACCAGGTTCTAGTCCCAGTTGGAGAGCCAGATTCTGTCCTAGTTGCTCCTCTTCCAGTCCAGCTCTCTGCTATGGCCCAGGAGTGCAGTGGAGGATGGCCCAAGTTCTTGGGCCCTGCACCTGCATGGGAGACCAGGAGAAGCACCTGGCTCCTGGCTTTGGATCAGCGCAGTGCACCAGCCAAAGCGCGCTGGCCGCAGTGGCCATTGCGGGGGGTGAATCAACGGAAAAGGAAGACCTTTCTCTCTGTCTCTCTCACTGTCCACTCTGCCTGTCAAAAAAAATTAAAAACCATTCAAAAACTATAGCTATAATGATTTTATACAAAGTATAAAAAGATGTTAAATGTGATATCAAAACATGAAATGTAGAGTGGGCACTAAATGTGCAGAGTTTGTATATGTGATCAAAGCTAAGTTGTGATCAGCTTAAAACACCATATTATAAGATATTTTAGGCGCATCTCATAATCACACAATGAACAACATTTAACATATAAATAAAAATGAAAGGGATAATTTGGAACAAATGACTACAGAAACTCGTCAAGTCACTAAGGAAGACAACAAGAGAGAAAAACAAATAATCTGTTATTCAACAAGACGTCAAAGAACAAAAATGGCATTTGTTAGCACTTACCTATAAATACTGTTAATGAAAATTGATTACATTATCTTGTCTGAGCACATCAGATGAATGAATTGATAAACATACACATGCACAAGACCCAACTGCATGCTGCCCACAATAAAAAAAAAAAAAACTCATTTCACATGCACCTTTTAGGACATACATAGAATAAAAGTGAAGGAATAAAAAAAAATACTTCATTCAAATGAAAACCAAAAGAGAGAAAATTAGCTATACTTCTGTCAGATAAAATAAACTATAAGTATAAAAGATTTAAAAGACAAAGAAGTCATTATAAAATGATAAATGTGTCAATTTATAAAGAATAACAATTGTAAACATATATGTACTCAGTATCGGGTCACCTAAATATATAAAGAAAATATTTTAAAATATTATGAGAGAGATAGACTATAATGCAATAGCAGGGAACTTCAGTACTGCACATTCTACAGTGAATAGTTCATCTACCTAGAAAATCTTTCAGGGATCTCTGGACTCAAAGTCTATCTGTGGCAAAATGGATCTTACTGACATATAATGTACATTATATCTAAGAGCAGCAGAATATATATTTTTTCAAATATATACAGAAAATTTAAAGGTTACCTCATGTAGTAGGCCACAAAACAGTTGCTTACAAATTTAAAAAGATTGAAGTCTAATACAATACAAAAATGTAATGTGTATGGATGAAATTTACACTTTGAAATTTGACTATTGTTTACAGCCCTTGTCTCTACTGTTGAAGAACAGTGTTTTTTTTCTTCTTGCTAGTTTTGTTGAATATTTAATTAGTAGAATGTTAAGCCTATGAATATAAAATAAACTGAAAGGATGTCATTGTAAAAATTAAAAGAAAGAATAAGAAAGGAAGGAGAAGGGAGTGTAGGAGTGGTGGGAAGGGAGGGTAAGATGGGAAGTATCACTATGCTCCTAAATCTGTATATCTGAAATACATTAAATTCATTCGCTTTATATAAATAAAAATATTTTTTAGAAAACAAAAAAGAAGTCACATCAAGTATCTTTTCCAATCACAATTGTTTGAAACTACACATCAATAACAGGAGGAATCATAGAAAAGGCACAGTTGCATGGAAATTAAACAACAAGCTCTTGAACATTCAATGAATCAAAAAAGACATTAAATTACAAACATCTTGAGATAAATGAAAATAATCACATAGCATACCAAAACTTATGGAATGCAATAAAAGCAATCCTTGCAGGGGCGATACAGTAATATACATCTATCAAAGCAGAAGAAATATCCCCAGCATGGCATTACATGTCATAAACTAGAAAAAGAAGAGCAAAGCAAGACAGAATTCATTGGAAGAAAGTAACAAATATTATAAGAGAAACAAGTAAAAATGATACACTATATAAAGAGGAAGAAGGACAAAAACCATATGATCATCTAAGTAGATGCAGAATAATCATTTCATAAAATTTCTACATCCCTTTGTAGAGGAAATAAGGGCACAACCAGAGAAAAAGAAATAAAAGTGGACACCCCCCCTGCATAAACCTTGAAAAGTGGCTGCTCTCAATTAATCAGTGAAGCAGCTGCCCACTGTGATCTTGTCTATGGAGGGAAGATGTCCTAAGTTCTGTTATCTATACCTCTAGTCATAAATCTGTCCTAATAACTGTCCCTGGTATCTCTTTTAGAAACATACTCGACCCACTGACCTTTGTAAGTGTGGTTCTAAGTCATGTCACCTGCAATTTAAACCCACCAATGTTGTAGCAGTTAAGCTATGATGCTGTTGGATCTATAAATACTGTAAGAAACTTGGGATTATTGTGCAGTTCTCAGGGAATGATTCCAGCTTAGGCTTATGGCATTCATAAAGTGCTTGAATCCTCCACAGTCTCTGGTGTTTGTTTGAACAAAGGAAATTTTCTCATCCCAGGTTTCTGCAACACTTTCAAGATTAATAAAAATAACTTTAAATAAATTAAATATATAATGAATATGCCTACACTAAAAGCTATATGACAAAGTCACTGCTGTCATACTACTCATTAACAATTGAAAGCATTTCTTCTAAGATATGATAATGATGTGTACTTATTTCATTTCTATTTATCAAGTACTGGAAGAACCTCACAGTAAAAATTAGGTAAGAAAAATAAACAAGACATTAAATGAGGAAAGAAAGAAGTGAAATTATATGTGTACTGATGAGGTCTTTGCTAATTACATGAACTTACACTTACATTTAGAATATCCTACAGCATCCACAAAAAAACTTTTGAAATGGACCAACTAATTCTATGGAGCTTTAGGATATGAATATGAAGGCATAAATTCTAGTAAAAGTACAAATCAAATCCAAAACAAATAGGACCAACAATTTACTCATAAGTAATAACATTGATTGTAAGTAGCCTAAATTCTCCAATTAAAAGATACAGACTAACTGAATGGACTGAAAAACAATACCAATTTATTTGCTGCCTACCAGAAACACACCTTACCAATAAAGATACACACAGGCTGAAAGTGAAAGGATGGAAAAGAAATTCCATGCTAATGGAAATGAAAAACAAGCAGGACGAGCCATCCTAATATCAGACGAAATAGACTTTAACACAAAACCAGTTAAAAGAGACAAAGAAGGGCATTAAGTAATGATTAAAGGATCAATCCAACAAGAAGATGTGACTATAATAAATGTATATGCACCCAATGCCAGGGCACTTGACTATTCAAAACAAATCTTAATGGATCTAAAGGGAGATATAGACCCCAATACAATAGTAATGGGGACTTTAATACCCCACTTTCATCAATGGACAGATCAAGTAGACAAAAAAAAAAAACAACAACAAAGAAACAGCAGAGCTAGTCTATACTATGGATCAAATGGACTTATTTGACACTGACAGAACATTTCATACTACAGCAGCAGAATATACATTCTTTCCATCAGTGCAAAACTTTCTCTAATACAGACCATATGTTGGGCCATAAAGCAAGTTTCAACAAATTAGAAAAAAATTGAAATCATGCCATGTATCTTTTCAGACCATAATACAACTTAAGAAACTCTAGAAAATATGCAAACACATAGAGTCTGAACAACATGCTCCTGAATGGTCATAGAAGAAAACAGAAGAGAAATTTTAAAAATCCTATAAATTAATGAAAATGACCACACTACATATCAAAACATATGGTATACAGCAAAGCAGTGTTAAGAGCAAAATTTATAGCAATTAGTGCCTACGTAAAGAAATTGGAAAGGCATCAAATAAATGATATAATAATATTATCTCAAGGACCTAGAAAAACAATAAGAAACCAAACCTGGAATTAGTAGGAGGGAAGAAATAATTAAAATTAGAAAAGAATAAAATTTAACCCCCCAAAATGATATGAAAGATAAGTGAAATGAAGAGCTGGTTTTCTGAAAAGTAAATAAAAATTGATACACCATTGCCCCAAGTAATCAAAAATGGGGAATTGAGAAAAACCCAAATTAATGAAATAAGAGATGTTATGGTGAATACCACAGAAATAAATTGAATCCTCAGGGATTACCAGAAATGACTATATTTCAACAAACTGGAATATTTAGAAGAAATGGATCAATTACAGGATACACACAATCTGGCAAAATTCTTCCATGAAGACATAGAAAACCAAAATAAACCAAGATGGAGGGGCCGGCACTGTAGCTCAGTGGGTTAAAGCTCTGGCCTGAAGTGCTGGCATCCCATATTTGTGCTGATTCTAGTCCCAGCTGCTCCTCTTCAGATCCAGCTCTCTGCTATGGCCTGGGATAGCAGTAGAAGATGGCCCAAGTGCTTGGGCCCCTGCACCTACATGGAAGACCTGGAAGAATCTCCTGGATCCTGGCTTCGGTTTGCCAGAGCTCCGGCCATTGTGGTCATCTGGGGAGTGAACCATCAGATGGAAGACCTCTCTCTCTCTCTTTCTGCCTCTCCTCTCTCTGTGTAACTCTGACTTTCAAAAAAATAAAATAAATTTTTAAAAAAAATAAAAAAAAAACAAGATGGATATTGAATCCATAATAAAGCCCTTCCCAACAAAGAAAAGACCAGGGCAGGATGGCTTCAATGCTGAATCCTACCAAACTTTTCAAATAAAACTAATTCCAATTATTCTCAAATTATTCAAAAAATTTGGAAGGGAGGAAGCCCTCCTAAACTCTTTCTATGAGGCCAGCATCACATTAATTCCAAAACCAGTAAAAGAAACAACAGAGAACTATAGACAAATATCCCTGATGAACATAGATACAAAAATCCTCAAAAAATACTAGCTAATAGAATTCAACAACATATTAGAAAGATCATTTATCTGGACAAAGTGGAATTTATCTCTGATATGCAGGGATGGTTCAACATACACAAATCAGAAATGTGATATATCAAGTTAACAAATTGAATAATAAAAATCATATAATTGTCTCAATAGATGCATAGAAATGACTAGATAAAATACAAAGTCCTTTCATGATAAAAATTTTAAGCAAATTGGGTATAAAAGGTATGTTCCTCAACACAAAGCAATATATCACAAACCCACAGCTAGCATCACATTGAATGCGGAAACGTTGGGAGCATTTCCACTAAGATCCAGAACCAGACAATTATGCTCACTCTCACATTTGATTCTCAATATAGTTTTGGAAGTTTAACCAGAGCCATTAGGGAAGGAATAGAAATCAAAGGGATACAACTTCGAAAGGAGAAAGTCAAATTAGCTCTGTTTGAACATGACATGATCTGATACATAGGGGAACAAAAGGACTTCACTATGAGACTACTGGAATTCATATGAGAGTTTGGTAAAGTTGAAGGATATAAAATCAACACACAATAATCAACAGCCTTTGTATACACCTAAAATCTACGGGTTAGAAAGAACTTGTAAGATCAGTGCCATTCACAATAGCTACAAAAAATTAAATATCTTGGCTGGCGCTGCGGCTCACTGGGCTAGTCCTCCACATGCGGTGCCGGCACACCAGGTTCTAGTCCTGGTCGGGGTGCTGGATTCTGTCCTGGTTGCTCCTCTTCCAGGCCAGCTCTCTGCTGTGGCCCAGGACAGCAGTGGAGGATGGCCCAAGTGCTTGGGCCCTGCACCCACATGGCAGACCAGGAGGAACCACCTGGCTCCTGGCTTCGGATTGGTGTAGCACTGGCCCTAGCAGGCATTTGGGGGGTGAACCAACGGAAGGAAGACCTTTCTCTCTGTCTCTCTCTCTCACTGTTTTACTCTGCCTGTCAAAAAAATAAATAAATATTTTGGATTAAATTTTACCAAAGCTATGAAAGATCTCTACAAAATAAACATTACAAAACACTAATGAAAAAAATAGAAAAAGACCCAAAGATATAGAAGAATATTCCATGTTCATGGATTAGAAGAATTAATATCATCAAAAGGACCATACTAGCCAAAGCAATTTACTGATTTAATGAGCTCCCAATCAAAATACCATGAATATTCTTTTAGATCTAGAAAAATATTGCTAAAATTCATATGAAAATATAAGAGTGGGGCCGGCACTTTGGCGCAGTGGGTTAATGCCCTGGCCTGAAGCGCCAGCATCCCATATGGGCGCCGGTTCTCGTCCAGGCTGCTCCTCTTCTAATCCAGCTCTCTGCTATGGCCTGGGATAGCAGTAGAGGATGGCCCAAGTGCTTGGGCCCCTGCTCCCATGTGGGAGACCTGAAAGAAACTCCTGGTTCCTGGCTCCTGGCTCCTGGCTCCTGGCTTCAGGCTTCAGATCAGCGTAGCTGTGGTTGTTGCTGTCATCTAGCAAGTGAACCAAAGGATGGAAGACCTCTCTCTCTGACTCTACCTCTCTCTGTAACTCTTTCAAGTAAATAAAATAAATCTTTTTAAAAAAGAAAATATAAGATACCCTAAATAACTACAGCAATCTCAACCAATGAAAACAAATCTTTAGGCATCATAATACCAGATTTCAAGACATACTGCAGGGTAATTGTAATCAAAACAGTCTGGAACTGGCACAAAATAGACATGCAGAAAAATGGAATGGAATAGAAACCTGAAAAAGTAATCCACACAGTTACAACCAACTAATCTTTGACAAATGATCTAAAATCAATTCACAGAGAAATGACAGCCTCTTCAACAAAAGATGTTGGGAAAACTGGATCTATGCATGCAAAAGTTTGAAACAAGACATTACATCTTGTACAAAAATCAGCTCACAATGGATCAAGGATCAAAACCTATGACCTCATATCATCAAATCACTAGAGAAAAACATATGGGAAACTGCAAGATATTAGCATGGGCAAAGATTTTCTGGAAAAATCTTAGAAGTGTAGACAACAAAAGTAAAAAGTTGACAAATTGGGTTACATCAAACTAAGAAGCTTCTGTGCTGCAAAGGATTACTAAACAAAGTGAAGAGGCAGCCAACAGAATGGGTGAAAATATTTGCAAACTCTGCAAAGGATTAATATCCAGGATCTATAAAGAGCTCAAGAAATTCAACAAAAATTAAAACAAACAATCCAGTTAAGAAATGGGCAAAGGACATGTAGATGCATTTTTCAAAGGATGAAATACATGGCTAACAGATACATGAAAAAAATGCTCAGGATCACTGGCCATTGGGAAAAGTCAAATCAAAACCATAATGAGGTTTCTCCTCACCCCAGTTAGAAAGGCTATCATGCAAAATCAAAAAATGACAAATACTGGCAAGGATGTGTGGACAAATGTACCCTAATCCACTGTTGGTGGGAATGCAAGCTAGTAAGCTATTATGGAAGACAGTATGGAGCTTCTTTAGAAATCTGAAAATAAATCTTCCATATGACCCAGCCATCCCACTTCTTGAAATTTACAGAAATGAAATGAAATCAGCATATGAAAGAGTTATTTCTACCAGCATGCTTATCTCAGCTCAGTTCACACTAGTTCAGATATAGAATCAACACGAATGTCCATCAACTGATGACTGGATAAATAAAATGTTGTATATATAAACCATAGAATACTACTTAGCCTCAAAAACAGTGAAATCCAGTCTTTTGCAATGGAATTGTGCAACCGGAAATCATTGTGCCTAGTGAATTAAGCAAGTCCCCAAAAAGGCAAATATCATATGTTTTCTCATATAAGTAATAGTTAATACAGAATACAAATATATGTACATATGCCGCGAGCATCTTGGGGAGTCTGGCCAGCAGACTCAACCCAGGGCCCGTGATGATGGTTTCTCGGGCGAGAAAACAACAAACGACATTTATCCGTCTTCAGTAGACTTTTTATTAGAGAAAGTAAACGTGACAGAGGTAGAGAGGAAGGAGGAAAGGAAAGGAGAGAAAAGGAAGCTTCCTCCTTACACCCGAGGCTTATATACAAAATGCGACCAATCAGGAGCAATCTAGAGTCCATGTGTCGGGCACACCAATCTGGTCTCTGTTCATGTGAAAGGCACACATCGTTCGGCCAATCAGGTGAGGTGTCATGCAGCAGGCAGGCAGGCAGACTCACTGCGGGGGTCATGCCGCCGTCTTGTTGTTTACTACGACCTCGATCCCTCCGCCTCCGGAGAGCCCCGCCCGTAGGAAAGCCCCCCCCCCCCGTCAAAACCGAAAGTAAAAACCTCCGCCTAGTGATACCGCCGCAGACTATTCCCCCCGACATACATATATATATATATATATATATATATATATATCAATGAAATGGACATATTGTGATTTGATTGTAGTCTTTGACTCTTATTTTATACTCCTGTGGAACCGTGGTCTTTCTACTTTTTACTTGTTGAATATTATGATTAGTGGTACATTAATCAAGTGATTGTAGAGTGGACTGAAATTATGTTTTTGCAAAAATTAAAGGAAAAAAGAAAAGATGGAAGGATGGTGATTGAGGGAAGGAAAGAGGGAGTGAGGGAAGTAGAATTGTAGCAATGAAATACATGAAATCTGTTCTAAATATATTAATAAAAATTAAAAATGTAGTCAAACTATGAAAGCAACCTAAGTGCCCATCAATGGAATAAAGAAAGAAAATGCATAGTGTATATAAAATGGAGTGCTATAATGCTTTTAAACAGAAGAGCATCTTGACTTTTGCAGCAACCAAGATTAATCAGGAGATTATGCTAGGTAAGCGAGTCACAGAAAGACAACACATAATTTCACTTATGTGTGGAGTTTAAAAGGTGGAATTGATAGTAGCAGAGAGTAGACTGGTGCTCACTAGAGACTGGAGGAAAATAAAATAGATCAAGGGCAGATGTCAATAAATGGGTACAAAGTTTCAGTTAAGCACCAGTTAAGCATGGTGACCACAGTTAACATTTCCAAAAAAATTTTGAAAGTTTTTTTTATATTCCTTGACAGAAAGAGCATAACTGGGTGGTCCAAGTGATGTTAGTTTGATTTAATTATTCTGCAAATATATGTGTATATATATATATATAATCACATTTTACCTATGATTAATACACTAATTATTTATCAATCAAAAATTTTAGTTAAACATAAAGCATCTAAATGGGCATCCAATTAGTATGCAAATCAATAATACATAAAGCAAAAGTTTTCAATAGAAAGAAAAGGAATAAACAAATCCACAAAAGTGGGCTTTTTGCACAGCAGTTAATATGTCACTTGGGCATAGTACCTGGTTTGAGTAAGATCTTCTTGGTATCAACTCCATCTTTCTGCTAATGAACACTCTCAAAGGCAGCAGATGACATCTCAAGTGCTTGAATACTTGCCACCCAGATGGGAAACCCTGATTGCAATCTAGGCTCCTAGCTTCAGCCTGGTGTAGTCCTGGCTTTTGTGGACACTGGTATGCGAACCAGGAGATGGGAGATATGCCTCTGTTACTTTGTCTTTCACATAAAATGGAAATAAATAAAAATGTAAAAAACAAAATCCATAATTACAGTTGTATATTTCAACATTTTTCTTTAAATATTTTATAGAACAGATAGATAGTAAATCTGTAGGATATTTAAAGAGTGACTAACTGTTAAAATAGTTAACTTAACACGTATAGAACAGGTGCACTTCCAAAAAGAATAAAGATTATTTTCAAAGGCATGTCCATCAAGTTAAGAGATAGATTAAATATAAAAAAAACTCCACAAATTTAAGAGAAACAGAATCATACAAAATATTGTATCCAATAGCAACAGTATTAAACTAGAAATCACTAACAGAAGTTAAGATTTGGAAATATTTAAGTATTTGGAAATTATGCAACAGACTTTCAAATGGCCTCTGGTAAAATATAAAGGCTCAAAGCAAATAAGAATTTCACACACATGCACCATATTAAAATTTTAGTATGCAGCTAAAGTAATGTTCAGAGAAAATATTTAAGTTTCAATGCTTATATTGCAGAAAAATACACATTAAAATCAGTGCTTTATTTATTTATTTATTTATATCTTATTTATTATATGAAAGACTGAGAAAGACCATCAGAGGTCTAGTAGCTGCTGGGTTGCTCCCCAAATGCCTACAACAGCCCATGCTGGACAAGGTCATAGCAAGAAGCCTGAAACTCAATATCAGTCTCCCATGTGGTGGCAGAGATCCAATTAATTATGTCATCACCTGCTGTCTCTCAGAGTTTGCGCTATCAGGAAGCTTCAATCAGCAGAGCCTGTACTCAAACACAGCACTCCAATATGGTATGTGGGCATGCTAAATTGCTTCTTAACCATTGAGTCCAATGCCAGTTCCAAAATCAGTATTTAAAATATCTACCTTATGGTGGCAGAAAAACAAGAGAAAATGGTACCCAACAGAATTTGAAAGAAAGAAATGATAAAAACGTATGAGAATTATGGAAATAAAATAGATAAGAAAACAAAACCAAGAGATGGTTCTGCAAAAGCTCAGTGTAATTTACAAACTCAAATTCATCGAAGAATGAAATAAATGTATTCAGAAAACTCAAATCTCTCTTTATTTAATTTCCTTTAGAATATGGCATATAATGTTTCAGTTCTGAGTTGAAAAGTCCCAAGCTTCATATAAAGAATGCAACTGGAAACCAACCTGCTTAGAGAAATAAGCCAGCCTCAAAAAGAAAAATATCATATGTCTTCTCTGATATGTGACAGTTAATATAGAATACCAAAATATGTAGAGGAGTGAAATGATCATTTTGGGATATGATTGTCATTTTTAGCCCTTGTTTATACTCCTGTGGAGCTGTAGTCTTCTTATTTTTCACTTGTTGAATATTATGCCTGGTGGCAAAATAAGACTTTGAATATAGAGTGGATTAAAATTATGTCTTCCCAAAAACTGATGGAGAGGAGAGGGAGGGGAATGGGGTGGGGCAGGGGAGTGAGAGAAGTGTTGTTGTCTTCTTGAAACTGTACTTATGGAAAGTATAAAACTGTTCTCTTTATATTAATAAAGCAATTTTTAAAAAATGAATTTCCAAGACAGGCATTAAACCTCATGGTTAAGATGATTGTATCCCACATCAGAGCATATGATTTTGATACCTGGCTCTGCATCCTCAATCCATCGTCTTGCAAATGCAGATCTTAGGAGGAACTATTCCTAATTGAAGGAGCTGAGTTCCTGCAACCCATACGAGAAGCCTAGTTTGAGTTCCTAGCTCCTGGTTCCAGGCCCAGCCCTACCCCAGCTGCCCTGGTCATTTGCAGAGTGAGCTAGCAGATAGGCACCCCCTCTCCTTCTCTCTCTGCCTCTCAAATAAACAAAACATTTTCAAAATATGTCCTTAATGGGCAAATATTTCTATCTGCTCACAGCACATTCTTTTAGTCATTTATTAATAATTTATGTACTAAAATTTGATACTTAAATGATAATCTTACAGGTTATTTGCATAGTAACGTTTAGTTTACCTTTCTTCTGTGAGTCAAACACCTTATCTTTTCCAGCAAATCCTGGAATTTCAAACATTTTATGCTTTATCTATTGATTTAAAATGTTTCGCAGTCTACATAGCACAAAATGTTTGCAATACAGTCTCTATCTTTTTCATGAACCAGAGCAAAGTGTGAACACATAGTATTCTTAATATATTCATTTTAAACTAGATATGTATTTGAATATTCTCTGTCATAATTGTTAATGGAAAACATGACCATTGTTAAATCACAAAGCCATTGAACACAGGAATGTGAAACAACTTCAAACATAGGCACTTATTTCTAGGGCGCATAAGATGTAAGATGGGAAATATTTTCTAAATAGATTGCAACAGAATTCCTGTTGAAACAGAACATTCTTTGTTTCAGGATACTTCCTGGGAGGAAGGCAATATGTGAAAGAAACATTTTAACAAATTAATACAACAAAAAAATGGTTTCCTGTTGGAAGAAATAGAAATTTGGAGTGGGAAAGGACAAAAAAGGGGAGAGGTGATCTTACAATAATGAGGAATGCTTATATTTCTATTTTAAAAAACTGATATCCAGTATTTGGAATGTGCATTATGAAGATATTTAAATGTGACTGTTGCGGAAAGATACTTAACTCCACTTTCAAAACATGCAAAGGAAGAGAGAAAGTAAGTAATTCAATATTCATAACAGAAGACTGTATCAAACAAAGACAACTACTACCAGCCACAGGCATTCATGCCAAGTCAAGCATTCTTGCCTAGGAATGTGCAACAATATTACAGGTGGCTTTAGAATATCTCCTGCTCAACCCAAACTTACCTAAATCTGAAAAGTATGTTCTTGATAAAAATTTTGATAGAGGAAATGTAGACATTCTCCCTTACCTGAAGGAAAATAGAAATATTGATGTGTATGTTTTATTGAGGTACATTATTTTCAGGGAAGAAAAAAAGAAATTTGAATTTTTTAAGTGAAGTCTCTCAGTATTCAAATTCTATACTTATCTATTATAAAAATAAGTCATTTATTAGATATGACTAACTGTGACATGTGAGGGCCGGTGCTGTGGCGTATCAGGTAAAACCACCACCGGCAGTGCCAGAATCCCATATGGGCGCCGGTTTGAGTCCTGGCTGCTCCACTTCTGATCCAGCTCTCTGCTGTGGCCTGGGAAAGCAGAAGAAGATGGCCCAAGTCCTTGGACCCTTGCACCTGCATGGGAGACCCAGAAAAAGCTCCTGGCTCCTGGCTTTGGACCGGTGCAGTTCCGGTCATTGCGGCCATCTGAGGAGTGAACCAGTGAATGGAAGACCGCTTTCTCTTCCTCTCCTTCTCTCTGTGTAACTCTGACTTTCAAGTAAAATAAATAAACCTTTAAAAAACAAGTGTGAGGCCGGCGCCACGGCTCACTTGGCTAATCCTCTGCCTGCGGCGCTGGTACCCTGGATTCTAGTCTCAGTTGGGGCACCGGGTTCTGTCTCGGTTGCTCCTCTTCCAGTCCAGCTCTGTGCTGTGGCCCCGGGGAAGGCAGTGGAGGACGGCCCGAGTGCTTGGGCCCTGTGCCCGCATGGGAGACCGGGAGGGAGCACCTGGCTTCTGGCTTTGGATAGGCGCAGCGTGCCAGCCGTGGCAGCCATTTGGGGTGTGAACCAACAGAAGGAAGACCTTTCCCTCTGTCTCTCTCTCACTGTCTAACTCTGCCTGTCAAAAAAAAAAAAAGTGTGACATGTTTGTGTACACCAGTCTATTATTTATATTATGATTATTAAAATTATCAGCATATCAAAATAACATCAGATCTTCATAGTTTTTTTTAGATTTTTAAATTTATTTTAAAGTCAGAGTTACAGAGAGAGGGAGTCAGAGAGAGATCTTCCATCTTCTGGCTTATTCCCCAAATGGCAGTAACTTTCAGCACTAGCCTAGGCCGAAGCCAGGAGCCAGGAGTTTCCTCCAGGTCTCCCATGTGAATACACAGGCCCAAGCACTTGGGCCATCACCTGCTGCTTTTCCCAGGCCAGTAGCAGGGAGCTGGATTAGAAGTGAAGCATCCAGGACACAAACCAGCACCTGTATGGCATACCAACCAGGCATGTGGCGGTTTTACCTGTTATGACACAATGCTGGCCCCATTGCCTCAAACTTTTGATGTGGGAGAAAATAATCATACAGTATGAAGATAAAGAAAAAAGGAAAAGGAAGAAGTTCTACTGTGTATGCCTCCTTTAATTTATCATCAATGCCTTAAAATGGAGAAAGCAGTCTGTAGCCTTCTTACTTCTCTCATCTGTAAAAAGAAAATCTCCAGATACTTTAATGTCTCCTTAAGGCTATGAGAACCAAATAAGAGGGCAAATATAGACAACACCTCAAAAGAAAATACATATGTAAATTTCATGAATTTCTTCTCTCTTTTTCTCTTCTAATTAGGTTGGTGGGGAAAAGAAAGAACATCACAGAAAAAGTCACCATTATAATAAGAATGTTCCAAGCCCAGTCCATAATTAAGAAGTTGACTGGAAATTATCTAATATCTTGCCATTTCTAAGAAGTTGCATAACATAATATTTTCCATTTTTAATAAACAGATGAAAGTACTTAATATGAGTTTGTGTTTGAAATTTGAGAATTTGGGCATTAAAAAAATTGAGATATCTAGTCTTTATTGAATGGTCACCATCATTATGGTCTTAATTTGAACACTGAAATTGGCAAATCTGGAACAGATATCCCTATAAATATGTGTTTCTTGAGTAAATATCTAGTAATATTGAGAATAGTAATTCAGAATATTTTTAAAGATTTATTTATTTATTTGAAAGAATTACACAGAGAGAGAAGGAGAGGCAGAGAGAGAGAGAGAGAGAGAGAGAGAGATAAAGAGGTCTTCCATCCACTGGTTCACTCCCCAGTTGGCTGCAACAGCTGGAGCTGCGCCGATCTGAAGCCAGGAGCCAGGGGCCTCTTCCAGGTCTCCCACGCAGGTGCAGGGAGCCCATGGACTTGGGCCATCTTCTACTACCTTCCCAAGCCATAGTAGAGAGCTGGATCAGAAGTGGAGCAGCTGGGTCTCAAACTGGCACCTACATGGGATGCTGGTTCTGCACAGCACTGGCCCCCAAAATATGTTTTGAATAAAACACTCTCTAAATATTGATTTGATAATTTATTTAAATCTAAATATTCAAATAAGAAAATGAGACATACAGTGATTTAAAGATGTGCCTAAGTTCTAAGCTGGGAACTATTTTGTATAGATGTGCATATTTGCAGATGGGTAGATACATGTATGTATGTGTAATTATATATACATTTCTAGAGGGATTGACAGAGACCCGGGAAGCAATGGATCAAGAAAGACAAGAAGAGGTCAGATCAGTCTTGTATGTTAGTTCACGGAGCTTAAAATACATCTTGTATTCCTGTAGTATTGAACCTAAAATTGCTGCGATTATGATTCAGTAGATCTGTGTTATCCTTAAGAATATGCATTTTTAAAATATGCATATGTAAAATGTATACATTTCATAAATATACTGTTTTGAAAGAAAAGATATTATTCAGTAATATAACTTTTAATTAATATTTATTTTATTCAAAGGGACAGAGAGAGAGGGAGACAGACAGAAATAGAGACAAAGAGAATCAGAGAAAGAACTTCCATCTGCTGGCTCACTCCCCAAATGCCTACAACATCCACAACTGGAGCAGACCAAAGCCAGGAGCCAGCAACTCAATCTGGGTCTCCCACATGGATACCAGGGGCTGAACTACTTGGAGCATCCCCTGCTGCCTCTCAGGGTCTGCATTAGCAGGAAGTTGGAATCAGGAGTGGAGCCGGATCTCAAATTTAGGTACTCAATATGGGATGTCAGTGTTCCAAGCAGCATGTTAACTACAGCACCAAATCCCCATCCCTGATACTAAAAAGTTTTGAGCTCTAGTGTGACAAACTGGAGTTGAATTTTAGGAAAATTATTCTTGAAAAAAATTTTAGAAAATGTGTTGAAAATGAGTAATGTATTTACCATGCTTTTGCAGTTATCTAGTACATGATGATGTCTCATATAATTCAAAGACAGTGGCAGATGGAAAAGAAATCAAGAGAATAATTTTGATCACATTAAAAGAGGAAATGTAGTGGTACAGATATTAGCTTTAAGAAAGTCCCACATCTTCCAAGTATTTAGAATCGTGGACTTGATACTAAGTCTTGGTTTCCTTAAATACAAAATGAAGGTTAAATTAAATTTAAACAGTTATATGAAAATTGCATAGCTGACCGCCAGCATTTAAATATGATATAATTTCTGAACTTATGCAAATGAGAACATCCCAAAATTATAAATTGATGGTATTAAAAAGTAGAAATTTAATCTAATTGTGGTGTCTAAGTGTTGGACCTCCTCCAGGTCCCGCAGGCAGGTGCAGGGGTCCAAGGACTTGGGCCATCTTTACTGCTTTCTCAGCCCATTACAAAGAGCTGGACTGGAAGTGGAGAAGCCGAGACTCAAACCAGCATCTGTATGGGATGCCTGCACTGCAGGTGGCAGCTTTACCCACTACACCAACAGTGCCAGCCCCACTAGCTAGATTTTTATGTTCGAATAAGGTAAAGGTAAAATTCAGGGATTAATCAATGGTTAGCTTTAAAAAAAGATTTTATTTTATTTATTTATTTATTTATTTGAGAGGTAGAGTTACAGACAGTGAAAGGCAGAGACAGAGAGAAAGGTCTTCCTTCTGCTGTTTCACTCTTTAAATGGCGTCAGTGGCCGGAGATGTGCGGATCCGAAGCTGGGAGACAGGAGCTTCTTCTGGGTCTTCTTCTTCTCCACTTCCAGTCCAGCTCTTTGTAATGGGTTGAGAAAGCAGTAAAGATGGCCCAAGTCTTTGGACCCCTGCACCTGCCTGCGGGACCTGGAGGAGGCCCCTAGCTCCTGGCTTCGGATCAGCTTAGCTCCAGCCATTGCCACCATTTGGGGAGTTAACCAGCAAATGGAAGACACCTCTCTCTCTCTCTCTCTCTCTCTCTCTCTCTCTCTCTCTCTGTGTGTGTGTGTGTAACTCTTTCAAATAAGTAAATAAATCTTAAAAAAAAAATAGTAACCCATTCTATTGATTCTACATCAGTAACATTTCTTAAATAAATAAATAAATGCTTCTTAGCTTCTGAAGCTTCCTTATAAGTGGTTTCATCAATAAATACATAGACCAATTAAATCATCTAACTGACTAGTGTCCATCACCTCCACGTTCTAATCTAATCTGAACAGCTTCAATATTAAACTTCTTAATTTCCCATTTGTTTACAATCTTGCTTCAAAGCCTTTAAAATCTATAGATGTCATCCTATATATAGTTGCAAAATATTAGCATATGTTACCAATCTTACACTTTAATGCACCTCTTCAATAATTCATTGATTTCATTACATAGCCATTTTGTATTAGTAATCAAAAATAGGAAAGTGGTCAGGAATTATAATTGCCTTTGGACCCCTAATTTTCCCTCTAGGTTATCTACCCCCTTATTGAAATATCACTTTTCATTTTTCCTTCTTTTATATGCTTGATCACTCCCACTTTTTCTTTTTTGCACACATCACTGCTAACTTTCTGAAATGGATTCGGTAAATTATCAATCCAGCTAAGTAAGCCTTTTATATCCTGATGCCATTGCCCATGAAAGCTATT
Source organism: Oryctolagus cuniculus (assembly GCF_051225735.1). Lineage (NCBI taxonomy): Eukaryota > Metazoa > Chordata > Mammalia > Lagomorpha > Leporidae > Oryctolagus > Oryctolagus cuniculus. The sequence goes on from NC_142888.1 coordinate 104,846,999, forward strand.
TCAAAGTTTACTTTCAAGTTCCATATCCTCAGTCCTAGCAGATGATTTTCTTCCTGAATGAAAACAGGAAGAAATTTATTCAACATTGCTTCCACCGTTTTTTAATCCACTTTTTATCCATAATTTCCTCCAGTGTCAGATGTGTCATATATGCCTTTTTTTTATTTCATCTTATCCTTTAAGACATTTTGTTCCCTTTCCATCAATAACCACAGTTATGCCATGCCCTCAATTTTCTATTCCTTATCAGTCTACATGCCTGCTTAAGCATTCTTTAGCCTAAAACAAGCACCATATTCATATATGCACACAAAAACAAACAGAGATATTGTGACATTGGGAGATAAGGTAATTTAGTTATTTTAAATGAGACATGCCAATATCTATGAAAATTTTTCTTTTTTATTATTATTTTGCTTAATCAAAAGGCAGAGCTACAGAGAGAGAGAGAGAGAGAGAGAGAGAGAGATCTTCCATCCATTAATTCACTCCCTAAATGGCCACAACAGCTGGGGCTGGGCCAGGCTGAAGCCTGCAGCCAGGAGCATCTTCTGGGTCTCTTATGTGCATGGCAGGAGCCCAAGCACTTTGGTGTTCTGATGCTGCTTTCCCAGGCGTGTAGCACAGAGCTAGATCACAGGTGGAGCAGCCTGAACTCAAATCAGCACACATATGTGATGCCTGGGTTGCAGGTGGCAGCTCTACCTGCTAGTCTCCAACAGCAGCCCCCGGATATTTTCAATGGTAACAATTGATGACCTAATAAACCATCACTTTCCTGAGTTTATCCTACATAAATACCCATGCAAGTACCTAAATCTTTATGTTCAAGCCTGTGAAATATCAGACTACCTAAAACAGCCAAAAAATTGTGGCACTTATAATAATCTCCTTTTCTATCCATTGGGGCTTTTATTTGCATTGCACTGGTAGCTAGTGATTCTGAGCATATTTTGATGTATCTGTTGTTGTAATTGTTTTGAAAAATGTCTATTCATATCTTGTACCCACTTTTCCTTGGGCACTCACTTTGGGATATAAATATTTTGAGTTTTCTTGGTAGAGGAGGAAGTGAATACTGGAATTATCCATGTGGCCATCTTGAAGACTCTCCAAACTAGTTTATTAGAATGTTTCAATTTACTGAATACTATGAAGTGAACTTTAAAGCTTTACGTAACTTAGTGATGACAACATTTTCTTATTTCTTATTAATTGACATAAAAATTAAATCATGCTAAGAAAGGTAGGGGTGGGCTTTTCCTTGAAATAATTTTTCAGTTAGGATAAATTGAAATTTAGTGTTTTCTTTTGCATATTTTCATAAATAAATAAAAATACAAAAAAGTGACAACCATATTTCTTCCTTAAAATTTGCTACTTTCAATAAATATGTAATAAAGTAAATATATAATATGCATGGTTGCCACTAAAAATAAAAATAATATTTACAAAAATAATATGGATGTGGTCATTCTGGCTCAGCAATTAAGTCGCTGCTTGGGATGGCTGCATCTCATGTTGAAGAGTGCACGTTCAAGTATTGTCTCAGCTCCTAATCCAGCTTCCTGTGAATGTGCATCCTGGGAGACAGCCAATAATGGCTTACATACTTGTGTCCCTTTCACCCATATGAGAGAATTGGACTGAGTTCTAGGATTTTGGATTCAGCCTAGCACAACCCTGGTTGTTGTGGTCATTTGAAAATTGAACCAGTAGATGGAAAATCTCTGTGTCTGTCTCTCACTTTGTCTCTGTTCTTCTGCCTTCCAAATAAATTAAAATAAATAAATAAATAAATAAATTATAAAATATAACAGTAATGAAAGCAATCTCTAACACAAAAACTGAAATTATTTACTTCATAGGTTTAATAATTTTATACTTAATCATCACATATTAGAACTTATCTACCCAACTTGAAAGAAATATATTGTTATGAAGAAATTGTGCTTGAAAATAATACCAGAAATTTAAAAATAGGATAATATAAATTAAGACTTTAAAATATTATCTTATTATGCATGATTATAGGTTTTTTAGCCAACTGCTGATATACTACAGAATATAAATACCAACAGGCAAAAATACAGTAAAGAATTCATATTTTCGTGCTTATCAACATTTTATTGGCTAAAAAGGGGAAATACAATTAATACAAGAGAAATTAGTAAAAGATAGTGTTACAAAAAAGATGAAATTCCAGGCGAATTTAGACTCATGAGAATCTAAGGCACTCAAAACATCTTATTACAGCAGCCATTTCTAGCTAAAAGCACTTCAGGGTTATGCAAAACAGTTTTTCAAGTTTCTCCCAGATATGAAAGGATCAACGACTATAACTAGAACATTTTCTCCATAATGAGGCAATACTGAAAGGTATTATTTCTATCATCTTCAAAAAACTCTTGTACCACTCCATCATTTCTCCCCAGATGAAAATAGTCAAACACAAAGCGATGTCAAATAAAAAAAAAAAATGGAAAACTGCTCAAGTTCTTTACAGTACCTGCCAGAAATGATTACTAACAACTCATTCCCATAAGCCATCTCTGATTACAGTATTCACTTGGAAAGTATCTCCATAAAACTCAATTCTAAGGGCAGAGTAAAACCACTCCAAAATCAGTAAAGATAGTATGGACTGGAGTATTACCTTTTTAAACACAAATTAAACCAAATTTAATTGGATTCTTAAACTAGCACAACTTTGGGGCTTTCATCATCAGTACTCACTACATTGGTAATGAAAAATTTCAAGGTAAGGGCAATCTTAAAAATCACTGCTCTTTGCATTTGACCAGAAGTCAGATTGGATAGATATTAATAGCAACCAAAACAAGTATCAGTTTAGTTGTTTGAAGCAGTAGTCATTAAGAACATTCTTTTAAAGTAGTAACATTTGAGAGTATAAATAGTGTTTTTTTTGTTTTTAAGAAAATATCACTTTTTCATAATTTAGAACATTTTAGAAAGAATATATTCAATATAAAATGGAAGATAAAAACCTGAGTTTCTTCATGAATCCTTTTGTGGAAGGCTAAGTAATACATAGGAAATTGGCATTGTAGGGTCATCAAGTAAATTGAGATTTATGATCACTTGGGCATGCTTGATCAAAATTTGTCTTTCTTCGCTTTTTAAAAAAGAAATATTTCTATTTTCAGTAAAATCAACTGTAGATAAGAAAAGACTTCTCATATTTAAGGGTGAAGGCCAAGAACCTATCAATTTGGTAGTAATCTCAGAAAAAAATTCCTGTGACAATGAGAGAGAATTAATTGTAGCATGAATTGTAGGATGTAGCTTTAAAAGGCAATATTAAGATTTAATTAGGACTTGAAAAATATATAGGAACAAAATAATGTTACATTTTGTCAGAGAATAGAAAGGATTCTACTTTAGGGTAATGCAGTGGTAGCCTTCAAATATTCATGGAAAATGTATATTATAAGATACTATGAATGAATTCCAAGTTTTTTTGCACAAAACTGAATGTACTTTCAAATTCCATTTCCCATGACCTTATGAATACCCTTGTAGCATTGACCAGGATTTAGATGGAAAAATTTCCACATGGCCATTTTCTCTAGAGTATCTTATTTCCTAATACTTCTTTAGGCAACTATTACCTAGTAATAAGAGTCTGTATTTCTTATAAAATTATTGTTCATACCTTGAATAAGGATAGGAATGTATTTGGAATATTTGGGGAGAATAATTGCTCAGCTGAGCTGTAAGGAATACATATTTTGAAGTAGGTGATAGCCAAGGCAGGTTTTGAATAATCTGTATTGTCATCTTGTAGCATACTAGTTCTCAACCTTTATCTTTGGAGGCATATCTGATGGATGGCATTCGGATGAACAACGAGTTCCCACGGAATAGTGTTTTCACTCAGAGATGTATACAACTGTCTCAGGAGGAGTCCTAGCCTCATTCTTCTCTCATATAAGAATGTGTTTGTGAATATGTGTGAAAATGTTATTACAGGAATAATTATGATTGCAGTTAAATTCACAAGTGAAATCTTTTGGGATTGGTACTTTGGTATTAATAATTACATGTGATACATCTCATAATTTATCATAGTGTAAAAAGAGCCGAGGGTGCTTTAATATTTTGTGGGGAAAGAAATCATATACCAGTGTAGTATGTATTTGCTTATCACAGTATAGAGGCAGCAAATTAATTATGGATCAGCTCTAGAATTTCAGATTTGAACTGATTTGGGAATAAGATAAAGTAGTAAACATGGAAAGGATAAGACATTAGAATATGCATTGTAAAGGAAAAATGAATTGATTTTACTTCTATTTCATTTTTGACATTACAAATAAATAATAAGGTTGCACTGTGTTGAGAGTTTTTGTAGTAATATTTTAATGTCTAAAATTGGGTTTAAATTTAGAAAAGTGTTGACATTTATATGATCCAAAGTGATAACATTTTTTGTGATGATAAACCACATGAAATAGTTGATACTTGGCCATTTTGAACTACAAAAATGGTAATTTCATATGTTTCAATTTAACATAATTCCTATTTTTGTGGCAGAGGCAGACTTATTTCTGGGATGAAGTATGGACTTTGATTAAGTAAAGTCTGAGCACCTGTGAAATGGCATGCATTGCCAACACAAATGAAAAAACTAAATAAAATATATGAAATGCAAAAAATCCTTTAGAAATACAAAAGGTTTGGAATCATCAAAGAAAAAGGACAAAAAGGCATTAGAAAAAGGACTAGTAAGTATCAACTTATATTTATAGCTTCATGATACCAAACAGATAAAAATTAAAAGTGTATCCATGCTGCTTTTTCCATATCCCATATAGTTGAAATATCCAGATAAATAAATGCACCATTATTTTTTCCAGATGTCTAAATATGCTAAACTTAAGATGAGGTTTCAAAGAGGAAAAGCTAATTCCAGAGAATCATACAAAAAATCACATGCCCTTTATATATTTTCTTCTAACTTAAAGGAGAAGAACATAAGCAAAACTAATGTAGGACTCGGAAAAAGATATTTTTTTAAATTACAGTGATTAGTCTTTTAAGCTTAAATGCTAAGCAGTGACCCCTCATCTATATATAAATTAAGTAAGGAGAACAAATAAGCAATTATGGAATGTAGTTTAATCATGATAATAAGGATTAGCTAATTTTATTAATATTATAATGATTGCTTTAAATAGTTTCAATGAAAAACTCACTCTGATTAAAAATTCAGAGTGCTTATACATTTGGATTTCTGGCCTCTTTTGAAAACTTGAAAGATTTGACCTCACACTTCCAGATGTCAGCAATCAGCTAAATGTGAGGAGCAGAAACCCCCGTTTAATCAGGTGAGTACTGTAATTTCCCAGACACCCTTCCCAGCCCATTTCACTCCATTATCTTTTTGTTCTCTGTAATTATTTGAGTTTGTGATCCCTGACTTAGTGCTTGAGGACCAGATACAAATGGCTGAGACATATTTGGGCAAAGGGATGAACTCTAACTCAATGAGAATTCTCTAATCCCACATTCTCTCTCTGCCCTCTTGTGGAAATGCAATACTGCCCCAAAAATGAATGATGATAAATAAAATCATGTGGTTAAAAGATATAAGCTGCATTTAAAGATTTTTCTCAGTGACTTATATCAGTGGGAAGATTATTCTAGTACAAGGGAGAGGAGCTCCTTTGCCAGAGCTTTTCAAATTACATTGTGTAGACAACTACTTTAGATTGTACGAATAACCTTGAATTAGTCTTGTATAAGGAAATACATCACAACTTCTGGGAATCTGGGTAAAAATGTTAAGGAAAGAAAGAGCTATATGATAGATTTATCTTTTGACAGAAACTTCAAGAAGAAAGGGTAAATACAGACATTTTGTTTCTTTTTTAAGATTTGTTTATTTAAAAGTCAGAGGCATGGGGTGGGGAGAGAGGTGAGAAAGAGAGAGAGTGAGAGAGAGAGAGTCTGAAAGAGAGACAAAGAGAGAGAGAGAGAGATCTTCAATCTGCTAGTTCACTAACTGACTGCAACTGTCTGTAGCTGGGTGAGGCCAAAGCCAGGAGCCTTGAGCGTCATCCAGGTCTCCTAAGTGGATGCCAGGAGCCCGAGTACTTGAGCCATCTTCCTCTGATTTCCCACATGCATCAGCCGGAGCTAGATAAGAAGTGGAACAGCTGGGACTTGAACCTGCACTCACATGGGATGCTGACAACACAGTGGCAGCTTAATGTGATGCACCACAATGACAGCTCCAATAAATATGTTTTGTATTCAGACCTGCCTATTAAGTTGTTCCATAATATTCAAGGATTTTAAGTCTAATTGTAACATTGACTGCACCTTAGGCCTTAACTGCAATGGTGAGGTTTACAGTGAAATCTTTTGCTTACATTAATTCACTTAGGTTTCTTTTGGAATTAAAAACAATAGGAATATTTAAGCTATAAAACAGGGCATAAAAGAATACCTATGAGTTTTACATGATGGAGCAAGGGTAGGGGGATGGAGGAGAGCATAGAATGAGTTTTTGAAAATTGTGAATCATCAGGATGAGAACTAAGGAAGATGGACTAGTAGGGGACTTTGCAAGGGCAAGCAGATAAATTTTAGAAACAGTGGCATTTGATAGTACATTTTAAAGCTTTTTTCTATGTTATTTTTTGCAGTCAAGTATATTAAACCTTACAGCTTTGTGCCAGCAGTACTTCACTGAATAGAAGGGTCTGGGTTGCTTTCCCTGAGGATAAACTAATTTGGTTAAGCAGGTCAGGACAACTTGTACAGTTCGGGGAACAGTTATAGGAAGGCCATGTGTGAATGATAGAGATCCCCAAAGCAGATAATCAAGATGAGATGTGAAATTGACCATGAACAGAGTATGAGTATACCCTGGGAATGCTCAGAAGTTTTAAAAATCTTGGTGACTTCCACAGTCACCCAAGACACTGTTTAATTATGAAAATTAAAGGAGAAGACAGTCTCAAATTGCTGCAGAATATGTGCACACAAGCTGTTTGTCTCAATATATTTCAATGCCTATTTTGAACACTTTGGTTCACATAATTTTATTTTTATTTTTGTATTTTCATCCAGATACTTGAATGTACTAAAACCCTCAGTACATTTTTTAAGATTTTCTTAATGTATTTAATTTTTGATTAATGTACAGTGTTTATACATTTTTATGGAGTTTAGAGATATTTCAACACACAAACTAATGCAATCAGGTAATCAGCATATTATTTCCTTACTTTTTCTTTGTTTGCAGCCTCCTAGTTCCTCTTTTCTAGTTCTTTTGTGTGTTTTTTTTCCTTCTAGTTCTTAAAAACATTATATAATACATTATTGTGAACTATAGCCACCTAATTGTGCTATACAACATTAAAACTTATTCCTTCTATAATATCTATAGCAAAGACTAGAAAGGATAAGGAGAAAAGAAAAATCTTTAAGCATCATTTATGAGAATATAAATTAGTATAGTCATTATGGAGAACAGCATGGAAGTTCTTCAAAAAACTAAAAGCAGATCTACCTTATGGTCCAGCTATTCCACTTCTAGGAATATATCCAAAGGAAATTAAATCAGTATATGAAAGAGATACTTGCACGCACATGTTTACTGCAGTACTATTCACAACAGCTGAGATGAGGAATCAATACAGGTGTCCACTGATCAACGAATAGGTTAATAATTATTTCATAAATTGTTATAAAAATTACACATTTGACAGTGGGAGTGTTGTGAACTGGGAATAGCATCTAATGAAAAAAAAAATGTTTCCACATGGATGTAATTCCTCAAAAATGCAAAAACAGGTGAATCCTCCAAAGAAAATATTGGATAGTTGATTGATTGTCTGTTCTCATTTCAAGAGAACTGAAACTCATTCTACTTTGAAGCATACAAAGTTATAAGTCAAAAAAATACAATAACACTCATGATAACAAGATTAGAAAATTGTTTACTAGGGGCTGGCATCGTAATGTAACAGGTTAAGCCTCTGCCTGTGATGCCAGCATCGCATATGGGGTTCAGTTCGTGTCCCAGCTAATCCACTTCTGATCCAGCTCCCTGCTAATGGCCTGCAAAAAGCAGTAGGGAATGGCCCAAGTGCTTGGGCCCCCGCCATCCATGTGGGAAACCTGAAAGAAGCCCTGGGTTCCTGGCTTCAGTATGGCCCAGCCCTGGCCATTGTTGCCATCTTCTGGGGAGTGAATCAGCAGATGGAAAGATTCTCTTTCTCTCTCTGTTTCTCCCTCTCTCTCTAGCTCTGACTTTCAAATAAATAAATAAATAAATCTTTTATAAAGAAAAAGAAAATCATTTTCTAATGCTAGGTCTTTAATTTCCTGACCATACTTTTTATTTTTATGAATACTGTACACAAAAATTAAGTGTATTGAATATTATGTTACATGATCAATGAACTAGTACTGTGTAAACTTGTCATTTTGTTGTTCAGCTTTGGTCTGTTTATTTAAAGAATGATCATCTTTGAAACTACTTTTTATATGTTGGGAGATTATTCATATTTACTCAAAATTTTTAACTACATGATTATTGTAATTCAGGCTTGACTGGGGTTGGAAAGAGAGAAATTAAAGATTGAGATATGATTCCAAGGTGACTTTTTCCTTAATCCTGAAAATTTGGTACAACAGTATACAAATATCCACATCTCACAGCTCACAACAGGCACGCCAGGCTTCATGTTGCACTACATACTCTGGTATTTCTTTTCTGTTTATTGGTCAGAGCAACTTGGCTCAATCTGGAAAACAAGTTGTACTAGGATGAGAGTAGGTTGTTACAGATGCAGCCACTAAGTGAATAATGTACTGATAGTAAATTTAAAAACAGGAATCCAATAGCATAAAAGTAAGTCAACTTCTATTTTTAACATATTCCAGCATTGTAAATATTGTCAGCAATAAAAAATAGGCCGGCGCCGTGGCTTATTAGGCTAACCCTCCACCTTGCGGTGCCAGCACCCTGGGTTCTAGTCCCGGTCAGGGCGCTGGATTCTGTCCCAGTTGCCCCTCTTCCAGGCCAGCTCTCTGCTGTGGCCCGGGAGTGCAGTGGAGGATGGCCCAAGTGCTTGGGCCCTGCACCCCATGGGAGACCAGGAGAAGCACCTGGCTCCTGCCATCAGATCAGCGCGGTGCGCCGGCTGTGGCGGCCATTGGAGGGTGAACCAATGGCAAAGGAAGACCTTACTCTCTGTCTCTCTCACTGTCCACTCTGCCTGTCAAAAACAAAAACAAAACAAAAAACTCTTGCTGGCCGACTTATTTTGGTATGTATCACAACCAGCCTCAGTTAGGTCAGGCCTGGGCAACCAAGACTGCAGGGCCAGCAATTGTGAGTCAAGTAGGACCCAGCTTAGTGCCACATGGATGACCATGGGGCTGCCTTTACCAACATGTGCCTAACTTTGGGAAGACAGCAGCAACCACAGTATCGTTTTCTGGAACTCAAATCCAGGCTGACAAAGCCCATACTGGGAAGATCCTAATGAGCCTCAGCTCCAGGCCAGTGCTGGTGGATAAAGCCTCTGGACCTGCCTGCAGCCAAATGGAGGCTCATGGCCCCATTTAGCGGACTTACATTGCAGCCAACTTTACCCATAGTTACTTGCAGGTAGACATCCCATGGTAGTGTGAGCCTTGGTCCTACCAATATGTTACACTGATCTCAGTGGACTGTTGGCTCTGAATGCGTTTGTAGCATTGCAATTATTGGTGGCCATTGTACCAGGTGTCTATGGCTACGACAGTTAATTCTGAATAGCACACCAACTTTAAGTTATGGGGATTGGGGCTGGGGGTTTCCTTTAGAACTGAAACCATGCACAATACACCAACATTGGACTTGAAGAAAATCTCGACTTAAAACGCTATCTAGAAGCTGGCACTGTGATGTAGCAGGTTAAGCCACCACCTGTAGTACCAGCATCCCATATGGGCACCAGTTCAAGTCCCAGCTGCTCCTCTTCCAATCCAGCTCTCTGCTATGGCCTGAGAAAGCAGTAAAAGATGGCACAAGCGCTTGGGCCCCTGCACACATGTGGGAAACCTGGAAGAAGCTCCTGGCTCCTAGCTTTGGATCAGCCCAGCTCTGTCCATTGCAGCCATTTGGGGAGTAAACCAGTGGATGGTAGAACTCTTTCTCTCTGTCTATAATGCTACCTCTCAAATAAATAAATCTTTAAAAAAGATTTACTTTTAAAAACAGAATGCTATCTAGTCTTGTAAATATAGAAATGCCCAAAGGCTCAGGTAAAAGAACTGCTAAGAATTACAGACTAGAAAAATGATCTAATCTTTCAATTCACAAGTGATGTCACATGCCAACAAGCATCAAGAATTTTCAGAGAACCATGACCTCACCTAGCAAACAAAATAAGGTGCCAGAAAGGAATCAGCTAGCAATTGATAGAATTATGGTTATTTATTTTTAATGAAAATGTTATGTATGAATTTTTGAAATAAGATTAATGAAAACAAAACATTCTCAACTCTCAGCCCTTTTACTGAGATTTCCCTCTGGTCTATCAGATACACTCTTTTCATTGTCTAGCATACTTACTGCTGCTGAATCGCATCTGAATTCTTTCTTGGGAGAACACAAGAATCTCCAAGCTGCTGTCTCTGGTAAGATTTTGGCCATCAGCCAGAAGAGAATGAGAACAGTAGTAAGTACTGAGCAACCTCACCCAGAGAAATGCTCCATGTTGAGCCTATTTCTATCCTTTCTCCTGTCATGTCTATTGGCAACCAAAGTCCTTTGCCAATATTTCATGGAGACAGAGGAATGTCCACTTTCTTTTAACCTAGGCAACTTTGGCCTTTCCCTTCTGTGTCTTTTTTTTACAGATTTATTTATTTTGAAAGGCAGAGTTACAGAGAAGCAGAGGCAGAGGCAGAGACAGAGAAAGGTCTTCTACCCATTGATTCACTCCCCAAATGGCCACAATAGCTAGAGCTGAGCTGATCCAAAGCCAGGAGCCAGGAGCTTCTTCCAGGTCTCCCACACGAGTGCAGGGGTCCAAGGACTTGGGCCATCTTCCATTGATTTCCCAGGCCAAAGCAGAGAGCTGGATCAGAAGTGAAGCAGCCTGGACTCTAATGGCGCCCATATGGGATGCCAGCACTGCAGGTGGTGGCTTTACCTGCTATGTCACAGTGCTGGCCTACTTTTCTATCTTTTTCAGCCAAAGTTTCTTTGTCACACTAATGCAGGAGGACTATCTTAGAAGAGATGGAGGCCAACTTACTCTCTTTCATATTCTCTGCCTAGGCCCTCTTGATCCTCCTTCATTTCTTGCCTGATCCACCCAGAGACTGTTCACTACCCAGTCTCCTTTGCCTCAAGTGTCAGGAAATAGGGAGAATATTGTATCTGCTCAGCAATGGCCCAATGCCTGGTCCCAGTCTGCCCTCCCTACTGAAGAAAGCAGGCCTCATTTCCCTTACCTCCTCTGCCACCATTTTGAAAAGGCACTGGCAGCTGGCGCCGTGGCTCACTTGGCTAATCCTCCACCTGCGGTGCTGGCACCCTGGGTTCTAGTCCCGGTTGGGGTGCTGGATTCTGTCGCGGTTGCTCCTCTTCCAGTCCAGCTCTCTGCTGTGGCCCAGGAAGGCAATGGAGGATGGCCCAAGTGCTTGGGCCCTGCACCCACATGGGAGACCAGGAAGGATTACCTGGCTCCTGGCTTTGGATCGGTGCAGCGCGCCAGCCATAGCGGCCATTTGAGGGGTGAACCAATAGAAGGAGGACCTCTCTTTCTGTCTGTCTCTCTCTCTTTCTCGCTGTCTAACTCTGCCTGTCAAAAGAAAAAAAAAAAAAAAGAAAGGAAAGGCACTGGCAAAATCTCATCATAAGATAGTTTGTCTTAAACTGCTATTTTTACTATCAATGAGACCATGGGCAGGGCCATGTTTTCCAATTCACTATTAAGTCTTGTCCCTGTTTGACAACCTTGTTGGGTGGGTCTTTTTCATGGCTACATGAAAGGAGAAATGTAGAAGTAAACCTAACCAAAAATTACTCAGCTAAAGTATTGCCTTCATTCCATAATCGTGTCAGATGTGTCCCAACTCTCCTCTGGGGGCAGCTTAAGGGTATCTTCCCCAACCTACACTAAGGAGACTATTAGCTCCAGTATGAGCTTCTGGGATGAATTTCAGGAACTCCACATACAGAAACCTTCCACCCACCAATATACCAGACAGGGAAGGGGGGAGGAGAAATGGAGGACCCATACACATATCCATTCAAACTCCAATCTGAATACAGACTGAGCTCCTGGTCCTTCACAGAGTTGCTCACCTGGTCTGTCAGGTGTACTGTCTTCATTAAACTTGACTATTATCATTGTGATGCAGCAGGTTAATCTGCAGTCTGTGAGGCCAGCATCCCATATAAGCAACAGTTCCAGATCCGGCTGTTCCACTTCCTGTACAGTTCTCTGTTGATGTGCTTGGGAAGATGGGTCCCTGTCATCCAGTTGGGAGACCTGGATGAAGTTCCAGGCTGTAGGTTATGGAGTTCTAGGCTGTGGGTTTTGGCCTGGACTAGCCCCAGCTGTTGCAGCCATTTGAGTCATGAACCTGTGGGTGGAAGATTCCCTCTCTTTCTCTCTCTCCTTCTCTCTCTGTAACTCTGTCATCAAATAAATAAATAAATCTTAAAAAAAAAAACTTGCCTAGCCTGCTTACTGTTAAAAAATTTGCAAGTCAAACAATATCTTCTCAGATTATATGGGCTAGCCTCAGTCTAGAATTAGTAGTCTATGGACTAAATTTATCTAGAGCTTATAATCACTTGTGAAAAGAACTGTTTGGATTAAACAATTTAAAAATCACATAGAATGATATTTTAATATTGATTTATTTATTTGACTTTAAAAATATAAAGTGTGATTTATTATGTCTTATAGGTGATTCATGAGACTATTACATAAAGAAAACATCAGGAATGATATCATATATAAGAATCACATATTTTCCTGGTTGCTTCTTTTTAAATGATAATTTGTATGTTTCAATTTGTGTTCCAAAGCAATCCGAGGAAAATATACTTTATGAAAGCTAAACATGACCTGATTTTAAAATATAGGGATTCTCCTGAGCTGCAGGTAACTTATTTGCAAATTAAATTACAAAGAGTCATGAGTTCAAACTAAAAATGTTTAAATACATATTAATTTTAAAAATAACATTAATTAGTATTTGAAGCTGTGGAGATAACGTGTATGATTCAGCAATTATTTTTTTTTTAACTTTTATTTAATGAATATGAATTTCCAAAGTACAGCTTATGGATCACAATGGCTTCCCCCCCATAACTTCCCTCCCACCCGCAGCCCTCCCCTTTCCCTCTCCCTCCCCCCTTCCATTCACATCAAGATTCATTTTCAATTCTCTTTATATACAGAAGATTAGTTTAGCATATATTAAGTAAAGATTTCAACAGTTTCAGCAATTATTTTTTATTTTGTTCCCTTTATGTGACGTTTCCTAATATAATATTCTTAGTATAAGTAAATGCAACTATTGATAATTAACATTCTTTACTTTCAAATACTTTCAGAGTTTTTTTTTTAATTCAAAGTCAAAGGTAATAATTGTCTAATACTCAGAGGCAAAAAATTACATAACATATGGTGCTATGCATATGTAGATGTCTTCTTGAGTCTCTGGTCCAGGTCCAATGTGTAAGTCCACTATAGGAACTATGCTTTTTTGGTTTGCTAAGTGACCCAGAAAATCAATTTGCTTAATGGTCTTCATAGAATTAATTTGGTTATTCAAAACCTCATACATAATGATAATTCAAGCAGGTCTATTTTGAGACTTTAGAATTTTTAATATATTTAGAGCTATTTCAATACACACAGCCTGCTATTGAGTCTCTGTTTTGAAAGACAAACGCCCTTTGTGGCTTTTATACAAAGACCTCATGGATGTTTCTGAGATGATTTCTAAGACCGTTTGCACAACCTGAACAATCAAATGCATTGTTTAAGATTTTGTTCACAATACTCAATGCATAACAGTATTTCTTCTTCAAATTTTCTCTACTGAATCTAATAATCATTATTTGCTATACTAATTTAAAAGAAATTTATTTGCTATGTAATACTTCATAATTCAAAAGTGCAAGCATACAAAATGGGTCCAGTAGTATTTAAATGCAAATATAAACTTTTCACACAATGCATTTTCTCTCTCTTCCAAGAAGATTGATGAAAATACATAGATATAAAAAGGAGTAAATGAGAAATGGGTGCATTTTGTAGCCAAACACAGAAGTTAGCATTTGGAATCTAATCGATTATGAGGCTATCTAACTCTTCTTAAATGTTATTACCTTAGCAATTTTCTCCTACTTTTTCCTGAAGTGTTTCAGTAGGAGTCTGATTTCCAGTCCATTTTGAAACATAGAAAATCCAGCTGACAGAAGTAATGTTTCTAGGAGTTCTACAGTTAGTTCACTGAAAATGCTGTTGTTGTAATAACGCAAGTCCTTGCTACTGATCCCCATACAGTTCACTAATCCCTAGTAAAAGTAGGAAAATGGATATTTCATCATTGCTATATCCAGAGAGTTACTGCATTGTCCTCTAAGAAGATGACCATTCTCTTCTGTAGCTGAGGCACCAGTTCAAATTACCCACAGTGTGAAATTTTGCAACTCAATGTCATCTGTAGCCTGTTTTTATTAAAGAACTCTAAATTTTGAGGAATAAAATCTGACTTCACTTTGAGTTCCTTAATGGAGATCTGACCTAAGGTTTGTCTTTGACTCTTTAATGGCAAGAACTGGAAATCAGCATGGTTTGCTTGGAGCTAAAGTCAAACATTCCGATCTGTAGGATTTCTATGTATAACAATCCCAAAAAGCACAGCGAATTGGAGTAATGGCTTAGTCCCAGGAGCTGGAAATTCAATCTGGGTCTCCCACATGGATGGCAGGGACCAACTGCTTGACCAGTCACCTGCTGCCTCTCAGTATCTGCGTTAACAGGAAGCTGGAATCAAGAGCAGAGCCAGGACTCAAATCAGGCACTGTGATACATCTTCCCGATGTCCTAAGCAGCTTCGTAGCAGCTATGCCGAATGCCTACTCATGACTTTCCATGAACTTTCTGAAGACGCCTCATACATTTGCATATTTTGATCTGTCAGGTAATTGGTGCTAATCTAATACTTAGTGAACAACATGTTTACATCTAAGAAACTAACAGTGGCATAAGTAGCACTTTGTACACACTTGCTCTTATTGAGTTATGCTAAGTAATAAAAATATTACTCAGCACCTGTATTCAGTATTTTCAGAACTGGATGCAACAGGAAGTATAAAATAACAAAAACACTATGCTCAGGACTTTAAAATTATTGTACTTGTATGCATAATGTAGCTGTTACACTGAACCAGATGATTCTGCTTACTTATAAATGTATTATGAATGTCTTTACTTAAAAAAAATAATATGTTCATTGACCAGACACCCCTACCAAACCAAAGCCCCATTGCCCTGATGTCCTCTGTTACAAAAGATCTGCAAAAGGTTTTTGTGTATTTTAATGTCCTTTTTTCCTTTCCCTTCATTTTCTCACTAGCAATTTGTTTTATTCAATTATCCTAAAATTTACCATTTTCAATGTACAGTTCAAATTTCACTTACTGTTTGTATATGATTTCATTCCATTCATTTGCATGCAGATATCTAGTTGCCCCAGGACCAATTGTTGAAATGATTATTTTTGTCTATCAAATTAATTTAGCACTTCCCATTAATTTCAGCTGGAATTTGTATATTTTGGTGTTTTTTTAATTTTTGAGCCATTCATCTCAAAATATTCAGTTTCTCTTGTGGCTACTTCTTTTACCCATTGATGATTTTGTTTAGGTGTGTATTGTTTAATTTTCACAGGCTTGTGAATTTTTCAAACTTCCTTCTTTGTTGATTTCTAACTTCATTCTATTGAGTTATAGAAGAAACTTTATAATTTTTTTAAAGATTCATTTTATTTATTTGAAAGCCACAGTTAGAGAGAGAGAGAGAGACAGAAAGATCTTCCATCCATTGGTTCTCTCCCCAAATGGCTGCAACAGCTAGGGCTGTCCCAGATCAAAGCCAAGAGCCAGGAGTTTCTTCCAGGTATCCCACATGTGTGCAGGTGCCCAAGAACGTGGGAGATTAGTAGGGAGCTGCATTGGAAGTGGACAGCCAGGAATCAAACCAGTGTCCACATGGGATGTTGGTGTCATAGGCAGTGGCTTTACCTGCAGTGCCACAACACCAGTCTCTTAAAATTTTTTATTAATATTTATTTGATGAACTACTATATGATGTATCCCAGAGAATGCTTCCTGCATATTTCAGAAGGATATATTTTCAGCTGTTGTTGGGTGGAATGCTCTAGATATGTGTTTTCTGATCTTATCAAGTACTTGCTTTCCCTTTAATCTTTTCTTAGTCATTCTATCCATTACTGATACTTGTATATTACAACCATTATTATTTTTAAAAGTCTATTTCTCTCTTCACTGTCAATATTTGATCTGTGTGTTTTGTGACTCTATTTTTAGGTGCATATATGTTTATAATTGTTATGATTTCTTAATAAGTTGACACTTTCATCACAATAAACTATCCCTTCTTTCTAGCAAAAAGAATCTTCAAGTTTATTTTCTCAGTCATTAATACAACCATTCCAATTCTCTTGATTACTGATGGCATATTTATGTGTATATTTCTTTCTATTTAGTTTCAACTTAGACATATCTTTGATTTATTTTATTTTTTATTATTATTTTCTTCTTGAAAAGCAGAGTTACAGAGATAGAGAGGAGAGAGAGAGAGCGGGGAAAGAGAGAGAGAGAGAGAGAGAGAGAGAGAGAGAGAGAAAGAGAGAAAGAGAGAATCTTCCATCTGCTGCTTCACTCCCCAGACAACCACAATGGCCAGAGCTGCGCTGATCCAAAGTCCAAAGCCAGGAGCCAGGAGCTTCTTCCAGGTCTCCCACGTGGCTGCAGGGGCCCAGGCATTTGGGCCATCTTACACTGCTTTCCAAGGCCATTAGCAGGGAGCTGAATCAGAAGTGGAACAGCTGGGACTGGAACCGGCACCCACGTGAGTGGCAGAGATCCAAGTACACAAACCACTCACCACCTGCTGCCTCCCAGGATGCCCATTAGCAAAAAGCTGGAATCAGAAGCAGTGTTGAAACTTGAACCAGACAATTCAGTATGTGATGTCTGTGTACCGAGTGGCATATTAACCACAGAACCAAATGCCTACCCAATGTGGAGCATCTTTTGAAGTTCTTACTTGACACCCACATGCATTTCTTCTTTGATAGGGTGTCTGATCATATCTTTTGTCTATTTTGTGACCTGCTTGTTTTTTCACTTATCTTTTATTTATAATTTTTATATATTTTTTGCATTAACAGTCCTTTATCAAATTTTATTCACAAAGATTTTCTCTAGGCTATGGTCTGTTTTCTCTATATTTTAATTTTCATTTAGTTTAGCTTATAAATTCTTCCTTTTTTATCATACATTTGCCATTATTTCTAAAAATGTCATTTGCATAGCCAATATTATGTTGATTTTCTTGTTTTTTTCTCCTATAAATTTTATAGTTTTGCACATTCCATTTTTATATGATTTTTGTTGAATTAGTCTTAGTAAAGAATGCAAATTCTGTGCCTACATTTATTTTCTGCACATGGAGGTCCAGTTTTTCCAGCACCATTTTTGTAACACTATCTTTTCGCAATTGCCAAAGATAAGAATAGTATATTTTTATGGAGCTATTTCCTGGTCCCTCTATTCTGTTCCATTGATTTATTTCTATATTATTTTGCCAATGCTACTCTATATTACTTGCTATGGTTTTATATTAAATCATCAAGTCAGAGAGGGACAATCTTCCAACTTTCTAGTAAATATTGAGCTTGATATAATTAGTCTTTTGCCTCTCTGCATAAACTTTAGAGTCAGTAAGTCTATAACCACAAAATGATTTACCAGTATTTTGGATTGAGATTTCACTGTCTGTCTATATCAAACTGGGAAAAATTAACATCTTGATAATACTGAATCATCCCAAACATCTCTCCATTTATTTAGCTATTCATTATTATCTTTCATCAGGGCTCTGTAGCTTTCCTAATTGAAGATTTATTTATTTATTTGAAAGGCATGCTTACAGGAAGGGAGAAATAGAGAGAGAGAGAGAGAGAGAGAGAGAGAGAGATCTTCCATCTGCTGGTTCGTTCCCCAAATGGACACAATGGCCAGGGCTGAGCTAGGCTGAAGCCAGGAACCAGGAACTTCATCCAGTCTCCCACATGGATAGCAAGGGCCCATGCACCTGGACTATCTTCTGATGCTTTCTCAGGCACATTAGCAGGGAGCTGGATTGGAAGTGGAGTAGCTAGGGCTCAAACTGGAGCTCATGTTCAATTCTGGCATTGCAGGCTGTGGCTTCACGTGCTGTGTCACAATGCCTGCCCGTGTAGTTTTCCTGTTTTATGGATTATATTTTTAGATTCATAACTGAGTATTCATGAGGGGATAATTATATGGCAATATGCTTTCAATTTCAAATTCTTATAAATCACCAATTGGCTAATTTTAAAAATCCAACTTACTAGTATTTACCTTTTGATTGTGATTCTTAACCTATTTTACTGAAATGTATTACTGGTGAGGTGGGATTAACATGTGGCCTTTTGCTATTTACTTTTTCTGTGTTTTGTATCTCTTTGCATTGCCCTATTCTTCTGTTAATGTCCTCTTGGTGTTAAATATTTTATTGTGTCAATTTAATTCCCTCATCTTTATTTTTATTGTATTTTGGTTGAATTATTTTATGAATGCTGTGTGTATGTCATTAAAATCTTAATTTTTAATAATCAAATTGAATAAATCCTCATTTAATTTCAATGATACACTATAATTTTGCATTTATATAACTTCATTTTCTTCCTCTAGTTTGTGTTATCAGCATATAAATTAGACTTTTATACAGTATGAACTCATCAAACCACTTCTAAAACACAACGTTCCTGAAGATATCTTTTCAAACAGTTAGGAAATGAAATAAATTCTAAACAAAAGTACATTTATGCTGTTGAATGTATAACTATATTATTGCATTTAGCAATGAATTTTATTTCTTCATGTGGATTACAGACACTCTTTAGCATACTTTCATTTAATCTTTAGAAACACACTCTATAGTAATTCTTATTGTGTAGGTTTTTTTTTTTTTTTGACAGGCAGAGTGGACAGCGAGAGAGAGAGAGACAGAGAGAAAGGTCTTCCTTTGCCGTTGGTTCACCCTCCAATGGCCGCTGCGGCCAGCGCGCTGCGGCCAGCACACCACGCTGATCCGATGGCAGGAGCCAGGTACTTATCCTGGTCTCCCATGGGGTGCAGGGCCCAAGGACTTGGGCCATCCTCCACTGCACTCCCGGGCCACAGCAGAGAGCTGGCCTGGAAGAGGGGCAACAGGGACAGAATCCGGCGCCCCGACCGGGACTAGAACCCGGTGTGCCGGCACCGCAAGGCGGAGGATTACCCTAGTGAGCCGCGACGCCGGCCAAAAAGTTACTTTCCGGCAGCGTGTAGGTTTTATAAGACAGAAAGAAATCTCTGTTGATGTTGCCCGGGGGGTGTCCCATATTCAAGTGTTGCAGCAATGTAAAACAAAAAATTTACTGTTTTGTGACCTTCATTTACTTTTTATGAAAAATCAATTAGTAATAATAGTGAGAATTCTCTCTTTTTCCTCTCTCTTGCTGTTTTGTGGTTTCTTTCTCCTTGGCTCTTGACAAATGATGTGATTAGGTAGCATAATCTCATTTTGTTTATCCTATTTTAAGGTTGTTGAGGTTCAAAGATTGGTAGATTAATATTTTTCATCAAATTTGGAAGATTCTCAGGGCTAGTGTTTTAATGCAGTGGGTTGAGGCAATGCCAGAATCCCATATGAACCCTGGTTTAGTTCCCTGCTTCTCTACTTCTTATCCAGCTCCATGCTAATAACTAGCAAAGCAGCAGAAGATTTTCAAGTGCATAGGCCCCTGAAACTCAGGCGAGAGACTCAGATGGAGTTCCAGGATCAGACCTGGCTGATGTGGGCATTTCGGGAGTAATCAACAGGTAGAAGATCTCTCTCTTCTCTCCTCCTTTCTGTCTTTATCTGTAACACTGCCTTTCAAATAAGTAAACAATTCCTTTTAAAAATTTGGTATATTTCTGATAATTTTTTTCAGATACTATACTGTTTCTTCTGGAGCTCCTATTAGGCATATGTTGATCATCATAGAACACCACTAGTATCTGAGGTTTTATTCATCTTTATTCATTATCATTTTGTTTCATCAGACTATATAACCTCAATTGACCTATCTTAAGGTTTACTGAGTATTGTATCAACAAAGTCAAATCTACAATTAAGTCTTTCTAGTGAACTTTAATTTCATTTATTACACATTTCAAGTCCAGAATTTTTATTTATTTTATTCTTGTAATTTCTGTGTCTCAGTTGATATTCTTTATAAATTAGACATCATTCTCATAATTTCCTTTACTTCTTTAGAAACGATTTCCATTAGTTTTTTTTTAACTTATTTATAATATTTTACTTAAAGTCTTTGTCTGAGAAACCCTACATATGACTTACTTCAAGGAAAATTTCTATTGCTTGCTGTTTTTCCTGAATATGGGCCACATGTCCTTTTTTTGCATATCTTATTTTTTGGTTGGAAATGCTACATTTTAAATAAGATAATGTGGTAACTCTGGAAATACAGTGCCTTCCTCCTCCCTAGTATGCTCAGTTGCTAAGAGGAGAGCAATTATGAACTTCTCAGTTCTCTTCATGGTAGGTACATAGGCAGGCCTATGTTTTTATTCTAGATGCCCAGGTATATGCATGATCTCTTCAAAGCATGTAGGAACACCTCATTCATCATATTTGCTTTTTGAAATTTTGATAATTCTCCTGTGTACACCAAAGTCTATTGTTGCCTCAGACAACTAGATATAACACAACTGCTACTTACTGTTTCCTCAAACAGCCCTAGGGAAAGCATTTTCACATTGAGTGAACCCTGAGTCAGATAAAATTAAGCCAACTCTCTGGATCGAGTGTTTTCAGGAAGCAGTCACATTGGGTATTACAAGGCCACAGAGAATCCAAGGAGAGAGTGTTGTGGAGAGAGCAAGATAAAATGCCACAAATCTCATTCTTTTTCTAAGGATTCAACCATTTTCCTTGAATAAATATACCTTGAATTGTTGTTCATTAGCATCCAGAGATCTATTAAAGTTGATTTTGATTCTTTTGGAGCAAACTTTCAGAGGTCTTTACCATTCTAAAAGTGTTTCTTGGGGCCAGCGCTGTGGTGCTGTGGGTTAATGCCCTGGCTTAAAGCTCCGGCATCCCATATGGGCGCCAGTTTGAGACTGCCTGTTGCACTTCTGATCCAGCTCTCTGCTTTGGCCTGGGAAAGCAGTAGAAGATGGCCCAAGTCCTTGGGCCCCTGCACCCACGTGGGAGACCGTGAAGAAGCTCCTGGCTCCTGGCTTTGGATCAGCACAGCTATGGCCGTTGCAGCCAACTGGGGAGTGAACCTCGGATGAAAGACCTCTCTCTCTCTCTCTCTCTCTCTCTCTCCCTCTCTTTCTCTGCCTCTCCTCTCTGTGTAACTCTTTCAAATAAATAAGTCTTTTAAAACATAAATAAAAGTGCTTCTCCTTTCGTTCTCTTATAAATAATTTTTTTTCGAGCCGGCGCCGTGGCTCAATAGGCTAATCCTCCACCTTGCGGCGCCGGCACACCGGGTTCTAGTCCCGGTTGGGGCGCCGGATTCTGTCCCGGTTGCCCCTCTTCCAGGCCAGCTCTCTGCTATGGCCAGGGAGTGCAGTGGAGGATGGCCCAGGTGCTTGGGCCCTGCACCCCATGGGAGACCAGGAAAAGCACCTGGCTCCTGGCTCCTGCCAGGATCAGCGCGGTGCGCCGGCTGCAGCGGCGGCCATTGGAGGGTGAACCAACGGCAAAGGAAGACCTTTCTCTCCCTGTCTCTCTCTCTCACTGTCCACTCTGCCTGTCAAAAAAAAAAAAAAAAAAAAAAAAAAAAATTTTTTTTCTGCACCACCCACCAAAACTATCCTTCTAAAAGGTATGCCAGATCACAGGACTCTTCTGCTCAAACATGTCCAGTAATTTCTCACTTCACTCGAAGTAATATCCTAAAAGATTCACTCAGGTCAACATGACAAATATTTTTGTCTCTTTCTATATCTGTGACTTCTTGTTTTACTGCTTGATCTTTCACTTAATCAATTGTAGTCACATTGACCTTCTTTTTATTCCTTAAACATACTAGGCACACTTTTGCCTTACTGGATTTTCAATTCGTATTTCCTTTGTCTGGCATAGTCCCTTAGACAGCCATAGGTTTTATTGTCCCCCCATCCCCCATCCTAATGATTTCTTCTCAACTATCACACTAGCAGAGAAGGCTTCCTTGACCACATTTTTCAATCTACTGTATGTTTCTAGAATTTGCATACTTTAGAGAATGAGGATATAGCTTTTCAAACCACTGTATCCCCAAGTGGTTTCTAGCATGTCATACTTATAGAATGTCTGAATCAAATGATGTATAAGTGAAGATTAATATTCTATATTGCACTAATTGAATATTTATAAGAGGCGGAGTTTTTCTTAAAACAATTTTTTTTTGAGATTTAGAAGTGGTAAGAGTTTAATTGCCCATGGTTGGTAAAAAGGTTTTGGAAAATAAGAGTGGTTTTCATCATGGAAATTGGAATGTGAAAATTACAGAAACCCCAGTAAGAACTGCATTTCTAATGATCAAAAATCCAACTTATTATTCTTAGATTAAATAAAATATTTGAAGAAACCAAACTGTCGGTTCTTCCTTTTGCCTTAGCCATGACTTTAATGTGATGATACAACTCAGTAACAATTCTAGCTTTACAAAAAAATGTTGTAAAAATGACCTTGCATTTCACTATTTCACTTAGGCAATTAATTTCAGATTATTTTGGTTATAGGTACATGATTGAATGAGAAGCACTTCTATTTTTTCACAACAAGTAAGATATCTTTGACATAGATCACCAAGGAGTCATTCATTAGTAATATCCCCCATAGGCTCTCACTGAGGCATACTTACATCAGCTAGTTTATAGGTTTTTTTACAAGATGTGCAGGAGAATATAATGAAAAAGGAAATGCTTCTTCAGCTTATTGTAGTATTAGGTCACCTTTAAAAAAACAAACTTTAATTTTTCTTCTAAAGAAGCAAGTTCTGTGCTTAGAACAATTGCCTAAAGAGTCAGTTTTCTGGGTTAAAAATGCAGTAAAAGTTTTATGAGTGGATAAAAAGTAATTTAGTCTTTTCCTTTCTCCCCTAATAATGAAGTGCCTAATACAGACATGCATGCAGAGAGTGGATTCTTCATGAGAGAATAAGTAAGCAAATGATTTAATGACAAAGTTATGAGAGCAGACTAGAACACAGGACTCCCATATTGGATGCAGGAGTTGATTAAAATAACTGTTAAAGTTTTGTCAAATACTTATTACTGGCACACTGTGCTTTGGTGAAGACATGTTTCTCATTTGCAAGGTTTTTGACATTTCCAAACCTCAGAAGCAAGATTTTGATGTTTAGAACAAATACTTAACATTTTTTAGTTCATAATACCCCCTTAACATTTTGATAGATGGGAACAGACTATATACAACTTCAAGGAATTTATTAATATCTTGAAGCTTTCCTTTGATCCCCAATTAAGGACTCTTAAAATCAAAGACAATATTTATTCATATGGAATTTTCCTAATACATCATTTTCCATTGTGATGAGCTAGTCACTTTGAAAAGTGAATTAATTCATAAAACTATAGGACACTTTACTTAAATTGAGTATGTTTTTCTGAGTAGCATTAAAGCATTTACATTAGTAGTGTAATCATTAATTATAAAATAAGAATTATAAATTATAAAATAACAAACAATTATTTACGAGCCAATAAATCAAGATTTGTCTCTCACAATACATTTAGGTATAAAGAAATTGTAAATGGCTGATTTTCTCATTGAAGGGATAAGGAGAAAAACAATAAATTTAAAAAAATAGGGCTCTTACATTTGATTCTGATTTCATAGAAATTTCTTCTTGCACATAAATAAATTTTCAGAACTAATGACCACTATTGTGAGGTTTTTCCATTTTTTTTTTTCGGGAAGGATAAAGTTAGAGTAGAAGAAAGTTTACCAGACTACTTAGATTTCTCATTAGAAATACAGATTCACAAGGAAAATCAAAAATCATATTTCTGTATAATGAGTGTATATTTAGCCATAGATTCATTTGCTCAATAGTATCTACTAAGTTTTACTGTGTGTAAGACAATATTCTGAGAACTGCAACAGGAAGAGAATACGTGTACACACAGCACAGCAGTGTAGTGTAGTGTATGGTGTAAGAGATTACAACATTTTATGGGAGTTCAGAAGTGACAGAAGGGATTTATGGTTAGGATTAAACAGAGAAGCTTAGGAAGCATGAGAATTTCCTGATCTAAGCCATCTTTGATGAAATTTCAACTGCTCACAGTGTAAGGGTTTGGAGTATGAAGAACTTGGAGGTAAGGAGACTAGTTAGCAGTCCCCCTTATGAGCATTATAACATATAGCAATTAGTTTTTTTAAAAAATTTTATTTATTTAAAAAGGGAGATTTATATAGAGAGAGGGATATATATATATATATCCATCCATCCATCCATCCTCTGATTCACTCCCCAAATGGCCACAAAGGCCAGAGCTAGTTCAGGCCGAAGCCAGGAGCCAGGAGCTTCATCTGGGTCTCCCACTTGGGTACAGGGGCCTAAGGACTTGAGCCATCTTCCTCTGCTTTCCCAGGGAAAGCAGGGAGCTGGATCAGAAGTGGAGCAGTTGAGACATGAACCAGCACCCATATGGGATGCTGGCATGACAGACAGAGGCTTAACCTGTTAGACCACAATGCTGACCCCTATATATAACAGTTTATATGAAAGGAATTTAAACCACAGTTTATGGTTGTGGCTCTGTGGGTGTAAACTAGATTACAAGGCAGGAGGGAAGCCTACAATGGTAAAAGAAGCAGGCTATAACAATGACTGAATTTTGAATAATAACATAAAATCAAAGGTAACAGTGCATTTAGTAAAATATGCCTATATTTACCAGGAACAGTAAAGGCTGGGGAAGAGTCAGGTATGGGATTCGTGGTGAATTTGATGAATGCCAATACCTAGGTTGGTAAGAAGTATTAAACAGAGATTTCTGTCAAAAAGACTCACCCCAGTCACCGGAGTTCTGTTAACATTAGACTAATGAGGCTCTCACCTCATTTCATACCCTAGAGGAGTTAAGCTGTGCAAAGATTTCTGTCTTCAATGCCCTAGAATAAATTTCCTGTTAAAATGAAGAGTGAGACAAGTAACCCATGACGGAAAAAGGATTACAATTAAAAATATCTGTCAAGTACAGAGGAGCAAAAACAATCTTTCTAAATCCCTCTTAGATCTACTGAAGTCGCTGAGTTTATAACCCAAGGAATGTGGATTGAGGGTTTGAATTGGAAACTCTGTGTTTGATATGTAGCAGGAGTGTATCATCTTTGCTTATTTTCATTGTGTACATAATTCAAGGCATACTAGAAAATTGAAGAAACCTTTAAAGAGAATTTCTGCAGCTTTTCAGTTCGGTGGCTTCTCAGTAGTTTCCTCTGTCCAGATGCATGTATACCAAATCTATTATTCATGAAATTGAGGCTAGAAGTGCTTGTATTAACCGACTGTTGATTCAGTACTTTCTATCTACAGATATGCAACAGTTATCACAATGCTATCTAGATTTTTAAAAATTAATTTTAAAAAGAATTATTGATAAGAATGAAAATTAATTGATGACAGAACACTGTTAACAACTGTTAGGATCACTAGCACAAAGCTATGAGAAAAATTTAAATACAATGAAACAGAAAATCTATTTGAGGATACTGAGGAAGACCTTTGTAAAGAAAGACCAAGAAAAAATTATCAATGAAATTCAAGACATATTGGTTTTAAAAGTACTGAATAAATAATATCATAATTTATATGAGAAAAGTAAATCTAAATTTGGAATTATTTTCTATTTGATTGTCAGTTATAACTGACCTTTAGATTAAATTTGCTTGTGTCAGTTTCCCATTAATATTAAATCTTCCATAGCAGCTCTCAAGTAGATTTTCTCAACTTCTGATTTTGGACTTCATTAGCTCTTGATTATGTGTCAGTTCTTATTTAACCTTCAGATGAAGCACATATACAACAAATATAATTACAAACAAATATAATTACAAAAGTCTAACATAAAATTGTTTTAATTTAAATTAAACTTAGTTTGGGATAACTCTGAAAACAGCTTTTTAAAAATCCTCAGTCTTTTCCTTAATACTAACTTTTATAATTCCTATCTTTTGTCTACCAGTTATTAAATCCACATGTTCTTTATCTTCTAAGAAATGATTCACATAATAGCGAATAAAATTATTTAGCTTAAATATATTTTCTGCAAGCTTTTTGTCAGTTGAATTAGAATATACTTACTTAAGTAAAAAATCAATTTTTTAAAATATTGTACCAAATCACTCTTTTTGACTGTATTCTTTTCAAAATTGAAACCAGTGTTCTGACGGATGGAGATGAAGATACGAATGAAGAAATGTCTTGAATGCCACAGAATACAGAGAAATTGCCTTGGCTTCGCAATCAGAAAGCGTGTGTTCAACATCTGACTCTACCATTTATTATAAGATTTCAGGAACTGGGAGGCCTGTATTTACAATGGGACATGTTTTATGCAGCATACTATATGATTATCAAAAAATACTAGTATCATTTGATGTAAATAGTGTATAGTATTTCTTGCAAGACAGAAAATGCATTCTCTCTAGCTCATTAATACACTCATCAATTTATCAAACTATTAATATACCTGTCTATATACACAGAAGCATATGCAGAACATTTGTGTCTATTAAAAATATATATACATATGATTTATATATGTACACAACTTAATATAATTTGGGTTCAATTCACGTGACCTGGGTTTACATTTTCAATCTAATTCTTACTTGCTATGTGACTTTGAGCAAAGCAATTAATTGTTTTTAACCCTACTTCTGTTATCTGTGGAATGGATTAATCATTCTTCATAAAATTGTGAAGATAATCAGCATAATTCTAGAGGGCTGAATAGTACATAAGTTTTTAATGCTAGTTATTACATATAAATATATACAGACATGCAAATAATCTTAAAATGTATAAAATATCTATAACAAATCCTATAACTATTTTCAAAATAAATAACAATTTTGTGTCACAGTAGCAGAAGAACTCTAATAAAATAAACACAAAATATCTTACAACATCCACTGTGAAATTAAAGATAGATGGACTGGGCGAGTTTTGAAAGCTTATATAACTCTCAACTATAAACAATGAGCCAATTCTCAACCTTTTAAAAATTAAAGTAACTCACTTCATAAACTATAATTTGTCATCCCTCTCAATTGGCATTGCTGCTTTCAGCAACTCAAACAAAAATCACAACTGTTTTTCATTTTTTGTTGCTGATTTTTAGCTGTGGGCTAAACATCAAGCACCAAATGTTCGAGGAAGCAACCATGAATGTTACTCAGCAAAAGCAACAGCTAGGTATACAGATCCCCTGGATGGAGAACTGGTTTACTCCACTTCAACTGCACCCTTCTTCCTAGTTTGGTTAACTCGGAGTATACCTTTAGGAGTTAGCTTAATTATCATTTCTTTAGTAAAGCTTTCTATGGTTTCTAAAATAAGTTAAACTCAGTAAAGTTGCTGTTTTCCTAGAACCAGTATCAAGGTAAAAGCTCAATAAATATTTGCTAGTAATTCATATTCCAGACCTTCAGTTTGCCAAACAATGTTCAGTTGAGCTTCAGCCTTGCTCAAAGATGCGGCTGAGGTGTGAATGTGTGAGGCTCTTGCATTTGACTAAAGTGATGTGACTTAGACCACATTTATGTATAGCAATTCAGTATAGGATTTCATTCGGAAAATACGCCATTCTTTCCATAGTTTGAAAACCATTAGCAAGAAAACCATTTGCTCATTCCACACACATTGAACAGTTATTTTGCCTCAAAGACTAGTTGAAGTCATTGGAAAATATAATAGTTAATGGAACAAACCAGGCTCCAATCTTTATGGAGCTTACATTCTTGAAAGGATGCCATCAATAATCTATTATGTTTAATCATTGCTGTTATGCCAAATTGGTAGTTCTTTACAAATTTTTTTGCTGGAAGAGATCTTAGACTTACTCCATATCTCTTCATTTTCTACCTAAAAAAAAAAAATGGAACTCAGGAAACATGAAGGATTCACCTAAGATTACAGCCAGTAACTTAATATTAGAATGTAGATCACATTCTCTGTCCAAAGCACTCAGATTATCTTTAATCAGTAACTTTCTGTGGCATCATTTTATCATTTATTGTTAATAACTGGGAGGGCTTTGACAGGGAATTGATAAATCATCAGAGAGATTCAGTCTGCTGAAGATTCAGGATCACATAAACTCTCTACCTCTATAATGGCAGCAGGGACATGGTAGAATGCGACTGTTATGTATAATGGGTAATTACTAAAATTCTAGAGTACTCCGGGTTGATGTTTTGGTAGTGGGTTAAGCAGCCATCACGAGACCCACATCCCAAATCAGGGGGCCAGTTCAAGTCCTGGTTGTTCTGCTTCCATTCCAGTTCCCCACTAATGCACCTTGGAAGGCAATAAAATATGGCCCAGGTACTTGGGCTCCTGCCACCTGTGTGGGATACCAGAAGAATTACTGCTTCCTGCCTTCAGCCTGGCCCAGACCTACATGTTGTGACCATTTGGAGAGTGAATAGTAAACCAGTAAATTGAAGGTAGCGTGCTCTCTCTTTCTCTCTTGCCTTTAAAATAAATTAATAAATCTTAAAAAGAAAATCTATGGCTTTTGTGACTCAGATTATCCTATTCACATTTTCGTGGAACAAAGTACAATTTGAACATAAATATGAACACCTGAGTATGAATACACTTAGATGGTATTTACTCTCCAAAATGGGCATTCAAAAATATGTTTTTCTGTTTTTTTTTTTGTGACACCAGCATTTAATTTTTCTTGTGTATTTGCAAGTGAACTACAGGAATGGTTGTCTGATTTTAACCAGCAGTTTTCATAAACTTCTTTAATCTGCAAGCATATTCATTTGCTAATTTGCCTAAGCATAAATGTTTAATTTAAGTATGTATATTCATAAACATTGAAATGCAAAGACAAAGAGACAAAATATAGATAGATTTTTTGTTGTTGCTACTTAAATAATTAAACTGGGAGGTGTTTTATAAACAGGAACAAAACACAAGAAAACAGAAGGTAAGAAATATTTAATCAACTTATGTTCCTGAGCAGGAATTTCATTTTAATTGCAA
The DNA here is from genome assembly GCF_051225735.1 of Oryctolagus cuniculus. Classification (NCBI taxonomy): domain Eukaryota; kingdom Metazoa; phylum Chordata; class Mammalia; order Lagomorpha; family Leporidae; genus Oryctolagus; species Oryctolagus cuniculus. Next base: position 104,876,636 of record NC_142888.1, read on the forward strand.
TGAATTATCTAGGAGAAATGAAATTAGCTTACATATAAAGAATAGTACATAAACATGATATCTATGTAATATCCGAATTGCTACAGTAAAATTCTCGAGTTTATCTGATGGAGCATTTTTCCCTCCTGCAAACATATACAACAAACATTAGGGCTGGCACTGTGGAGCAGTGGGTTAAGCTGCCCCTTGCGATGCTGTCACTAATGTGCTTGGGAAGGCAATGGAAGATGGTCCAAGTACTTGGGCCCCTTTCACTAACATGGAAGGTCCAGATCCAGGTTCTTGGTTTCAGCCTGACCTAGCCCTGGCTGTTTTAGGCATTTGGGGTGTCAATCAGTGGATAGAAGATCTCTCTCCCTTCCACTTCCACTTCCCCTTCCTCTTTCCCTCTGCCTCTCTCTCTCTCTCTCTCTCTCTCTCTCTCTCTCTACCTCCCTGTCTCTCTCTATCTCTATCTCTCCCTTTATCTGTCACTCTGCCTGTTAAATAAATAAAATAAATGTTTTAAAACTTAAGGAATATTTTCTTCACATATTTTAGGAAGTCTGATGATTAAGATCAAGTACTCTGCAGACAAGTTACTTTACTTCTCTTTGCCTTGACTTTAAGATAAAGATGATAAACATACTTCTACCTCACAGAATTACTAAGATAATTAAATTAGCTGATATACATGGGGCATATAGTGTTTGCTATAACTAAGAAGTAGCATTATTTATTGTTCTTATTTAAGTACATCAAGTGATTGTGTGAAATATGAACAATTATTGTCTAGTTTCATAGGGAATGGGGAAATAGTAAATGTTTTAATGTTTATTTATTTGAAAGGCATAGTGACAGAGAGAGAGAGAGAGAGAGAGAGATATCTCCCATCTACTGGTTCACTTCCCAAATGTCCACAATGGCAAGGGTTGGACCAGGTTGAAGCCAGGGACCTGAAACTCTATCCTGGTCTCCTTTATGGGTGGCAGGAACCAAGCACTTGAGCTATCTTATGCTGTTTCAAAGGGTGCAGTGCTCAGGAAGCTGGATTGGAAGTAGAAGCAAGACTCCAATCCTAGGCACTCTGATATGGGTGTGGGCATTCCAGGCAGCAGTTTAACCCACTGCACCAAAATGGCTGCCCCAGTAAATGGTTACAGAATCAGAAAAAAAGTGTTTTCGATTGATACAAAAGGAAGAATATATTTCCATCATTGTACCCAAATTTCGGAAATGGGGACCATTTTGAATGTTTTATGTCTGTGCTATCCAATTTAATAGCTATTAACCACACCTGGCTATTGATCCCTTGAAATGTGGCCAATAACAATTACAGTGAATATTTTAAATACTTGATATGAAAATAAAAGTCAATATCTTATTAATATTTTATGTAAATTATGCAATAAAATGGTTTTATTTTTATTTTTGTTATACTAGGTTAACTAAAATATATTAAGATATACGATCTCTTTTTTTAACTTTTGTTCTGTGACTAATAGACATTTAAAAGTACACATGAGCTTGCATTGCATTTATTTTGGACAACAGTGATTTAAAACATCACTCTAAGAAGCAACAGCATCATTCAGGAGCTTGTTTGAAATGTAGAATCTCTGATTCCCAGAACACGGAATCAGCTATTATCAGATATTTAACAAAACTCAAGGTGATTCCTAGTCACATTACAGTTTGAGATGTGCTGCACTCATGGCCCAAGGGCACAGATGATCTGTAATGCTATTTTAGGTTATGATTCTAGGAAATTATATTTGATTCAGTGACCAATATGGATCCTTTATAGGATGATCCAACTAGAAACCAGGTGGCCTCAATTTAGATTTTTTAAAGTTCTCTTTGTGTATAATTTTTTTTTATTTCTCCATAGTTGAATGCAAAAGCTGAGTTGTTCAATAATAATGTATCACTGTTTACCTAAGATGGCATTGTTAGTGAGCCAAGGAGACTAGAATAGGTTAGACCTAACTCTTTCAAGAAAGCTAACCTTCTAGCACTAATCCAAAAATCACAAATTATCACTGTCATGTATTATTGTGAGAGCAAGTGACTAAATGCATTAAATTTCCTCCAAGACAGTCAATTATACTTGAAGGGTCTAATGCAATTTTTTCTCATGCAAAATAAAAGTGAAATATCTGACTACAGGTTCCTCCATAGTATGTGCCCTAACAGCCCGGAATGATTTGAAATAATCAAGAAAAGTGTTCCTAATGGAATAAGAATTTTATGTCAGAATCAAAATTCAACAAATTCTATTTTAAAAATCAAAGAAAGAAATTCAACCAGGTATGAGCAAAAGACAGAACAGAATCCTAGATATTCACCCAGCATCAAGGATATAGGAATAAAGATGTGAGGATTTTTATTCAAATGAGTGCTAAATCAGGAAATGTGAGGGCAGAAAGGATGATGGAAGAATTTTTTGGTGTTATATATTTTACAATACTACAAGCATGCTGCCCAATTAAGATTCCTGGGAGGCGAGCAAGTTAGATGAATATATAGGGTTTTTCAAAAAAGTACTTGAGGCAATTAAAACCTTCACATTTAGCAAACAGAGCAGATATGGATAAAATATTCTGTAATACCATTGTAACTCTATGATGTAATTAGAAGGTGCTGATTTCCATTTGGTCTGGCATACTATCTTGACTCTCAAAACTAAGCTTTATTATAGAATTAATTTTTATAAAAATAGCTATTAAGGTCATGAATTCTGTATGATTAATGTACCATATGATTGTATGAACTGTATCATTTCCAGGGTAAATGTATCATGTAATTGCATGAATAAATGTAAAATTATACGATTAATTATGAGTTTCTGTCCATTGTTACTGATTTTTATATGAAACAAAGTGAGTCAGCTCATCTACTTCTGCTCGTCCCACTCTGCAAACAGCTCTGCCGTCCTGTATTTCTAATCAGCTTAAGTTTCTTCATCTAACTCACCTCATGGCTAGGGCTGCCAGATTTGGTAAATAAAAATATAGGGTTCACAGTTAAATTTGAGCTTCACACAAACAATGGATAGTGTTTTAGCATTAGTATGTTATGTGTGATGGTATTCGTTTGCTTGCCATTCAAGTGTAACATGACTCCTGTCCCTTTACTTTCATGACATTTTCACCTATTTGCCCTCTCCAAATCATAGTTTTCTATATGCTCTTTATGAGAGTCCAAAATGTGCAACACCAGATTCACCTATTAACTAACAATAACATTTTTTCTGAAATACACATATTTGCTAATAGACTTTTCCTATCAGCATGGAAATCCAGATCCACATGTTTCTGTTTAATGTGACATTTCTATAGAAATGGTGACAATGCAAACATACAAATCCTCAGTGAGTTAGAGATTCATCCTTTAAACTGAAGACTGGCAGTGTTTTTAAATATTTATTTATTTATTTATTTATTTATTTATATTTCAAGGGGATAGAGAGAGATCTCCCATCTGCTAGGTGACTCCCCAAACTGCCAAGAACTCCATTTGGGTGTCCTCTGTGTATAGTGTGGAACCAATCACCTGCTGTCTCCAAAGGTGTATATTAGCAGGAAGCTGGAATCAATTGGAAGCAGAGTCAAGATAATCCAGGCACATTGATACGGGGGGATTCACTATGGGTGTCCCAAGTGGTGCCTTGATTGCCACACTAAATGCCTGCTCCTTGGTGACTTTTATGAACTCAGTCTGTCTCTCCTTTGTCTTCTGTTCTTCAACTTGTATTTTCAGTCTCTCTCTACTATTTAAAATATTCCTCTAAATATCTTTCCACTACCTCTACAGCATTATTTCATATATATTTTTCTGTTAACGAATCCTTTTTTTATTTTTACATTCTTCTCTATTGTTGTGCTTTGCTATGGTATTTTGATTAGAGTTCAGGTGCACACAGACATAAAATCTCTCTCTCTCTCTCTCTCCCTCCCTCCCTCCTCCATTCCTCCCTCCTTTCACCTTTCTCTCTCTCTGCACACACACATATATATGTGTGTATATATATATATGCAGACACATATATCAATCATCACATTATACTCCATAAATGTAAGTATGACTTAACTCAAGATAATTAGCATAACCATTGCCTCCCTTTTCTATGATTTTGTTATGACAAGATACTTGAAATGTATTCTGCTAATTATCTTAAATGTGTTATTGACTATAGTCACTCTGAAATGTAATATATCTACAATTTTATTCATCCTGTCTATCTAGAACATTGTACCTTTTGATCAACAACTCCTTATTTTTTCTACATTCTCTGCAATATTGTAATGTTGGCGTAAATGTAAATTAGTACAACCATTATGGAAAATTCTATGGGAGTTCCTCAAAAAACTTTAAAACAGACTACTGTATTTTAATTGGTAGAGTTGCAAAGTGATTATGAACCACTAAAAATCCATTGAATGGGGTGCTACATATAAACCTTTTGTCACAATGTCTGGTACACTGTAAGCATTCAATAAATGTTATTGGTTATTGTTGTGGCCATTATGATAATTTGTTGGATAAATATAGCTTTAAAAATAGACCATCTCTGCTTTAACAAAACCCAGGAGGAAAAGAAAGCTAGGCATCAGAAGCAATGGGTGGCAGGCCTATTAATGGCTGTTCTGTACAGTGATCTGCCCTCAAGGAGACCCAACAGGCCAGTCCACTGCAGTGGCTTTCAATGTGGTAAGCCTGGGCTTCAGCAGAAGTCAGCTTGTGGAGAGTCCTGGCAGCTCTGCCAGCCAAGAGTTGGATCACTGGAAATGGAGCTGCCCTGGAGTCGAAGGACGCCCAGGTCAGAGCCACAGATCTTATTGGCTCTAAGCTGAAAAGCCCTTCACTCAGCCCAGCTTCCAAAGTGACCACTGCAGCTGAGGGGACTGCCAACCAGGGTCAGCAACATTGCAGGCAGAACTGTATATTTCCTGTTAGAGATGCCACCTGCCTTTACCTGGCCAGCTCTCCTCCCAGGCCAGCTAGGTAATGGAAGTCAACAGGGTTCCTTCCCAAGGAGGTTCACACCTCCCTTAGGATGTACCCTATGTAAAGAGATAGGTCTGGGCCTCTTAATTTACAAGGCCTAAAGCCCACCAGATTATTATCAAGCCCCTTCTGTCAGGTTCTATTTGCCTCTCAATCAGAAAACTTAGTTGTAGCTTAGTCAGCACCTTTCTTAGGTTCTCTAATAACAACTCTGTCCTTTGTTCTAGACCCTGTCTAGCCCACATGGGTCTCATTCCTTTGTAATCATAACCTCTACTTTACCACCAATGGCTCTACTCCCAACCTGTGTGTACTGATGCTCCTCTTCCCCACTTATTGCTGTATAATTGTTCAAAATTTCTCTACAAACCCCGCTCGCTACCTGTAAACGTTAATTGGCTTTTTTCCCAGTCTTGACTGGAATCAGCTTTAAGCCACATCCATCAAACTGTCCCCTCAAGGGTCCAGAGACCTCTCCATTTTCTCTCTATGAAATCCTTTCATTACCTGGTTAATGCTACTCTTAGGATCATTGGTTACTATTCTCACCCTTTTATACTACAGTGTCTAAATGTTTACAGCAGGTTATAATGGAACAAATGAAGGCCTTCAGCAACCAGGCGGTCAACCAAATGCTGCTACAGGAATATACTCGGCTCCCCACCCAGGAGACAGCGGCCTGAGACATTGCCCCATGCCAGCGAAGAGTACCTCATCGCCCTGTGTCAGCAGGAAGTAGCTCTAAAGACAGATCATCCTCCCTTTACCCCTCCTGGACTTTTGGGACTAATATAATCCCATATAAACCCTGCTTTATAAAAAACAAAAGGGGGGAATGTCAGGAAACTGGCACAGTTTTAGACAGGTGGCCCCATGGCCCAGCTACCTGAGCCAGGCTCCACACCCATCCTAATGGGATTCGCTGCTCCTGCTTCCCTGCCAGCCCTCAGGTGAAGTTTTAAAAGGGCCTGTTCCTGAACATGTGCTCTCTTGGCTCTGCTCCCTGCTCTCTTGATCCTTCTCTCCTGTGCTCTCTTGGCCTCTCTTGGCTTCTCTCCTCCTCTCATCTCTCTTCTCTCTCCCCTGTCTCTCTCTCTTATAGTCTTCTCTTTTTCCTTCACTGCCCCTTCACTCTGATCTCTAGTGTGTTCCCCAATAAACCCTTTCCCTTATTCCGGTGTCCAGTGTGTTTTGCAATGACTAACATTAATATATAACACTTGTGTCCCCTACTTCTTTTTTCTTAAAGTGTATAAGTTTGTAATGTGGCAAAAATAATGTATGGATTATATAAAATACATATAAAAATTTCCTTTTATCTTTGCTATAAAGAAACTATTTCTCCAAAGGAAAAATCATGGCTATCATGGACAAATTTATTCAATTAAAGACTGATAATGGGCCCGCCTATAAAAAAAATAAATAAATATAAAAATAGACCATCTAAGGGCTGGCATTGTGGTATAGCAAGGAAAGGTAGCCGCCTGTGACACCAGCATAACATATGGGCATTTGTTCATGATCTAGCTGCTCCACTTCTGATCCAACTCTCTGTTATGGCATGGAAAAGCAGCAGAAGATGGCCCAAGTGCTTGGTCTTCTGCCACCCATGTGGGGAAACCTGGAGGAAGTTCCTGGTTCTTGGCTTTGTCCTGGATCAATGCTGGCCACCGTGATCATCTGTGAAGTAAACCAGCAGATGGAAGATCTCTCTCTCTCTCTCTCTCTCTCCTTCTCTCTCCCTTTCTCTTTCCCTACCTCTCTCCCTTTCTTTCTCTGTTACTCTTTCAAATAAATTTTTAAAAAATAAAAGATCTAAAAAGTAAGGACAAGTGTATCAACTAAACAAACTAAACTTATAAATTAATGTCTTTAGATTAGCTAGTCTGTTTTGCTGCTGATAATTTATTATTGCAATAGTAGATCATATTTTTAAAAATAGCCAACATTATTAAATGTTGCTATGAGGCCAAGTGAGATCAGGACATAAAATTATCCATTGGACATAATGGCATTTAGTAATATATCACATTAGGAATGACTTCTGACTGGAGGAATGGAGATAGAAGCTAGAGTATAGTGGTTTTTGAACAGCATAGGAAAGGAGAAAATGGAGGCAAGCAGTATACATTGGCAAATTTGTCGAAGGAAGAAAAAAGGCAGATAGACTTGTCACTGTAGAGTAAATGTGAGGTCTAGGAAAACTTTTTGATGTAGTTTTCATTTTGTTGGAAATGGTTAAAACATGTTTTAATGAAATTAGAAATATTTACTTCTGTGAGAGAAGTGTGTTATTCAGGAGAAGGAATGGGTATTTGTTAGTGTGAGGTTCCTATAAAGAGAGAAGGAGATGAGATTCAAAGCATAAGAGTGGAAATAAAGGCCATTGCTGTGGCATACCAGCCCAGCTCAGGCCGTTGCAGCCATTTGGGGAGTGAACCAGCAGATGGAAAATTCTCTCTCTCTCTCTCTCTCTCTCTCTCTCTTTCTCTGTGTGTGTGTGTGTGTGCGTGTGTGTGTTTGTGTGTGTTTCACTCCCTCTCTCTGTAAATCTGCCTTTAAAATATTTTAAAAATAGTGGAAATAGATTTTACATGTAGGAGAGAGATTTCCTGCTCTATTATAACATGGGTAAAGAAAGATAGGCTGACCATAGATGTAGATGGGTTGGTACATTTTGTAGGTATGGAGCATACACTTAAAATTGTGATTCATGAATTTGGTTGCAAAAATAGGCTGTGTTATATACATTTCTTCAGCAATGCCCAAAGAGTGGTGGGGTATAGGCTCAGTGGAAGGGGATAGTTGGGTGTACTTATGGGGGATAGTTTTCTACAAAGTACCCACTAAAAAGTAGAGGGACAAGGGCAAGTAGTTTATTGACCAGGATATTGAAATGACAAGTCATGAAATCTAAGATTGATAGGAAGACAAATAAAGAAATATTAGGACATATGAGTGGAAAAAATAAGGAATTCAAGAGGTAGTATATTACAGTGAGTTTGATGAATCATCTTCTACAGGTAGTAGTAGATAAAGCAAACTGGAAGGAGAGGAGGTTTTGAACAGAATGGAATGTTTGTGTGACATTAAAATATGCCTACTTAAATTGTGAAGATCCAACATGTGATGATGGTAGTGGGTGGCTGATTGTAGTAGAGGAAATCACTGGACATTATATAGTGAAGCATAGAGCATAGTATTGAAACAAATATTTATGTGTAACTCAAAGGAACCACTATAATTGAAAGTAAGAGAACATTTTCCTAAGGTCTTCTCTGAAGATATATATATATATATATATATATATATATATTTGACATTCAGAGTTAGACAGTGAGAGAGAGAGAGAGAGAGAAAGGTCTTCCTTTTTCCTTTCGTTCACCCTCCAAATGGCCACTATGGCTGGCGTGCTGCACTGATCCGAAGCCAGAAGCCAGGTGCTTCTTCCTGGTCTCCCATATGGGTGCCGGGCCCAAGCACTTGGGCCATCCTCCACTGCCTTCCCGGCCAAAGCAGAGAGCTGTACTGGAAGAGGAGCAACCGGGACAGAATCTGGTGCCCCAACCAGGAATAGAACCCCGGGGTGCTGGCGTCGCAGGCAGAAGATTAGCCTAGTGAGCTGTGGCGCCGGCCAAGATATATTAAAATGTAGATTTTCTTATCATTCAGACATGGTGAGGCCAATAAATCAGGATTTGGTTGTCATTGAAAAGATTGTTATTTGCACAGATCTCAAGAGAAGGATGCATGAACATGATGAGGCATACAGAGAAGCAATGGGTTCAGTCAGGAGGAAAAGACAGTGGGGAGAAATGTGGGCAGGAACTTTAATATGACTGCCATGAGAAGAAACAGTCAAAGCAGGGTAAATAAGTTGAGCGTCAGCTAGTTTGAATAATTTCAGCAGATTCTGGGATGTAGGGATTGCCCTTAGTTGTTGAACACACGGTCTTGGGATAGTTAGTTCGAGAATGGCCTATAGTATCAGTCTGATAGAGGAGTCGTTTACGAGTATGGACATGGAATTGGTTGTTTCCCTGAATGAGTATTTACTCTACCTAGGAATTAAATAAACCCAGGAAACAATAGTCTCTGCAGTATTACCAAGAACTCAGAAAAGAAAGCATCAAAATTTAGGAGTCAGTGTTTGGCACAGGTACAGGATGCTGCTTGGGACACCCAATTCTCCTATCAGAGTGTCAGTCAGAGCCCCAGATCCTCAGATTACCATCCAGCTTCTAGCTAACAAACACCCTCAGAGGCAATAAATGATGACAAAAGTGCATGGGTCCCTGTCACACATGCAAGTGGCTTGAATTGAATTTCTAGTTCCTATTTTTGGCCTGGCCTAGCCTTACTGTTGCAGGCATTTGTGAAGTGAACAAAAGTAAGGGAAATCTCTCTGTCTCTTTCTCTCTGACTTTCTACTAGAATAATAAACACATTAATAACATCAAAATATAAAAAGTAAAACATGCTTAATACAGAATGGTGGGGAATTATCAAGTTATTAGTAAGTGTGAGAGGGAAAGCACAGTAAAATAGAATGAACTTAGGAGGAGGAAGAATTTTGTCCATTTGCTTTGCTATGTTTTAAAATTTGAGGAATTAGTAGTACTGATTACAGAAGTAAAATTGAGTAGCACTTCTAAACTGAGATTTGTAGAATGGGAGAAAATGAACAGAATAATCTCTACTTGAGAGGGTAAGAGGAGGAAATAATGTCCTTGAAGGAAATTCAGTTTGCAGTTAAAAATAAAAGGGGAAGTAAGTGCTCAGAGAAGTGGTGAAGACTCTAAGAACAGTTGTGTGTTATACAGCAAAAATGTCAGAGGGCACCTTGGAAGAGTTTGAAGTACAGAGAATTATAGGGCTAATGGCAAAATAAAGGATGAATGACTAGTGTAGAGAACCTAAAATTTGGATACCAACAGTTGAATATAACTAAAAAAGACATCTGCCATTTGTATTCTGTTGTATTTGCTTGGTGCAACTGTGATTAGGAAAATAAAATCCCTGCATAAGGAGGTTATAGAACTCAAAAGTCCAGGTGCCAGCATTGTGGCACCACAGGTTTAGCCATTGCTTGAGATCTCAGGGTCCCATGTTGGAGTGCCTTTTTGAGTGCTGGCTGCTCTGCTTCTGGGCCAGATCTTTGCTAATGTGCTTGGAAAGGCAGTGGAAAATGGCCACAGTATTTGGGCCCCTGACACCCACAGGGGAAACCCTGATGGAGTTCTTTGCGCCTGGCTTTGGCCTGTCCCAGCCTTGGCTAATTGTGGGAATCTGGGGCGTGAACAAGCTGATGGAATATTCTCTCTCTCTTTTTCTGGCTCTGGCTCTTGCTCTCTCTCCCTTCCTCTCTCCCTCCCTCTCCCCTCCCTTGCTCTGCCTTTCAACAATTAAATAAGAAAGAAGTCCTTAAAAGACAACTGAATTTCCTGAGTAAAATCATGAATAATGGATGGGAAAGTCATCCAGCATGATTGTCAAAGCTTCTGCCATTCAGAGACTTACTAACACCTCCAGGAGGTGACAGTGTGGAACATGCCCAGCACAATGTTTGCCTGATAAACAGCATGTCAAGGTTGATGGAAAATATGAATCAAACATGTAGTACATTTGTAGAATTTTGAATTTTGCAGTGAAGTATGTTTTTATATACATATATACATATCTTTTTCTTTCAGGAATTTCAGCTCTATGCGTAACACTATAGTCATTGTACCTTTTCCAAGGAAATCTCTTAAGGCTATAATAGAAAGAATCCATGTTAGTGGCAGATAGTAAGAATTCAACTTAATCTTTAAAGATGTTGTTGATTTTTTTTGGTGTGTCAGTTTCCTTGCCAGTCTCAAATTGGTTTATCGCTAAGGGCGTTAACGAATTCTGACAGAAAAAGTACAACAGTGTAAGAAATAGGAAGACAGAAGTAATTGCCAGTAATTCTTAAAAACCACAGGATCCTTTGATTCAACAAGTTCAATGCAAGAAACAAGTCGTCCACTCCTTGTTTTTAATAATTCCCTGGATGGGTAAAAGAAACCATCTATACAAATATGTCAGTTTAATATGACTTTTCAATAAAATAATATTACTAATAAATAAATAATATGAAATCAAAATCAGATCTGTCGGACTTCAGAGCCCTTGGGTTTCTACAAATATAGACAGCCTGTTACTACTCTACTTCATATACTCACCTCTGTTGCTTTCCATCCACAGTGGATATTACTTAATCTCCTCAAATAAACAAGAGTATGGAAGGCATAGTATATAACCAATATTAATTATTGAAATATCAATGTAATATACCAATATGATATAATATTGATATAATTAGTATAGAAGGAGTATAACATGAGCAAGTGAAACATGAACCAGTGATCAGTGGCCTGCTGATTTAAGAGACAGCATACACTTATTCATGAGGCCTGCCAAGTTCATTTCTTTGATTTAGGAATAATTTAAGTCATTTTTATTCACCTGCACTCTTTCAAAATAAGTTTGAGAAAAGAGAAATTTTGACAGGATCATTCTATTATGTAAACATTGGATAACTCCTTATTTCCTCATATTATTCTTTCTTTTATCTTAGGCATAACACACTCAGTTAATAAAAGATCTTGTGGAGGTTAAGACATTTTGTTCCCTGGTGATTTTGTCCAATCTTTCATAAATAGACATTTGTACAATCACAGGGTCACAAACCTCCTAAGAGCTGTTACCTGAAAGAGAAAAAAGCTAATAGGAAAACACTTAGTCCTATCATTTTCAAAAGTAGCTCAATATCCTTTTAGTAATATTCAATGGCCTTGGAAAATATTTACTTAGGACAAAAAAAAAAAAAAACTCCCAGTGCTCACTTGTAGTCAAGCGCATTTGTCAAACATAAAGGTTACTGTGATCATTTTGACTGGAGAGCCTAAGTGAAAATCAATTCAAGGAAATTAAGTTTATGAAACAAGTGTTTTAGTTTATGATAGTAATCATATTTTTCTTGGCTTTTTACTCTTCTAGTGGTTGTTGGGTTTGGAAAGCAAGTTCACTGTGCACTGATTGCCAACTTGTCTAAGCCCCATGAGAAAGAACACACTCATACACCAGGAGCTACATTGAGGCAGATTTATTAGTTAAAGATAGGCATCAAGAGACAAAAGAAGTCTAAGATTCATTGTGGACTAGCTCCCCAAGGATCAACAAATCCACCTGGGGCAGATGGACATTTGACTGCACATGCCCCTTTTGTACCACAGACAAGGGACCCCACAAGACAATCCTCTCCAGGTTAAATAAGCTAGGGGAACAGGACTCGCTGGAAAAAGCTTTAAGGGCCATCTTGCTTCCAGGAGAGAGAGAAAGCAAGCCTCGGTGTCCCTGGGCAATTTCTTCCTAACTCAAGATATTTCGTTCCCCAGGAGAGAAGGAGCAAGACTGGTCTGTTTTTGACATTTCATCCGGATCTCAGGATATTGCATTCCCAGAGCGTGCTATAGTTATTCTTGAGATCAAAGAACAAGAAAAGAGCAGAACTGAGTCAGTCTGAGGCCATCTGGAAGACTATCCCACGGGGACACGAATAGGACACAAGCTCAAGCTTAGTCACGAAGTTCTACGCTAGTGTTGTTGCACCTTATGTGCTTGATTTCATGACTTCTCTTCCAAAAGTTAATTACTGTCAAGAGTATATCTATCCAATGGACCAGAGTGCTCTTGAAACCTTTAGAGAGCTAAGGAAAATGCATATGCTGAAAAACACAAAGGTAAACAACATTGTTATGGTTTCTTGTTTACTTTTTTTTTGAAGATTTATTTATTTGAAAGCCAGATAGAAATGGAGCAGTTGGGTCTCAAATTGGTGCCCATATGGAATGCCGAGACTGCAGGCAGTGGCTTTACCCGCTATGCCACAGTGCCAGTCCCTCTTGTTTAGTTTGAATACTTAGTTTAGTAAATTTTGAGACAAACCATATGATATCTGAAAGGACCTTGATTCTCACACATATGAGAATAGAAAACATAGTTTTAAAAATGATTCATTTCTACTGAATCAGAATCATTCCTTATACTTCACTCTAGTTTATCCTGTGTACAAGTTGCCCTAATAGAGAATTATGTTTCTCAAGTTTCCGGCTAGAAAACTTAATACAATAAATGAAAATAGTAGGTTGTTATTTAAGTAGATAATGATGATAATGATAATATGTAAACTCATTCATTTACCAACTTCTGGCTGTGTGTTACACAAAAATAGACAAGGTCACACCTTCATGACACTTAAATATTATGAAGCAGGAATGACATGAAGTATAATTATTTGAATTCGATTGTTATACAGGCAGGTGAATTACAATATGGCTGAAAATTTGAAGGAATGATAATTATAATAAAATACTAAGGATATAAGACATTGAAGTTTACTGGAATCTATATGCTTTATTATTTTAAAATCTATAAATATCTTGATATGGATAATTACATGCACATGAGGCTGTATTTTTAAGTTTGCTTTTAACTTGGAATGGACTGACAGAATTCAATCATGGTGAAGAGTAGGAAAGAGGAAGGCTTGTATATTAAGCTTTAGCCATTGTTAGAGCACATTCATGATAAATAATTATAAGTAATTTAGAAATACTTATACATGTTAAATAGATATTAATATATATGCAAATAAAACCCTAATCCATATACCAGTACATATTGATTGAGATCATAATAATAGATGCTACGGTGTTACTGGAAGAAAGTGAATAAAAACACTTGCTTACAATGTATAAATGAAGGACTGAAGGACTCCATTTTTTGAATCATATAAGGCTACAAGTATTTTTGTTAACAAACGTTTGACTATGATTTCATAACTTGATTTCAGTGAGTCTACTCATGTTCTTGCATACAAAAATCAGCATATTTACCAGTGTTATCTCATTCGCACTGCATATAATCCATGGGTTACCAGCTACTGACATTCCTCTTCTACTTAGTCCTTTCCAAAAAATGGAAAAATCTTACATGCTCATGGATTGGAAGAATCAATATCATCAAAATGTCCATTCTCCCAAAAACAATTTATAGATTCCATTCAATACCAATCAAAATACCAAAGACGTTCTTCTCAGATCTGGAAAAAATGATGCTGAAATTTATATGGAGGCACAAGAGACCTCGAATAGCTAAAGCAATCTTGTACAACAAAAAGAAAGCTGGAGGCACCACAATACCAGATTTCAGGACATACTACAGGGCAGTTGTAATCAAAACAGCATGGTACTGGTGGAGAAACAGATGGATAGACCAATGGAACAGAATAGAAACACCAGAAATCAATCCAAACATCTACAGCCAACTTATATTTGATCAATGATCCAAAACCAATCCCTGGAGTAAGGACAGTCTATTCAATAAATGGTGCTGGGAAAATTGGATTTCCACGTGTAGAAGCAAGAAGCAAGACCCCTACCTTTCACCTTACACAAAAATCCACTCAACATGGATTAAAGACTTAAATCTGCGACCCGACACCATCAAATTATTAGAGAGCATTGGAGAAACCCTGCAAGATATAGGTACCGGCAAAGACTTTTTGGAAAAGACCCCAGAGGCACAGGCAGTCAAAGCCAAAATTACCATTTGGGATTATATCAAATTGAGAAGTTTCTGTACTGCAAAAGAAAGTCAGGAAACTGAAGAGGCAACCGACAGAATGGGAAAAAAAAATATTTGCAAACTATGCAACAGATTAAAGGGTTAATAACCAGAATCTACAAAGAGATCAAGAAACTCCACAACATGATGTAGACTTTCAATATTTTCAATCAGCATCCCTTCTGTATCTCTTCTAAAGAGAGATAAACAATTTGTCAGTATACACTTCATCTGAAATCATGTTCTTTGAAGTTATTCTTAAATCAGACTGATGTAGGCAGGTAGATAGGATAAAATGGATTAGGTTTGTGAGCTGGAAGACCATGCCTTCACCACACTCCTGTGTGATCTCATCCCCCTACCTGATCCCACCTGTATACCCACCTATCAACCAGGCTATGTGACCATGCCCCTTTGGAAGTGGATAAAAGGCCTGAACCAAGGTGGGTGGGCTCAGCCCTTTTTTCAACTTTGTTGCCTTTGTTACTCTGGGCCTTTGGGGCACCTGGCCTTCAGGTGCCTGTGCTCTCTGCCTTCCCTTTGCTGCCCGCGATAAGCTGGTAATAGCTGGTCATAACCAAACGCTTGGCCTACTTTCTGCTTGGTATAGATTGCAACTTAATTTCTAGATTTCCCTTTCTGCTTTAGATAGAGCCCTCACTCTCTTATGAATTTCTTTCACTGAATAAAAAGTTAAGAACTTACCATGTCATCTGGTCTGTTTGAGCCAGTAATCACAATTCTCAAGAACACACACAGCTTACTAATTTCAGATATATTAATAGGCAAATCGAATTCAAGATGAAGTTTGATAATCTAAGAAGCATAATAGATAATTATACATTAACAATTTAGATTATTCACCTTATAAATAAAGATTGCACCCTTTGGACAACATCTCCTTTTCCCCACCTCCAGATCTTGGTAACCAGTTTTCTACTCTCTGGTACCATGAACTTGATTTTTTAATATCCCACATATTACAGAGAGAGACCATTTAGTATTTGCCTTTGTATGGCACAAAGTGTATGGCACAAAGTGTATGGCACTTCCAGCTTTTTTCATGTTGTAAAAAAATGGCAGTTTCCTTCTTTGTTTGTTGGATTTTAGATTGGATAATATTCTATTGTACACATTTACTACAATTTCTTAATCCATTCATCTGCTCATGAACACTTAGGTTATTTCCATATTTTGTCTACCATGATTAATGCTGCAATAAATATGGTAGTGTAACTATGTCTGTGTGACAGTGATTTTATTTCCATCGAATATACAATAAGACATGTGTTTTCTGTAATAAGTATACCAATGTACAATACCAATAGTGTACAAGGATTTTAATTTCTTTACATATTCACTAAAACATGTTATTTTGTTTTTATTTTTAACATAGTGTCCATCCTAACAAGTGTGATGTGATATCTTATTATGGTTTTGATTTGCACTCCTTAATGATTAGTGATGTTGACCATCTTTTCATATCCATATTGACCATTTGGATGTCTATTCAGAACCTTTACTTATTTCTTTATAAAGCCATTCATTTTCTTGCCATATATTGTGTGAGGTCCTTATATATTTTTGACAATAACCCATTTCAGCCATATGGCTTTTTTTTCTCCCACTCATTAGGCTGCCTTTTTATTTTTGCTGATTTCCTTTGATGTTGGTGTGCCTAAATGATTAATCTCACATACTTATTTTCGTTTGTTGTACCCGTGCCTTTGAAATCAAATCCAAAAAATCATTTCAAAGCCAATGTCAAGGAGATTTCTACCTATACTTTCTTTGAGGAGTTCCATATTTTAATTAATCCAATTTTAATTAATTTTTATATGTAGTGTATGATAATGATATAACCATCTGTTCAGGTGCTCTCAGTTGTTCCAATATTAAAAACCTATGGGTTAAGTCTAACGGAAGACACATTTTCTTTAGCTGGTACTGTGTTTCATAACTGCATGGATTAGAATGCATGTAGTGTGGTATGTTCTTTCCTGTGTTTCAGTGTGTATATTAAACCAGTGCTATTATCTTCATTGTCAGTCTTTTCTCACATTTGCACTATTTGTCTAGTTTCTGAGAATGTACATTAAACATACCAGATATTTTCACTAGGTAGGATTGTTTGTTCCTTTGACATCTTCTGCTTTACTTCTTACCATGCTGTTAAAATGTCTTCCTTTCTGCGTTTTCTTCACCTGACTCTTACCCTTCTATAAATTACACTTAACAAAATGCATGCAACCTTATTTCAGATCTTAATTAAATTCAGAGTCTTTTATGAAATCTTTTCTGTGTTTCTATGTAAGAAGAAATATTAATTTTCTTTAAATTCCCATGGCACATTGTTTGGCGTATTGTGCAACCTTTCATTTTTTGTTTGCTGTTATATGTACTTTTCTATTAATCTCCTTACTAGATTCTACAGAGTACTGAAATAATCTACATTCTGGGCCTCTTCTGTGAAAGAGACTGGGCTAAAAGAATTATCAATCTAATTTAAGCTTTTAAAGGCATAGGAAACCACATTTGGGGGCAGGGAGATAAAATGAATGAAATAATGGGTATAGGACTTAGCCACATCTTATGGGAAGTCAAGCTCTTTTCTTGACAGCACTTAGAAATCTCAAGGGCTTATTTTCTTTTATTCAGCTCTCTTTCCAGCTCTGTGCAGTTTCTGAATTCTAATATCTATGGTTATTTCTATAGTCTTATATTTTGTGCTATCTTATTCATTGTGAAAAAGTTCTTTTTCCATTTATCTCCTTCAAATCTCCCACGCAGTGCATTTCAGTGAAGTCAAATTAACTGAAGGTTTGGGATGACATGTCTGTTCTTAAAAGACTTAGGTCACCTCACAACCAGGTTATTTCACTGTTCATTTTTCTCTCTGGAGTTTTGCCATATGCTTTGTTACTAGAATATCATTTCTTATTCCTCTCTTTTTGTTTTCTTTCTCAGAAACAATTTCATATCCTCATTTGCTTCTCACTCATTCCAATTCAATGATTATATAACTTAGCCATTCCTTTACATATCATGTACTTGTGAACCTCACATTACACAAGCTTATTATCATTAACTTAATAGCGTGCTTTCCCAAAGATGATGATTCTAAGTATAAACTCTTGTATAAAGCATATTTTTACAAAATAAATTTAAAATTCTTTGTTGATGAATGATAGTATAGACAAAATGGATGGCCAATGTAAAAGAGACACTGAGTGAGGAAACTAAGGGAGGTCATGAAGGAAGTGAATTCTGGAAGAAATTGATAGAGATAAATGAAAAGTCTGAAAGGAGAAATGATGAGGTCAAATTTTTATTTACATTGGGGCCGGCGCTGTAGTGCAGCAGGTTAAAGCTCTGGCCTGAAGTGCCGGCATCTCATGTAGGTGCCGATTCTAGTCCTGGCTGCTCCTCTTCCAATCCACCTCTCTGCTATGGCCTGGGAAAGCAGCTGAAGATGGCCTAAGTCTTTGGGCTCCTGCACCCATGTGGGAGACCTGGAAGAGGCTCCTGGCTCCTGGCTCCTGGCTCCTGGCTTTGGATTGGCACAGTTCCAGCCGTTGGGGCCATTTGGGGAGAGAACCAGCAGAAGGAAGACTTCTCTCTGTCTCTGCCTCTCTCTGTAACTCTCTTTCAAATAAATAAAATAAATCTTTAAAATTTTTTTATTGACGTAAAGAAACATCACATTAAATGCAATCAATAATATCTGCCCATCAAAATTAAAAATGAATACATATAAAAAGGGAAGGTATTCATTTTGAACAATTATGCAAGTATTTCTCCAAATTTATATTCCAGAGACTTTCACTTTGCATGTAGTTTTAAATATGCCCTATTAGTTGAAAACCAACATTCTGGACAAGCCACTAGATGAAAAAAAAAAGGCAATCATAAGAGGGCTAGTGACAATTCATCCAAAAAAATCATAAAACATTATTAGTTGTAGAACCTAGAATTGTTCAGTCAATAAACCGTGAAAGAATCAGCTGAAAAATGATTTGCAATCAAAAGAGAGATCATATCATTGGCTGTAGAAAATCAGTATACATGAATAACTGTTTCTTTTACATACCAGAAATAACTAGTAAGAAAATAAAACAGGTAGTGATTGAATTCACATTTGCAGTAAAAATATACATTTTAATGCAATAAACTTAGAAAGAAATATATAAAACTTTTAAAATAGCAAAAGCAGCAGCAAAACTTTACTTGTGGCATAAAAGCCTGAAGTGAGGAACCATACAGTGTTCCTGGACAGGAAGATTCACCTTTATAAGTATGTCAATTCAATTCCAATGAATGTTCAGGTTTAATGTCCTTAAACTTATCGGTATGATTACAAAATGTATTTGACAAAATAAGTCACGAAAATAGTAAAAACAAATTTGAAAATCAGGGAAGCAACACATTCCTTTTTGTTATGCTTCAATGATAAAAAAGGTTATTAGTACTTATATGTTTTAGTGATATGAAACACGTTCATTAAAGTAGAGATGGGCTTTTTAAAGAATACATACTTAGAAACTCAAAAATCACTCCTTTTCTAAGTAGCTCCATTTTTCTCCTGATAGGAAAGCTCCTTCCCCATAGTGCTCTCTTCTAGGTCAACTGAACAGCAAACTGCAAGAACACAGTCAATTACTAGAATAATCTCTGAGTAACTAAAAATCCACCAAGCACATGGCTAACCCCACCTGCATTCTACTTGAACCCAACCTAGTTCTGGTGCAGAAGGTACAGCAGCATCCTGCCTTGCTCTGAACACACACAAAAAAACCCCATTCATTCCTGCCCCACTTTTGAAGTGCTTCTAAACCTGCCCCATCATCATTCAGAGCTGATACTGCCTATGGTATCTGGCTTCTTTCATCTCTTGGGAAGTGAATAAAGCCTATCTCTGCTAAGTCCTCAGATCTTGTGAAATCTTTCAAACCTCATAAACTAGCCACACAGACTAGCCTTTCACATATCCATGCAACACAAGAAAAATCATGGAAAAAATTAAAGATTTTATTTATTTATTTGAGAGGCAGAGTTACAAATAGAGAGAGGGAGAGACAGAGAGAAAGGTCTTCCATCTCCTGGTTCACTCCCCGGATGACTACAACTACTGCAGCTGAGCCGACCTAAAGCCAGGAGCCAGAAATTTCTTCCGGGTCTCTCACGTAGGTACAGGAACCCCAGCACTTGAGTCATCTCCTACTGCTTTCCCAGGTTATAAACTGAGAGCTGAATTGGAAGAATAGCAGCTGGGACATGAACCAGAGCCTGTATGGGATGCCAGCGCTGCAGGCGGAGGCTTAGCCTGCTACGTTACAGTGCAGGCACCCATAAAGAAAATTTGATACAAAAATTTGGAATATGATAAAGTAGCACTTTAAATCAGAATGCAAACACATTTTGGAAAATGTTTCTGTATTAATTAATAAACACTTTGGAATAAATAGAGTTCAATATCTGTCCCACAGCATATCATAAAATATATTTCACATAAAATACAGAACTCAGTATGAAAATTGAAACCACAAAAACACTGTAAGAAATACATCTTGGGTTGAAAAATGATCTTCTAGCCATAAAATCAATGATACCTTTAATAAAAGAATAAACAGTCTTGTCCATATAAAATTTAAAATTCTCACAGCAAAGATATTATAAGTGATGTTAAAAAGAAATTACACACTGAGAAAATATATGAAACTTATTTTACAGGTAAAAGGCTAATTCTTTTCAGATAAAAAGAACTTACATATTAATAAGATGAAATAGGAAAAGTCACAGGAAACACATTGGGAGAAAAAATTTAGAAAATAGAGTTTTTGCCCTTTCCTGCCGTTATATTGCTAGTAATCATCTGAACAAATGTGCAGGCTCACTTGTGATAAAAAAGCAAATAATTTAAGGGTGATAATATATAATTCTTCTGCCAATTTGGAAGGTATTTTATGTATGGTAATATGATAGATTGACTGTCTAATAAATAAATGGCTAACACAACCCTGATCAGAAGTTCAACTGGTTTTACCACTCTCATGGGAAAAAAAGGTATGAAATCATCTTAAAAACTAAGAAATTCGCTCCTTACAAGTTTTCCTTAAAAAAAAAATCTTAATTGCACAAAGGCATATACAGATGGCCCAAAATTTATGATGTTTTGACTTGGAATTTTTCAATTGTATGATGGTGAGATATGTTTTGCATTTGGGAGAAATTGTACTTAGAATTTTGGATTATTTTCAAGGGCTAGCAATATAAAGTAGAATACTTTTTGCAAAAGTGGGCAACAGATTCAACTTGGCCAGTAGGTCATAAGGGGAAACAACCAACAATGTACAATGAAATCTGGTAAGCTGAATGCACTATGTTCCTAAATATATATATATATATATAAAATACATGAAATTTGTTTACTTTATATAAATAAAAAATTAAAAATCCAATAAAAATATATAAAGAAAAAGAAAATGAGTTATCTTTTTTAAAAGATTTATTTATTTATTATTTGAAAGGCAGAGATGGAGAGAGAGTGAGAGAGGTCTTCCATCTGCTGTTTCACTCCCCAAATGGCTGCAATGGCCAGAGCTGGAGCTTCTTCCAGGTCTCCCACGTGGGTGCAGGGGCCCAAGGACTTGGGCCATCTTCTACTGCTTTCCCAGGCCATAGCTGAGAGCTGGATTGGAAGTGGAGCAGCCAGGACTAGAACTGGCACCCACCTGGGATGCAGACACTGAGGGCAGCAGCTTTACCTGCTATAGCACTATGCCAGCCCCAAGAAAAAGCATTTTAAATTTATCGTATTTGCCATATTTTCAATTTACGAAGGTTTTAACAGGACTTGGCCTTTTGCAAGTCAAGGAGCATCCGTATATTATTATTTGTTTCGAGGTTACTCATAGTAATGAAACAATAAAATAGACTAAATTAAAAATGGAAAAATAAAGTTTTCATGCATTATTATATAAAATGATAGAAATTCAGTTACCATTAAAATAGGTTTTAGGAAAGTATGGCAATGCCATGGGTAAGTAACAATGATTCTATTAGAAAAAAGTGTTTAAAATGAGGATAACTATGAAGAAAGAAATATCAGATTATTTCTAATTGTCCATCATGTGATGGACACTCTGTGAGATACCAAATACCAACTTGTGAGCAAACACAGAAAAATACTTGTAGTCTAGTGGAGTAAACATCTACGAAGAAAACATGTACATTCACACAAATGTAACCTAGACCTAATTGAGTGTCTCAAATATTTGATGACATTAAAAAGTAAATAATAGCAAAGAGAATGGGGAAGAAGACCAAAATTAATTGCCCCACTATACTGACAGTAAATTTACTATTTTTCTCTGGTATTCCATTTAGCTGCATAGGAAAAATGAAGTGGGCAGCACACACCATTCAGAATAATATCCAGAATAGCCCTTCTGGTTCTGGTTCAAGGAACATGGCAGCGCACCTCAAGTGCTCAGAAAGGATAAATAAATTCTTTATTATTATTTCTTTCATTGTTCTGTTCTCTTTCCATCCTAATAGTCAATAAATTGTATATCTGACAGGATGGTGTAGATAGTGCCACAGTATTCTATCCAAAAGATCTAAAAAACAACCAGGAGGGAATCAGATCGCATGCTAGTAATTAATGGGAATTGGTCATAAAAGTATAAGCTTATTCTATACTGAGCAGGGATGAATCTAACACACACACATATACATATCCACATAGCATGGTAAAGGCTTTAAAACCAAAACTCTATAACCGCAGAAAACAGATGGCAAAGTGTAACTTCCTTCCGAAATTAACCAGATTGCTGACTGATAAAACAAATCTCAACGAACTCTACACACAGGAATTGTTTTCAAAACATTCATGGAAAGGATATACTATAAAAATCACATGAATTTGAAAAAATAAACTTATCTTTTAATTCTGTTTTCCCACAAACATTTTGAAGCACTCGCATTTTCTTACTTCACCCTCTCGTTTCTCTCCGTGGCCTTTTCCTTTAGATGCCTGTTATCTGAACCCACCTCAGAGGAGCAGTCAGGTCTTGAGCCAGTGCCCATATGAGATGCAAGCACTGCGGTGGCTTTACCAGCTATGACACAGCAGTGACCCTGAAAAAAGTTTTTAAAATAAATAATTTTAAAGGATATCCATACCTAGCTATCTGGTAAGACTGCTGAATATCAAAGACAAAGATAATGAAAAAATAGATTACTTTCCGGGAAACAATGATTTAAATTATGACTTTCTTTTCACTAGACATAATAGAAGCTGTAAGTAACACTGTGCATTTATGTCTTTAAAGTGCTTTAATAACTGCCCTTCTTAGATTTCTGTATTAGTGAAAAATTCTATGCAAAAAAACACAGTGAAATAAGCAATCTTAACATAAAGAAGAGCTGAGCGAATTTGACAAGAGCCGATTTGTACTATAGGTAGTTCTTCAGGGAGAAAAATAAATAAAAATACATGGTTAAGAAGAACTTACAGGGCCGGCGCCATGGCTTACTTGGTTAATCCTCCACCTGCAGTGCTGGCATCCCATATGGGCGCTGGGTTCTAGTCCCGGTTGCTCCTCTTCCAGTCCAGCTCTCTGCTGTGGCCCGGGAGGGCAGTGGAGGATGGCCCAAGTGCTTGGACCTTGCACCCCCATGGGAGACCAGGAGGAAGTACCTGGCTCCTGGCTTCGGATTGGCACTTTGTCAGCTGTGGCGGCCATTTGGCGGGTGAACCAACAGAAGGAAGACCTTTCTCTCTTTCTCTCTCGCTCACTGCCTACAATTCTACCTGTCAAATAAAAATTTTTATAAAAAATTAAAAAAAGAAGTAGTCACTTTGGCAGCACATATACTAAAATACATGATTAAGAGGAAGGTCAGACATGCAAGAAGGAGTGAATGAAGATAAAGTTAATGCATGGGTAGACCAAAAACCAAAAACTCGTAGTAAAACATAATCATCATCTAATGGTGAGTTAAAATACATGTAATGAAATACACAGCAAATTGGGTTAGAAGGTGTAAAAGAAATTTAATTGTCTTTAATATATTCCTTTGGAAAAGGTTAAAAGTGCTAAATAGCATTAGAGTTTAATGAATCAAAAATTATATTTTAAGGCCAGCATTGGTAGCGAGTAAAGTTGCCATCTGTGATGCCAGCATCCATTATGGGCACTAGTTCAAGTCCTGGCTGCTCTACTTCCCAGATCCTAGCTCTGCAGATGGTGACTTAACCTGCTACACCACAATACTAGCCCCTAAAAATTTTTTAAAGACATATGTCAAAAGTGTATTTTAAAGATAAGTAAGTAAATGACAAAGCTATAAGGTAAGTGATTAGTGCACTATTAATATACTTTAGGATGTTGGGAGAAGTTTGAATTAAGATGATCTACTAGAAGGGGTTCCTGAAGTACTTGGCAACATTGTTTCTTCACCTGGATGACAGTATATCAGAGTTCCATTTATAAAACTAGGTTATGTATTTGATTTGCATTATTTTTTTACTAGTGCATTACTCTATAATTTAAATAAAATGGATACAATATCACTTACATAGTAGTCTTTGCCAAAATAAATGACTTACATTTTGTCAGAAGGAAACCTCAAACAACACAAATTGAAGAGGAACTTTTGACACATTAATTGTCTTTCAAATCTCAATATTGTCTGAGAGAGAAAAAAGGCTAAAAATGCACTGCCAGTGTAATGGAGAGAAGGAATTCTGACAAATATTTATAACACAGAACCTTATTTTTAATTCGTAGCTAGGAAAAATTTTATTAAGTAAGGCATTATTTAAAGGTGATTGCAGATCTTATCTTCAGAATGTTCGTCCTATTGCAATAGTCCCCTTTTCCACTTGCATCACTTATGTAAAGTTTATCCTACCTAAAAATATATTATTGGAAAAAATATATTATTGGAACAATGGAATGTGAAAATTTTGGAATATGTAATTAAGACCAGATGGTTAATTTGATCTATAGTAAATTTCTTGAATTTGATAATTGTACTGTTACGAGTTTTCTTTTTCTGATAATGTCTTTATTTTCTCTTCATTCATGAAACATAGTTTGCTGAATATAATATTCTCCTTCTTTTAGAAACTGGAATATGTTGTACCACTTCCTTCTAGCCTCTATGATTTCAGATGAGATATCTGCTGTCATTCATTTTGATACACACACATAGGTAATGTGTCTCTTCTCCCAGACTGATTTCAATGATTTTTTTTTCTTTGCCCTTATATTTCAGAAATCTAAATTTTACTTAGTGCTTAGTTTGGATGGCTGAGCGAAAACAGCTTGCAGGTGAAATAGATGAAATAGATGGTAGGCCGGTGCCGTGGCTCACTAGGCTAATCCACCGCCTTGTGGCACCAGCACACCCGGTTCTAGTCCCGGTCAGGGCGCCGAATTCTATCCCAGTTGCCCCTCTTCCAGGCCAGCTCTCTGCTGTGCCCAGGGAGTGCAGTCGAGGATGGCCCAAGTCCTTGGGTCCTGCACCCCATGGGAGACCAGAATAAGTACCTGGCTCCTGCCATCGGATCAGCGTGGTGCGCTGGTCGCAGCACGCCGGCCGCGGCAGCCATTGGAGGGTAAACCAATGGCAAAAGGAAGACCTTTCTCTCTGTCTCTCTCTCTCATTGTCCACTCTGCCTGTCAAAAAAAAAATAAAATAAAATAAATGGCAACCTGCAAATACCAGTTGTGTGGCAGGGGTGGGTTGACATTCTGTTACTGCTGTTGCTCTGGTCATACTGATTGCTGTTACTAAAAATCTACATTAAGTTCCTGCTGATTTTCCCTTTTATGATTTATTTGTACAGACAGAATATGCTCGTTTGTAATTTCAAGTTATATAGGTGCTAATTCATTTATAAAGGATTATAGATCTTTAAAATTTAAGATAAAACATGCCAAGATTTGCATAGCATTGTTAGAAATTGTTATGTATAGCAGGTGTGTCAAATGTATTAGTAGTCATTACAACATACTGAGTGTGTTAAAGAAGCAGATATTTATGTAACTTCCTATGTACACATTTTGTGTTAATTCATTTATACTTATTCTATTTCAAATTTGTAACATAATGTGTTAACTGGTTTTCTTTTATTTCCTTTACCAGATAATCTGATTGTACTTATGGAAAATAGAATAAAACAATGATACATCTATATGAGTTTAGATATGAATATATATACATATTTATAGCATCATATGTGTATGATAGGTAGGTACAGATATAAATATATAGATTCCTATGTGCCCATCTATCCAGCTGTATTAAATTAGAGCCAGAGGCAATTAAGAAGAAAATGAAAAAAAGTAAATTAAAA
Source organism: Oryctolagus cuniculus (assembly GCF_051225735.1). Taxonomy (NCBI): domain Eukaryota; kingdom Metazoa; phylum Chordata; class Mammalia; order Lagomorpha; family Leporidae; genus Oryctolagus; species Oryctolagus cuniculus. Next base: position 104,902,644 of record NC_142888.1, read on the forward strand.
AAGTTTTCTTCCTTCAAATTTGATTAGTAATATTAGTAAAATTTATGGGAAAGGGGAGGGTAGTGGATGGGAGGGACGGTATGTGGGGGAAGCCATTGTAATCCATAAATCGTACTTTGGAAATTTATATTCATTAAATAAAAGTTAAAAAAAAAGAGAAAGTCTTCAAAATGTTCATTGAAATGTGTATTATGAGGAAACTATAAAGGATTTCAAAATGTTTTGAAATAAAATTAACTTTTATTTCTCTTTCTCCACAAAATTTTTGAAGTACCCTTGTAAAAATGCACATACTAAATTTCTGGTCATTTATATCAGATATAGAATTGTATATATATCAACAGTTTAAACAAACTTTGAATTAGTCTCATAGTCACTTAATAATTCTTTTTTTAAGATTTTATTATTCTATTTAACGGAAAGTTAGAGTTATAGGCAGATAGAGGGAGAGGCAGAGAGAAAGATCTTCCATCTGCTGATATAGTTCCCAAATGACCACAACAGCTCAAGTTTAGCTGACCTAAAACTAGGAACCAGGAGCTTCTTCTGGGTGTCCCACACAGGCATAGGGGTCCAACCACTTGGGCCATCTTCTACTGCTTTCCCAGGCCATAGCAAAGAGTTGGATCAGAAGATGAGTATCCAGGACCAGAACCAGCACCCATATGGGATGCTAGTGCCATAGGCAGAGTCTTAGCCCACTACACCACAGAGCCGGCCTCATAATAATTCTTTTAGGCTCCTACATTTTTCACTGTTCCTATTATACCTTTGAACATAAAATAATTTATCTTAATTGAGTGAGTATTGAAGCTCATAATTATTCTACCTCTGCTATTTATAATGTACTTCTTTATTTTAACAACACAAGTGATCTAAGATGATAGAGTAAATGCATTTGACTCAGTGCTGGGATTTTATCTGAACAAACAAAAACATTGTTAAGTAATTTCACTGTATGTATAAGAAAACAAAGGTCAAGATTTTTAAATGTTTGAATTAAAACCAATATGGCACTTTTCATACTACTAATTTTAGATACTTTTAGTAGTTTTATATTAACACATTTTTTCTAGACAAGAAATTGTTTCCAATTAATAAAATTTAAGTGTTTTCTAAACTTTTCAAAAAGGACACCAACCTTAATTTGGTATTACTACAAATTAATCATACTTATTAGAAAGTTAAATATATTTGCACATATTTTTGTCTAAGACTATGAATTGATACAATTGATTTTAGATTCTTTAAGTAAGCAATACATACCAGTATGTCTTGTGTATAATGACTTTCTATATATAGATATCCTTTTTTAAAGCTAGGCTACCCATACCAGAATATCCAAAAATAAAAACTGATTTATTTTAATAAAAATTTTTGTCTCCAAATACTTCCAGTTTAATTTTGCAAGATGACATACTCATTTTAAGAAAATTAGGCATTACCTTAAATTCTAAATTTAATAAGTAATTTATTAAAGTTTCATAAGAATTTGTCTAAAATATTTCCCAAAGTGATTGTATCATTTTACACGTCCATTGTACATTTTATGATGTTTTTGCAAATCTCTACATTATGTTACATCACATTTATACTAAAAACATCTTGATGTGATGCTTTCTCTGTGGCACAAATGTAAAGCTAATTTGATATTGTGCTGCATATTGAGTCAAGTTTGGCAATTATATTTTTGCAGTTAATGAGAATCGCCTTATTCCACATCATAGAAAACACTTTGTATCATCAGCATTGTTTATTTTAGCCATTTCTGTGAGTATTATGTATTTTCATATTCTAATGTCTGAATGTTAGGAATATGTATTTTTGTGTGTGGAGTATATTTTCAAATATTTTTACCTAACACAATTTTGAGTTATGGGGTGTAGGAGCTGTTTATATATTGTGCATAAAATTGATTTGTTCAGCTCTGTTTTCTGAATATTTTTCCCCAGTTTCTGTTGTCTTTCAATTGCCTACTGGTGTCCTTTATAAAGCAGTGATTTTTAGTTTTGATCTGTGTAATTTATATATTTTTCCATTTGTGCTCACTATTCCCTATTTGAGAAACATTGCTGCACCAAGGATGGAAAGACATTTCACATTTTCTTTACTAAATTCTACAGTTTTGCATTTTACTTTTAGTTCCATGATGCACTGCACTCAATATTTGTGTATAGTATGAGGTAAGAATAAAAGTTGTCTTTTATCATTTTTATTGATATTTATTGCTCCATGTAATTTTTTTGAAAAAATTATGCTTTCCTCATTGGGTTATCAGAACATTAATATGAAAAATAAGTGAACTATATGAAGATACTTCAAGTTTATGGGAAAATGGAATTGACAGATAAATTTTTTATACAATTCTTTATGAAACACTTGAATAATTTTTTATAATATACATTTTCCATGAACTTTTTAAATACCCTTTGTATATCTGTGTATATATTTCTGGATTCTCCATTCTGTTGCAGTACTATAGTACTGCACTCTTTTGAATGTTGTAAGGCAAATCTTATGAGTTTTCATTTGGCACAGAGGTTAAGCTGCCACTTGGGATGCTTGGATTCAATGTTAAAGTGCCTTGTTCAAGTATCAACTCCTCTATTTCTGACCCACTTCATGCTAATGCATACACTGTAAGGGAGCAGAGATGATGCAGGTACTTGTGTTCCTGCCACCCACCTGGGAGTTCTGAATTTCTGAATTGGACTTAGCCCAGTCCTCGTTGCTGCAGGCATGTGGAGAGTGAACCAGCAGATGGAAGATCTCTGTCTGTCTCTGTTACTTTCAAATAAAATGCAAATAAATAAACTTAAGGCAAATTTTGATATTCCATAGTTCATGTGTTAATGTTTAATTTCAAAATTTTATCTGCTATCATTTCTTTGCATTAACATATAATTTTTAGAATCTTATATACTTACATAGAAATGGTCTACAGAAATTTTAGTCAATACTGCACTGAATCATTAGCCAAGTTTGTAAAATATTATATATTATCAGTATTGAATCTTCTAATTTTTGATGGGTGATGATTTCAATTTCCATTCATAAAATTTTCCATTATCAATAGTTTGATGTACAAATCGTGGTATATTGTAAATATGATTTCCTAGGCATTTTAGTGCAAATCATATGCAATTGTCTATGACACATTTTAAGTTTTTGATTTTTTCCCAGCATATACATACAACTGATCCTGACCTCATATCTGGTGTTTGGTGAAGTTTATTGATTAGCTCTTACAGATTCTTGTACAAACCTTATGATGTTCTATATACATGACCGTGTCATCTCTGAATAAAATGATATATATGTACCAATTTGCCTCTAATTTCTTTGTTTTCCCTTATGGCAACATAGAAACCTTTCAGTAAAATGCTATATGCCAATCACTAGGAACATATGTAAAAAAAAAAAAAAACAAAAAAAAACTATTCTTCAATCTTAAGTAAAAACATTCAGTCTTTTTCCTTAAGTGTGAAACTCTCTCCAGATTTATCACAGATGTCTTTTATCAGGTGGAGAATACCTCTTTTGTTCCTAATCTGTTGAAAGTTTCTGGTTTGTTTTCTTTTATTAGGAATGGGTGCTGGATTTATTCAAATGCTTGTGGGGCTTCATTTAAGTTAAAGATGTTATTTATCTCCATTATGTTGTTAATATAGTAAGACACTCTTTATTTTAATGTTAAACCAACCTTATGTTCTGGAATATATTGTCTCTTAAAAGTATTTTTGTATTCACTTTGCTAATAATTTTGGGAGGCATTCACATCTATCTTCATGAGGATTATTTGTCTACATTTTGCTTTCTCTTAGTGTTGGCATGATTTTATATAATGATGTGTTTGCCTTCTAAAAAGTGTAAAGAGAATTTGTGCCTCAGCTATTTTCATAAGGAGTTTATATAGTATTAGCATTATGATTTTAAATATCTTCTAAAATTCAGCAATGAAATCATCTGGACCTAGATGTTTCTTAGTGAGAAATTGTGGTTCTTTTTCATTTTTTAAAATATTTTTGAAAAGCTAAGAGACAGAAAGAGAAAGTGAAAGAACTTCTATACAATATTCCATTTCGCAAATGCCTACTACAATAGCCAAGACTAGGCTGAGCTGAAGCTAGGAGCCAGGAATTCAATCCAGGTCTCTCACCTTGGGGGCAGGAAGCCAATTGTTTGTGCCACAATCATTACCTTCTAGGGTTTGTTTTAGCAGGAACCATGAGTCAGGAGATGGAGTCAAGTATCAAATCCAGGCACTCTGATGTGGAACTCAGGCAGCATAACTGGGTTCTTAACAACTAGTCTAACCTCCACCCTTATGGGAAAGATTTTTATAACAAAGTAAATTTATTTAATATATAAATGTTAGATTTTTCTCTTTCATATAAAGTTTGACAGTGGTGAGTTGAATTTTTGCAAAGAATCTCTTTCAGTTAAATTGTCAATTTTGTGTTTCTAAATTTAACAATGGTGGCATTATCATTTTCATGTCTGTAGGGTTTATGAACGGCACTTTGACCCTCTTTTATTTTTGATAATGATAAATTGAGTTGTGCAGATGATGTAACAATGGAGGAATGCATGTGGAAGTGATCAGTTGGTGAGACAGGAAACCAGAGGGATTCAGGGATCAGACTTGGCTCTTTTTTAACAATTCACTCTCATGAGAACTAACTAGAGTCCTCTGAGAACTGCTATCATTCCCTCTGAGGCCATTGCTCCAGCGACCTAACGACCTTTCACTAGGCCACAGCTCTTCCAACACATGAAGTTTTGAGGTACATATTTAAAATATATCCAAACCACAGCAGAGTCATTTGTGATTTTATGTGAGTTTTAGTTTTTTTATATTTCTGTAAAACATGTCATTGGAATTTCAATAGGAATCATAACTAATATCCTTTGTTCTAAAGTTTAATTTGAATAGCTGTTTATGCTCTCTTTGATTGGCACATAAGTATTGTATGGTATATCTTTATCATTTTATCTTTGAGGATCTTTGTCTTTAAAATAATGGATTTTGTAGACTGTATATATTCACCCATGGACAATCCTTTCAGCAACATCATTAAATGATGAAATATTATTTTTCAGCCAACTAATTTTTTTCATTCTGATCATGTTTTTATTAGCGTTCCTCTTTCCAATTTCCTTACTGAGTATTTTTAGCATTACATTTAATGTTTTTCATTGGTCATTGTTTTACTCATAATGTTTGTTTCAGACTTTATGATAGTTTTCTTTATCACAATTTATCTTTAAACAAGATTGTACTAATTAATTGTAGTTTACCCACACTTCTTTATACACTTTTAATTTTAATTCTGCATATGTTATAAAAACTTGTATTTATTATGTATTTATTATTTTTGCTTTTTTCATTTTGGAATTATAATTGCATGTATGTCAGATGGTTTAACATCTGAAGATTTACTGAATATTTGTTGATTAAAGAATTAATTAATTAATTCAGGAGTCAGAGAGATGCCTTCCATTGACTGTTTTACTTTCCAAATTCTGGCAACAGCCAGGGCTGGGACAGGCTGCAATCAGGAGCCTGGAACTCATTCTAGGTCTCCTACATAAATGGCAGGGAACCAAGTTCTAAAACTGTTATCTGCTCCCTCCCCAGGTGTGCAATCACAGGAAGCTGGATTGGAAATGGTACCAGAAATTGAACACAGAGACTCCAATATAAGAGCAGGTTTCCCAAGTGGAATCTTGACTGCTGCTCCAAGCACCTGACCCATTGATTTATGTTTCTCTTTGTGCTTCTCTTCCAAAAAATTTTATTGACTTGTCAAGTTCATTAACTTTTTCTTCTATAGGTGCTGTACTACTGTTATGTGCTTCCAGTGAAATGTTCACTTCATTTTGTATTTTCAGCCTCAGGATTTCCATCCTTTATATGTAGCTTTTGTTGCTCTGTTTACTTTGATTCTCAAATACAATTACTCCGAGCATTTTATTCTTTTTGTTATTATAAGTTAAATGGTTTTCTTCAATTCTTTTTAAAACTGCTGGTGTATAAAATGTAACTGTTTATGTTGTGTTCTTTTATCTTGCTATTTTGCTGAATTGTTTATTTGCTCTAACTTACTGCATTTGTGTGGGTGTATCTTTTATTTTCTACATGTTATTTGTAAATAAGCATAGTTTCCCTTCTTTCTCTCCAACAAAAATGCCTTTTATTTACTTTTCTTCACTAATTGCTCTGATTAGAACCTATGGTATAATTTTAAATGGGAGTAACCAATTTGGGCAGCCTTGCCTTTTTTCTGAAGTTGGGAGAGGGGTGGAATTTTCAGTCTTTTGTCATTGAATATGTTATAGCTGGGTAAGTTTCAGAAATGTCTTACATTGTGTTGATGAATTTCCCTGGTATTTCACTCCACAAAGGGCCTCAATAACTAGGACTGGGCCAGGCTGAAGCAGGCCTCTTATATGTGTGGCATGGTATGGGCTGAAGAACTTGAGCTGTCTTCTGCTGCTTTCCCAGGCACATTAGCAAGAAGCTTGATCAGAAGTGGAGCAGCCAGGATTGCAACTGGTGCCCATAGGGCATGCTGGTGTTGCAGGAGGCAGCTTAAACCTCAGTGGCACAAAGTTGGCCCCTGGTCTTTATATGTTAAAATACCTTTGATTTCTTAGAACAATCTCACTGGCTATTTACTTTTTTAAATTTTATTCATTTTAAAGACAGAGAGTTACAGAGAGGCAGAGGCAGAGAGAGATAAGTTTTCCATCTGCTGGTTCACTCCTCAAATGGCTGCAAACTGCGAGAGCTGAGCTGTTCTGAAGCCAGTGGCCAGGAACTTCTTCCAAGTCTTCCATGCTGCCATCTTCTACTGCTTTTCTAGGCCATAGCAGAGAGCTGGATTGGAAATGGACCAGCCAGGACTTGAACTGGCACCCATATGGGATGCCAGAAATGCAAGTGGCACACTATGCCACAGCACTGATCCCGATTTTATTTACTTGCAATTTGTTGATATTCGTATCTATATACATCTAGGTTACTGCTCTGTAGATTTTTTTTTTTTGCAATGCCCTAGTCTACTATTTGAATCAAGGCCACACTAGTATTATAGAGTGGGTTAAAAAGTATTTCCTCCTTTTGTATTTTATAGGAGGGTTTGCAAATGGTTGATATTCATTGCTTGATATAATTAATTTAGTTAAGCCACTAGTTCTTTTTTTCAGTTAATTCATTTGCTCTATTCTGCATTTGCCTTATATTCTTCAATATTAATGGCACAAACCCTGTAATAAAATGGAACTGATGTGTGTATTTGAACTCTAACTTGAAATTAATTTATTATTGTTAGAATGATAACTCTATCCAACTGAGTTTTGCTTTAACTGCACTGGTTTCATTTCTGTATCACTATTCCTTAAAATGTAGTTTGGTATCTGATTCTTACAATATGTTATTTAAGATTCTGTTTTAAAAAATTATTTCTTTGTTTTTTAAAATGTTTTAAGGCGGGGGCCGGCGCTGTGGTGCAGTAGGTTAATGCCCTGGCCTGAAATGCCAGCATCCCATATGGGCGCCTGTTCTAGTCCCCACAGCTCCTCTTCCAATCCAGCTCTCTGCTATGGCCTGGGAAAGCAGTAGAAGATGGTCCAAGTCCTTGGGCCGCTGCACCCATGTGGGAGACCTGGAAGAAGCTCCTGGCTCCTGGCATTTGCGGCCATCTGGGTAGTGAACCATCGGATGGAAGTCCTCTTTCTCTTTCTCTCTCTCTCTCTCTCTCTCTCTCTCTGCCTCTCTTCTCTCTGTGTAACTCTGACTTTCAAGGAAAATAAATTAATAAATCTTAAAAAAAATTTAAGGTGATCAAATTTCATATATTTCATATATATAGATTTTCTTTCGAGGAGGTTTCTTTATTATCAATTAAATAACTATACTTGTATATCTACTCTCATTCTCGAATTTTTTCTTAAACCAGTTGTGGCAGTTTTTGTGCTTATAGGGAATCCATTTAATCTAATTTTCTAATTTGTTTGAAAAGTATTTGTTCATTTTCTTACAATTCTTTTATTTCTGTTAGCTTGATAGTAGTATTATCACTTACACTTCTGACTTTGGTAATTTGAATCTTTCTTTTTTCCTAGTCACTGTAGCTAAATAGTTAGAAATTCAGTTGTTTTAAAGAACAATTTTAGCTTCATTGATTTTTTTCCCTGTTATTTTTTTTACTCTCTATTTGGCTTATCTCCATTTTAATCTTTATCACTGCTTACTTTCTGATAGCTTTGAGTTAGTTTGCTCTTTTTATTCTAGTTATTTAAGGTGTAAAATTAGGTTATTGATCTTTCTTTTTTAATGCAGACATTTGCAGCTACAAGTTTACTCTGAGTACTGATTTTAATGCAAATTATAACTTTTGATATTTTTTATTTGTCTGGAAGTACTTTAGAGCTCCCCTGTTTTCTTCTTTGATATATCAGTTGTTTAAGAATGTGTGATTTATTTTCCACACATTTGTGAATTTCAAGCTTTCTTATGAATTTCTGGTTTCATTTATTTGTGGTTGCAGAGGACAATTTTATGATTTGATGATTTTTAAATTTTATTCAGATTGCTTTTGACTTTTAACATGTTCTATCCTGGAAAAATTTCCATATGCACTTATGGAGCATGCATATTGTCATGGTTTTGAGGAGAGAGGGCTGCTTGAAGGGGAGTGTTACATCTGATATTTCTAGTTGCTGTATACTATTACTGAAGTGTTCTACCTATTGATGTTCTGTCTAATATTAGTAATAATTACTAAAAGTGAGTATTGAGTTTCCAACTATTATTGTGGAACTTTTGCTCCACTAAATTTTCTCAATTTAGCTTTATATAGTGTGAGACTCATTGTTAGCTGCATATAATTCATAATTGCCCTAATATCTTTTTAAATATTTTATTTATTTATTTAAGTGGTGGAAGGGGAGAGAAAGAGAGAGAGAAAGCACTCCTGTAGTCTGGTTCACTCCTCAAGTGTCTGAAATGGACTGGGTGGCTTAGGTCAAGGTTTCCCAGGTGAGTGGCAGAGACTCAACTACTTGAGTATACTGCTTCATCCCACCATGTGCATTATCAGGAAACTAAAATTCACAGCAGAACTGAAACTTGAACCTACACACTCTGGTACAGAATACAGGAATCCTAACCAATATCTTAACAGCTATGCTAGACACTAACCCCAATTGTTGCTACTTCCTGATGTTTCAAGCCCTTTCATCAAAATAAAATGTCTTTCTTTGTCTCTTGTAAAATATTTAACTCAGTGTCTAGTACTATTTCTTCTGATATTAGAATAACAACGCCAGTTCTTTTTTGTTGCAATTTTCATTAAATATCTATTTTCATCCTTTCAAAGTATTTATATTTATATTTAAAGTGAGTTTTTTGTAGACATTCCACATTTTTATACTTTTTATTCATTTACCAGTCTCTGACTTTCAAAGGGAACTTTCATCTATCTACATTAATATAGTTACTGATAAGGAACAACTTACTTCTGCCATTTTGTTCTTTGTTGACTGTATATTTTCTTTCATCTTTGTTCTTTAATTCCTCCAATTCTGTCTGTCTTCCTTTCTTCTCGTTTGGCACTCTTCTCATGTAATTCTCTCTAGATATTTTTAGCTATTGCCTAGCAGTTACTTTGGAAACTACAATCAATGTCTTTATTTATATCAACCCACCTTATATTAATGCCAAATAAACTTCAATGATATACAAAACTCTGCTCTATACAATTTCTCTCCCTTCATGTTGTTACTGCCATGACATGTATTTATTGTATGCCCAATAACTTAGATATATAATTGTTTTATAGATTAAAATTAATACGGAAAAATAGTGTCACAGACCAAAAATAGATAATATTAAATTTATATTTGTCTATGAAGTTACCATTACCAGAATCTGTATTTCTTCATATGGCCTTGAGTTACTGTGTAGTGTAACTTCATTTCAATCTTAAAGACTCTTTTTGGGCCCAGCGCTGTGGCGTAGCAGGTAAAGCCACCACATGCAGTGTTGGCATCCCATATGGGTGCCAGTTCTAGTCCCGGCTGCTCCACACACTTGTTCACTCCATACGTGTTCACTCCCCAAATGCCTGCAACTGCAGGGCCAGGCTAGGTCAAAGCCAGCAGCCCATAATTCAGTCTGTGTCTCACACATGGGTGGCAGGGACACAAATAATTGAGACATCATCTATTGCCTCCCAGGCTGTACATTAGCAGAAATCTGGAATCTGAAGCAGACTCAGGACTCAAATCCAGGGATTCCATTATGAAATGTGAATATTCCAAGTAGCAGCTTAATTGCTACACCAAATCCCTGCCCAGGTCTCCATGTTTTCAAGGAGAAATTGGCTGTTAATCTTATAAGGAATCCCGTGCATATACTGTAACAAACCTCTTATCTTATATTGATATCAATATCATCTCTGGTTTTGTTTCTCAACAGTTTGATTATAATGTTTCCTACTGTGAGTTTCTTTCTGTTCATCCTATTAGAGTTTTGTGATCTTCTTGGATGTATAGATTAATGCACTTCATGAAACAAGAATTTGACATTTAAACATTGGACAATATTTCTGCATACTCCTTGTGCTCCTTTTTATGTGATCTTTCCTCCTTCAACACCTATTATGTTGTTTTTTTCATTCGTTTTTCTTTCATCTCTAGGAACACATAATATAATTTGTTCTATCATCATGATCATTGTTTCTTTCTTGGTCCTACTAAAATATGCTATGATACCCTCTGTTGAAATTGCCATATGTTCAGATCAGAGCATCTCAGTAATTGCATTTCTATACTATGCTACATGTTAAGATATGATACTGTTGGGCTGGTGCCGTGGCTCACTTGGCTAATCCTCTGCCTGCGGCGCCAGCATCCCATATGAGCGCCAGGTTCTAGTCCCAGCTGCTCCTCTTCCAGTCCAGCTCTCTGCTGTGGCCAGGGAAGGCAGCGGAGGATGGCCCAAGTGCTTGGGCTCTGCACCTGCATGGGAGACCAGAAAGAAGCACCTGGTTCCAGGCTTCAGATCGGCACAGAGCCGGCTGTGGCAGCCATTTGGGGAGTGAACCAACGGAAGGAAGACCTTTCTCTCTGTCTCTCTCTGTCTATAACTCTACTGTCAAATAAATAAAAAAAGATATGATACTGTATTATGATATACAATAGAATAGTAATAACTTGAATGCCAGAGAAGAACTAGAAGGAATTTGGGTATTGGGTCCAAAAACACTATTAGATAGAATGAAGAATTTCCAGTGCTTCAAAGCACAGTGACCTAATTATAGTCCACAGAATTCTATATTTTATGAAAAAAGATAGTAGACGAGCTCAAAATTATCTCAGTTAATGATAAGGAAATAGAAGTAAAGATTGCCCTGACTTCATCAGTATATATTCTATACAAATTTTAGAATATCACACTGTACCTCATAAGTCTGTGTAATTATTATGTGAATAAAAATAAATGTTAAAATTTTAATTGTTATGTACTTTAATTCCAGAATTACTATATGGTTCGTTTCTGTAATTTCTTTGACTGATATTCTCTATTTACTGAGATACCTTAGTTATTTGCACATATTTATTATAATTAATGAAACTTTTTATTTAACAAGTCTAGTGTCTGAACTTCCTCAAGTACAATTTCTAAAAATTAATGTTTCGCTGTGAATGGGTCGCATTTTTTTAATGCCTCATTGATTTTTAGTTGAGTACTGCACTTGAGTATCATAATGTGCCAATTCTGGAAGTCAGATTTTTTTTTCACTTTCCATAGTTTGTTGCTTTGTTGTTGCTGCTTTTAATATCATGTATAACTTGTTTGCTTATTGCATATTCTAAGCTATTTTTAAACACTGCATATTAAGGAACAGAACCAGTAGCAGGTGTGTGTGTGTGTGTGTGTGTGTGTTTTATTAAAAGTAATTGTTTCACATGACTATGGAAGCTGAAAAGTCCCAAGATTTGTAGACAGTTAGCAAGAGATAAAAAATGCTTGATGGTCTTGTTCAAGCCTGAAACCCATCAGGCTTGAGAGACAGGAAAAGCTGGCATTTAAGTTGGAGGTCAAAAGCAGGAAAAAAATGGTTTCATCTTGAGATAATCAGACAGGAAGAAATTACTTCTTGTTCAAAGAAGAGCTAGCCTTTTGTTTTATTCAGAACTTCAATTAATTGCATGAGGCCCACTCACATTAGGAAGAGCAATCTGCTTTACTCAGCCTATTAACATTTAACTCTTAAATTCAGTGAAAAACATCCTTAGAGAAATACCAAGATATCTGGACACCCATGGCACAGTCAAGTTGACATATAAAATCAGCCATCACAGAATATGTCTTTGTCATGCATATATTTTCTGGTAATATATTGGTCAGCTAGTGATACGAGTGATAAGTTAATGAATATCCAGATACATTAAAACTATACCTTAGCCATTATTTCCTGCTGTTATAGAGCATTAAATTTAACTAGAGTTGAAAACGTAAGATCTTTTATAAACATTTTTGTGAATATTTTCAGCCCTGAACATATGTATGGCCTTCTAAATCATCCAGTGTATACAGAAGCCTTTCAAAGCCCTTTCTTCTTGTGTCTCCTTCAAATTCTCCATTCTCAGGTGTTTCAGTGTATCTGTTGCTAGCCCCTTGCTTCTCCTTGTCCTATGTGGCTATTACTAATAAATTAGTCTTTTAAGTACTTTTGAAACTGCTACCTTCGTGATTGTTTCAGCCCTGAAAAAGGTCCAAGGCAGGAAAAACAAAACCAGAGTGATAACTCATTCCTTCAAAAAGTCACTGGATAGACCAAAACATATAACTGGAATGCTTTTAGAATAATCTTCATATTGCCTCAATGGTGGCAACAAACTGCACTAGGAATGTCAGACCTCCCTCCCCATGACCAGCACCAAGCTGAGGAATGGCGAAGGGTAGCAGGTAAGCACAAAGCCCACAAGGTTCTGTTAGTGAGAATTAGCAGCTTCTTTCCTTGTTTAGCATTCCTTTGGTTGCTGTAAGATTTTAGAGTGCAGAGTTCTGCAAAACTTTATCCTGAAAGTTTTTGCCAGCTTAACTGTTGATTTAGTGAAGAGAAGTAGTTTGTAGTTCTCAACTCTACCATGTTCTTTGGCACTACCTCTAGGGCTAATTTTACTCTGTTTCTAAGATACTGTCTTGTTTCTGATATCTACTGCATGGCCAGAATATTGCACTGTTTCTCTTCACCTTGGTTCATATCGCTAGAAATCTCAAAAATAATGCAAACTTGGAAAATGTTTTTACCATGTTGAACTCCACTATAGTTTTGTCCCCCAATGGTATTCTTTCCTGGGACTGATAGGAATTTATCCTAAGAATTGGTAGCTTTTTATTGAATAACTCAGTTTAAATTATTTAGATATTATAGCATTTTCTCTGCATATCTCCATTCTTTGTGACACTCAGCCCTGAATATTCCAGCTATTTCACTTGCTATGAACTGTAATTTAGGCCTCCTTTCCTCAATGAGACTTATGTCCTATGCTTGGATTTCCCAACCCCCATCCCTAGCCAGGGTCAAGTAACTGCCTTAAGGCAGAAATTCAGCATAATATTAGTCCGCATGTAAGCTTTAAAAATCATTTTATCATGAGCCAGAGTCGTCTTCTGCCTATTTCCAATTCCTGAAAATATTTACTACTTAGCTTTTTGTCAGTTTTCTACTCAATTATGCTATGATGACACATCAAGCTACTCAGTAGCTATCTTAAAACACCCAACATTATATTTTTTCAAGGTCATTAAAAATTGATCCCATTTTCCAGCTCTCTGCTGTGGCCAGGGAGTGCAGTGGAGGATGGCCCAAGTCCTTGGGCCCTGTACCCCATGGGAGACCAGGATAAGTACCTGGCTCCTGCCATCGGATCAGCACGGTGCGCTGGCCGTGGCGGCCATTGGAGGGTGACCCAACGGCAAACGAAGACCTTTCTCTCTGTCTCACTGTCCACTCTGCCTGTCAAAAAAAAATTGATCCCATTTTAAATAATTAAAAAGCGAATTGAATACAAACTCTTCACTTTCATTTTTAAGGTATCTAAGTTATGAAAAGTTCATGATTTAGGGCAAGCATTTGGTGTGCATGCCATGTCAGAGTGTGTGAGTTCCAAAATTGGCTCTACTCTTTGATTCCAGTTTCCTGCTAATGCCTACCCTGGGAGGCAGCAGGAGATGGCTCAAGTGCTTGGGTCCTTGTCATCCATGTGAGAGATGCAGACTGAATTCCAGGCTCCTAGTTTCAGCCTGGCCCAATCTTGGCTGTTGTAGGGATTTGGTGAGTGAATCAGTGAATGGAAAACCACTTTTGTCTCCATGTCTCTCTGCTTTTCAAAGGAAGGAAAGAAGCAAGGAAGGATGGAAGGGAGGGAAGGAGGGAGAAAGGGAAGGAAAAAGAGGGAAAGAGAGAGGAGGAAAGAAGGAATGAAAGAAAGAAAGAAGGAAGTAAAGAAACAAAACAGGGTGGATCTTGTGCCATAGCAGGTAGTCTTGTGAGACACCCACTTCCCATATCTGAGTGCCTGCTTTTGAGTTCCAGCTGGTTCACTTCTGACTGAACTTCCTGCTAATGTGAACCCTGGGAGGCAGTAGGTGATCGCTCAAGTACTTTTGTCCCTACCACCCATGCCGCCTATGTGGGAGACTCAGATGAAGTTCTTGGCTTCAACCTGACCCGCCCTGACCATTGCAGCCATTTGGGCGGGGGGGGGGGGGTGTGAACGAGCAGATGAAGATCTCTCTCTCTTTCTCTCTTTCTCTTCCTCCCCGTCCCTGCCCCTACTCCCTTTCCCTGCCCCTCCCCTTTCAAATAAATAAACAGGCCAAAGCTAGGAAGCTGGAATTCCATCTGGGTGTCCCATGTGGGTGCCAGAGGCCTAAGTACCAGGGACATTTTCTGCTGATTTCCCAGGTACATCAGAAGGTAACTGGATTAGAAACTGGATCAGAGTGGAGCAACTGGAACTTGAACTGGTGTTCACATGGATACTGGTATCACAGGTGGCAGCTTATTCCCAAGAGCCACAATACTAGCCCCAAAGAAATAAATTCTAAACCAAACAAATGTTATGATTTTAAGGCAAATGTAATATAATATAATATAATTCACACATTTAACCAAAAAATCCTGACTTCGTCTGGACAAATTACCACTATGATAGGATAGTTCTAATATGTTCGAACTTTCGTCAAAGCAGAAGTGTTATTTAGCATGAAAATCTGCTTTGATATTGTTTTTCAACCTCTAAGAAATTTATTTGTGCATAAAGTCCTTGGAAAGAAAACTAAAACTGACTTCAAAACGTATGTTTTTCCCTGAAGTTCAAAATATGTGATTAAAATAATATATTTTTATTTTTGCTGCTGCTTCATAAACCCAAAGATGGAGAGTCTACATTCAATGTTAGTTTTTAAAGTTAGTTTGCATTAATATACATCATAATAATGATTACAAAGTACCAGTAAGGCTGGCTCAATGCAAACATATTGTTGTTCATGATGTTTCATTATCCTTCCTGTAGTTTGTTACTTTGTCATTGAGAAGATATTGTGGTTTAGTTATCATTGTTATCAGATCAGTGTTTTGAAAAATGAAAATCATATCAGAAGACAGTTCAAGGGTTTCCATGGAATTGCATCTTAAGTTCCAAGGGTTGTTTTCTATTTTTCATTATGCAATTTATATTTACTGAATTCTAGCTATTAGGCATTTTTCTAGATATTAGGCATACAATAATGAAAAAAAATTCTCTGCATTCATATAGCTTGCATTTTGGGGGAAAAGGGGACGATGTACAACTTATACTTTATAAGAATGTTAAGTGCTAAGAAGAAAAATAAATCAGGGTAACAAATATAATATGAATATACTTATATTATAGAGCATCTATATTATTGTACAAATGTGGGTCATGTTTGCAATTCAATTTTCAACTAAAAATACATTTGCTTCAATTGATTTCTCCTTATCTGTTTAATGCAGTTGTTGTTGCCTGTGACTAGGATGCTATGTGCTTGGGTTTCATAAGCATGTGTGGCTTGTTTATATGTTACATTTCCTCACAAAGTCTTCCTTTACCCTAATGAAAATATCCTTTATCAGCATCATGAAAGTATTTAGGAAGTGAATTATTTCTTGCATACCATAAAATTACAAGTTGAAACTTACTAACATTTTTGCAAATAATTCTTACATTCCTATAAACAAATTCAGCATTTATACAGATTAAAATTTGACTTACTTTAACATTAATTTCTTCTCTCTTTCTCACTGTTTTGCTCCCTCCTCATTTTGAAAGTTTCGTGAGAGACATAGAAATAAAGGTGAGAGACAGAAAACTTATTAAGCAATTTTATACCTAGAATTTCTACATACTAGGGTGAATGAAGCACACCATGAAACAGGGACATCTGATTAGAAGAATGTGCTCTGTGGTATATGAGACTGGGCATAGATTCAAGACACCATCCTTAAAGATTACAAGAGAGTATCTAGGAAAAAGTAGATCCCCAAAACATGCAATTTTTGACCTGAGAAGCAGAAAAGGGGCAGACCAAAGCAGTTAGAAAAGGTTAATTATGACAAATCACATGGGAAATCTGAAAGGGATGTAGTAAATTATATTAAGGTAGTTTAGGAACTATAAAGCAAAGTCATATGTATACAGGGATTTATTTCCAGTTATTCTATTTTCCTGGGGTCATTTTATTATTACTTAAGTGCTCAATTAAAACTGACATCTAGATTTCAACGTAACACTTGATAAGTGATAAAATATTTCTAGGTTATGTTCTGGGAGAATCTGTCATATGTCTTTGTCTTTAAAAGATGATTAGAATTGGACTATATGGAGGAAAACAGAAGCAAGATTATAATAAATTGCTTTCCATTAATAGAGGAATTCTTAACCTTTAGCATTCATGACAATCAAAATTACCTGGAGGATTTGTTAATTCACATACAAGAGAATTTCTGACTACATAGTTTAGGAAGGCTCAATGATTTTCATTTCTAGCAAGTTTCCAGATGATGCCCATGTCATTTGTCTCTGGACCACATGTTGGAAATCACTGTAATAATATTATGTGTCTTTGGGAGGAATTTTAGCAAGATGTTTAAATAAAATTTCAATTAAAATATAATAAAACTTTAAAATCCAAAACTTAGTATTTGTAAAGATTAAAAAATCTATTACAATATAAATATTTATCCTTATATTTATTATGACGGTTCTTACATTGTGGAAAGTAGTAGATACACAGTGAAAAGACTTTCTTAAATCTACTCATTCTAGCAGTAATTTTGGGTAATCATATAACACTGTGGACATCATCCAGTATGTATGCTTCAGTTACAAGCTGGCTGTAAGCCAAGTGAGATAATGGTTAATCTATAAAATGAAGAGAATGGACTAAACTCATTACTTTTTACTTCGCATTTCACCCACACAGCTTTTGGATTATGCTAAAGTAGTCTAGGGACTTTGACAAAATGTACTTTTTCCAACTTGCCAAGGAAACTTTTTAAGCAACAAAAAGCTACTGGGTAGCATATATATAAATTTATCTATTTATTTTTCTCATTCATATAATACATTTTATTGAAAACTCATGTCTTAAATTTCTACATAATACCTATTCCCCCATAAGTACCTCTAATAGAATCCTTATATTTTTGAGGACAGTGACAAGCACAATGTTTAAAAATGCACATTCCAATTGTTTTGGCAAAGGCAATTGCTTGGGCCATGTGGTATGGCTGTAACTAATAAGTTGGAGTAGATGTTGCAATATAGTGTACTTAGCATTTGTTTTTCCTTTGGGGGATTTCTTTTTCTGTCTGACTACAAGGACAAGGGAAGAGCAGGTACACTAACAACCGACTGGGGGTGAAGGATAAGAAAAAGAAATGGAAGAGCACTGGAATCATGTGAGCAAAAATGATACATCTTTTCTTAACTCTCTACTTCCAGTTTTCTTAAATGTGAGAGGAAAAAGTAAGTCCTAGAAAGTTTAGTTCATTACTTCTTTGCTTGTCTGTGTTTCAGCTTTTTATGTTGTATGCCTGTTATGAGCCGAATTTCTTCACTGCACAATTCATATGCTGAAGTCTGAATTCCCAGTGACTCAACATAGAAGACTGTGTTGAAGATAGGATCTTCTTAAAGTTGTACCTGAGTCAAAATGAGGGTTTTAGTGTGAGCCCTAATCCAATATTATTGGTCTTTTCATAAGAAAGGGAAATTGGGATACCAAATTGTAGAGAATATCATATGAATACATGGAAAGAAGATAAAGCTAAAGAGAGAGGCTTCAGAATAAACCAGTCTTGCCAGGATATTGATGCTAATTCCCAAATTGTGAGACTATAAATCTCTGTGGTTCACATCACCCAGTCTGTTGTACTTGGTTATAGCAGTGCTAGAAAACTAGTAAATAGCTAAACTTAGCTCATGTGGGCTGCATGTATGAAACAATCTTTTACTGTTGCTGGATTTTGTAACCTAGTGGGTGTTACAATTAAATAATACAACTACAGAACAAAAGTTGGCACATAGTAAGTGCACAATATATATTTTTGGAACTACCAATGACTCACTAAATGTTTTAAATATCCTGGGAGCCTCCTCAGTAATGAAAAATAAAGATAAAATAGGAATTGATAGTAGCATTAATGTAAAAGAATGATGAAGAGCTGGAGTGAAGAAAATGGAAGGGAGAATTCCAGGAACTCTGGAAGATTTCTCCTTGTTATGATACTTAATGATTCTATGTAATAGTCTATGAAAATTATATAGGAGATCATTCAAAATGGAATTGTACATTTTTCCATTTAAATTTATAGTCTTCTGGAAAGAGAAATTTGCATGCAGAGCATCATTTTTGTCACCTGGAAACTATCATGTGTAACTTACTGAATTTTTTACTCTTACCTGGATATTTTTTTTTTTTTTGACAGGCAGAGTGGACAGTGAGAGAGAGAGACAGAGAGAAAGGTCTTCCTTTTGCCGTTGGTTCACCCTCCAATGACCACCGCGGCAGGCGCGCTGCGGCCAGCGCACCGCGCTGATCCGATGGCAGGAGCCAGGAGCCAGGTGCTTTTCCTGGTCTCCCATGGGGTGCAGGGCCCAAGCACCTGGGCCATCCTCCACTGCACTCCCGGGCCACAGCAGAGGGCTGGCCTGGAAGAGGGGCAACCGGGACAGAATCCGGCGCCCCGACCGGGACTAGAACCCGGTGTGCCGGCGCCGCTAGGCGGAGGATTAGCCTAGTGAGCCGCGGCGCCGGCCTCTTACCTGGATATTTTGGTGTCATATACTCATTTGAGCAGAAAGCTAAATTCCCTCCCCTCACTGCCCACCTCTCTAGGAAAATTTTGAAGCATAAAAATCCCCAGTAAATCACACAAAAAAAGTTTGTGTTTCAGGAGGACTTTTTAATTAGCACATAAGCTGAAAATAGGAACGTCATTAAAAAAATTCTGATGACTCAAAATTCAACTAAGATATATTAAGAGAGTCCTCCTAGAGGTGAATTTCAAGAGTAAGCTTTCAATGGGGATCTTGCAAATATTTTTGAAAGAAATTGACTAAGTAATATTAAACCCAGACATTTACCCAATTACTGGATCCTGCCTAGAAGCGCCATTCAGCTCAAAGAGTAGACTTCATTGTACTCTTTTATGTTTCTGAATTACTTAATCAGACCATTTTGTCATAACGGCAAAATGCCATCTGACATTATCCTTCACAGGATAACTATCTTGACTTAAAATTATTCTAAAAAGGAGTAATTAACATTTAGGTTTAAATCCTTTAGGAAGTCTCTACATAATGTAATTTGGGTTTCCTTCAGAGCTTCTTTTTTATACAAACTCAAACTGAATTATGCATCAGGGAAAGAGTGGAATTTGCAAACAGATTCAGATTACAATATGTGTTTCAATAGAATTAGATTTTCTAACTGTGCATTTAGGTTATATTTGATAAATAATTAATGGCGCTAATCCCTACTGTTGATGGTTATATCACTTTCCAACATATTTATCACAAACATTAATTCTCAGATTTAAAATGTGTATTGAGGCAAGGATGTGGTATAGAGCTTTGCCAGCAGAAGATGACTGAAGTACTTGGCCCTATGCCACTCCTATTGAAAGACCAGATGGAGCTCTAGTCTCCTGGCTTTGGCTTGGCCCAGCTCTGCTCTGGTTGTTGCAGCATTTGGGGAGTGAATCAGAGGATGAAAGATCTCTGTGTCTTTTTCTCTCTCCCTCTCTTTCTGTGTCTGCCTTTCAAATAAAATGAAAGTAAATAAATAAAAAAAACTTTTTAAAGAAAATATCTATTGAATATCTCATATGTAACATACATTTTGAAAAGGGAAACAAAGCTGTGATTCTCATATTGCTCACAGACTGAGAACACAGTGTGTGAAATGTAAGGGACAAAAACACAATATTTACCATATAAATGCTTCAGTGGCATAGGTAAGAAAAGAACTTAGTCTAGATTGGAGGTGATCATAAATATCTACTGAATAAATAATATCCCACCTGGAAACTGAGAACTGGTAAGATTCAACTGTAATGGAAAGACAAAGAAAGAAAAATAGAGTCAAATTCACTCTGTGATATATATATATATATATATGTATGTATAATACATTTAATCTCTATGGATGCATTCTATGCACTCTCTCTCTCTCTCTCTCTCTCTATATATATATATATATATATAATGGAGAGAGCAATCTATTTTAGTTATATATAAATCTTGACCAGTCATGATAAATAAGAATTTGCTATAGTAACAAGTGTTTTCAAAATTGCAGTGGCTTATATCCATTTTTATTTCTTTATTCATTGTAAAAGCCTGGTGTGAATTGCTGGAAGTACTTGCTTATTGCAAGCACTCAGGAACCTGTTCTAATAAAGTCTCCTCCTAATCCCATGCTTCAAAATTGTTACAGTAGAGGAAGTGCTGAGACAAAGAATAGAGGAATAGCCTGGAAGAGACATGTGTCATGTCTGTTCAATTTGACAAGCCATAGCAATTCACATAACTTCATAATTTCAAGAGAACAGAGGAAATGAAACCCTACCATGATCCATAATTTAGAGAACCTGATATGAAAAATAAGATTAGTTTTATTTAGCTCACTGGTTTGAAGCAGTCTATTTATAATAAATTTGGTATGAGATAACCAGATAAAAACCAAGAAAAGAAACTGTACTGTTATTGACTTTTGAAATTGTCTTAAGGACGGATGGTATGAGTGCAGTGGGTTAAGCCTGTGGGGAGCAACTCGGACTAGACTAAGTTACTGGAATTAAGACTTATTCTATGCATCTGCTCTCCCACAATATGGCGCTGAGAAGGGAGAAACAGCTTCTACACAGCTGCCTCCAGTTCAACCAATAAACAGCAGGACCTGCTCCTGATTGGAGGAGAGCAGCGTACTCGGCGTGTGGGTAGCAGAGTTGGGATTGGTGGAAGAGGACTATAAAGGAGGAGAGAGACAACATGCACCAGGAACATCTAAAGGGAACATCTATCTGAAGGAACACCTGTGCAGCCCCCGAGAGAGCGGGCCGGCGGTGTGCCGCTCCCCCGCGGAAGTGGGGAAAGTGGCTAGGGGGAACCGCCCTTCCACGGAGGTGGAAGGGTCGGTAGCCAACCCGGGAAGAACCAGCAGCAAACCCGGGGAGGGCCGAGCAGATGAAAGAACAGCGCAGGGTCCTGTGTCATTCCTCCACGAAGAGGGGGAGCGACATAAGCCACCGTTTGCAATGCCAGCATCCCATATAAGCACAGGTTCCAGTCTCAGCTGCTCCACTTCCCATCCAGAGCCCTGCTAATGAGGGTGGAAAGGCAGTGGAAGATGGCCCAAGTACCAAGGCCTCTGAACCCATATGGGAGACCTGGATGGAATTCCTAGCTCCTGGTCTCTGTAACTGCCTTTGAAGTAAAATAATCCTAGATATTTATAAATGTTTTATAATTGTATTTTTCATTGTATTCTCATTCATTTAATAATATAATTTTCTTTTTATGATCTTTGTCTTGAATTCCACATCATTTCACATAAGTATATCAATCCGTGATTTCTTGCATTTGTATTTCCCCAGTGTATATTTACTTCTTGAACTTTCCAAATCTTTTTTTTTAAATATTATTTAATGAATATAAATTTCCAAAGTACAGCTTATGGATTACAATGGCTTCCTCCCCATAACGTCCCTCCCACCCGCAACCCTCCCCTTTCCCACTCCCTCTCCCCTTCCATTCACATCAAGATTCATTTTCGATTCTCTTTATATATAGAAGATCAGTTTCGCATACATTAAGTAAAGATTTCAACAGTTTGCTCCCACACAGAAACATAAAGTGAAAAATACTGTTTGAGTACTAGTTATAGCATTAAATCTCAATGTACAGCACACTAAGGACAAAGATCCTACATGAGGAGTAAGTGCACAGTGACTCCTGTTGTTGATTTAACAAATTGACACTCTTGTTTATGGCATCAGTAATCACCCTAGGCTCTTGTCATGAACTGCCAAGGCTATGGAAGCCCCCTGGGTTCACTGACTCTGATCATATTTAGACAAGGCCATGGTCAAAGTGGAAGTTCTCTCCTCCCTTCAGAGAAAGGTACCTCCTTCTTTGATGACCCATTCTTTCCACTGGGATCTCACTCGCGGAGATCTTTCATTTAGGTTTTTTTTTTTTTTTTCCCCAGAGTGTCTTGGCTTTCCATGCCTGAAATACTCTCATGGGCATTTCAGCCAAATCTGCATGCCTTAAGGGCTGATTCTGAGGCCAGAGTGCTGTTGAGGACATCTGCCATTCTATGGGTCTGCTGTGTATCTCACTTCCCATGTTGGATCATTCTCTCCCTTTTTGATTGTATCAGCTAGTATTTGCAGACACTAGTCTTGTTTATGTGATGCCTTTGGTTCTTAGTCCTCTCATTATGATCAATTGTGAACAGAAATTGATCACTGGGACTAGTGAGATGGCATTGGTACATGCCACCTTGATGGGATTGAATTGGAATCCCCTGGTATGTTTCTAACTCTACCGTTTGAGGTAAGTCAGCTTGAGCATGTCCCGAGTTGCACATCTCTTCCCTCTCTTATTCCCACTCTTATATTTAACAGCAATCACTTTTCAGTTAAGTTTCAGCACTTAAGAAGAATTGTG
The DNA here is from genome assembly GCF_051225735.1 of Oryctolagus cuniculus. NCBI lineage: Eukaryota > Metazoa > Chordata > Mammalia > Lagomorpha > Leporidae > Oryctolagus > Oryctolagus cuniculus. Next base: position 104,925,927 of record NC_142888.1, read on the forward strand.
TATTGATTATAGTATTCAACCAAAAGTATTAAGTAGAACAAACAAAAAAAAATACTAAGAGGGATAACATATCAAGTTGCTCATCAACAGTCAGGGTGAGGGCTGATCAAGTCACCGTTTCTCATAGTGTTCATTTCACTTTAACAGGTTTCCTTTTTGGTGCTCAGTTAGTTGTCACCTATCAAGGAGAACATATGGTATTTGTCCCTTTGGGATTGGCTTATTTCACTCAGCATAATATTTCCCAAATTCCTAACAGGGATCACTTTTCAGTTAAAATTTAAACACCTAAGAATAATTGTGTGTTAATTACAGAGTTCAACCATCTTTTTGTTTTAATGTATCTCTTACAAATTGTGTATAATTGAGTTTGCTGAGTTACATATTTTTAATAAAAGGCATAAGAGTTATATGTTTTGAAAAGAAACTAGAGTATAAGAGTTACACACTTTTAAAATTATTTTAACTTATTAAAATTTATTTATATGAAAAAGTTATCTTTGCACCAAACATTTGGTGCATTCAGGAACAGTATATATTTTGTGGGAAAAGCTAGACAGAGATGAAAAACATGTGTGTTTGTTTGTTTACTTTATAAAATTTATATAAAGGGAATGAATTGACTCTCACACAAATTTTCTCGATAACCTTACAGAGATCCATTATACTTGATTATTATTTAAACAGGGCTTTTAATAAAGGGTTTATTTACTTATTTGAGAGAGAGAGAGCAAGAGCACATCCATCTGACAATCCACTTCCCAAATGACTGCACCAGAAGCAGCTAGGTCAGGTTAAAGCAAGGAGCCAGAAACGCCACCCTGATCTCCAATGTGTGTGACAGAGGCTGAAGTACTCGGACTATCTTCTACTACCTGCCCAGGTACATCAGCAGGAAGCTGGAGAGGAAGCAGAGCTGCCACGTATCACCCTGGCACATTGATATGGGATTATAGCATCCACAAGCAACAATTATACCCACTGGGCCACAATCCCAGCCCCTAATCAAGACTTTTAATAACTAGTCTTCTTTATACAGGGAATATTGCATTATAGATTCTGAGTTAGCTTCTATTTATGTATGCAATAAAATCAAATGGCATCAGATAATATACTGACATGACCTGATAAAATTAAATAGCAAAAATTAAACCTATACATATGAGAAAACTTATTTTTATGTATCCTCATACATCTAAAGAATCAAAAACACAATTTTATTCTATTTAGAATTGTAGTCATTAACAAATGCAGCGTAAGACTTTGTAGGCAATAACTAGTTTAGCTGTTACCAGCTCCAAGTAAAGTAAATTTTAGCTATATTTTAAGATTTTCCGTGACCATGCTATTGCCTTAATAAGTACACAGACATTTGTTTTCTATTTTGTCTAATAAAAGACATATGTTATATTGTGAACTGTGAGGAAACACTGCTAGCTATTTACTTGGTTAAAGAAACCCCTCTATGTAGCAAAGGAGGTTAGAGTACATGAAAACAGCAGGGATTAAATGATTCAATGCATTCTTAATCTAAATTTTAAAGTGAACATAAAAATATAAGTAGAGTGACTAACTCCTGGAGTTATGGCTTGAGAAGTTCTGCAGATCCAAACCCAATAAAAAATAAGGCATAATTATTTAAAATTATCAAGAAGTAGACATTTAAAGTTTCTCCAAATTTTCCACAGAGAATAAAGAAAAAAAACTAATATTTGCATAAGAAAATCTACTAAACACATAGGAAGAATAGCAATAGTCAGTGTCATGAGCTGTGATCCAGTCATATTGTATATAAATGGATTCGTAATATATGACATTTTTGAGTCTGTCATTTTAGTTCATTGTTTTCCAGATTCTCAGTGTTTTATCATTTATCATTCTGTTCTTTTATAACTAATATTTCACTGTGTGGATATGCCCCACTTTTATTATCCATTTGTAAACTTACAAACATTTGGGTTGTTTCAAATGTTGGGTTATGATGAATAATACTGCTATGAACATTCATGTGTGTTACTTTGCAGAAACATACACAAGGGCACATCAAAACGCTTGTGAAAATGCAAAGAAAAATAAATATATTTTCCGAAAAATTTCTGAAATCCATACACAGTGTTTTTCATAATATTCATTTTCCCATAACTTTTTTGAAGACCCCTTACATTTTCAGTCCTCTTGAGTATACAGCCAGGAGCAAAATTGTTGTAAATTGTTACCTTTGACTTTTATGGCTTAAAGCTAATGGTGGTGGCTTTGTTTAGCTTTGTTTTCAGTTTTTATTTTGGAGGCAGAGAGATGGATGAAAAGAGAACTTTAATGCTCAGATTCACTCCCCCAAATGCCTGCAATAGTCAGCGCTGGGCAAGAACAAAGCCTGTGGTATCAATTGTGATCTTCTTGTTCAGCTCTGATTTTATTGACGAATCTTCTCACTTGTTTCCTTGATTAACTAATTAGTTAGTTTTTCTTAGTTTAGCTTTAGTGTTGCTTTAAAAGTTCTCTTGCTTGCTTTGAATACACTTTGTTCATTTTTTTCAACTTTTATTTAATAAATTTCCAAAGTACAACTTTTAGATTATAGAGGCTTTTCCACCCATAACCTCCCTCCCACCTGCAACCATCCCACCTCCCACTCACTCTCCCATCCCATGCACATCAAGATTCATTTTCGATTATCTTTATATGCAGAAAATCAACTTAGTATGTACTAAGTAATGATTTCAACAGACTGCACCCACACAGACACACAAAGTATAGAGTACTGTTTAGGAACCAGTTATACTGTTAATTCACATTGTACCACACATTAAGGACAGAGATACTACATGCGGGTAGGTGCACAGTGACTCCTGTTGTTGATTTAACAATTGACATTCTTATTTATGACCTCAGCAATCACTTGAGGCTCTTGTCATGAGCTGCCAAGGCTATGGAAGACTTTTGAGTTTGCCAACTCTGATCTTATTTAGACAAGGCCATAGTCAAAGTGGAAGTTCTCTCCTCCCTTCAGAGAAAGGTACCTCCTTCTTTGATGACCGTTCTTTCCACTGGGATCTCAACTGCGGAGATCTTTCATTTAGGTTTTTTTTTTTTTTTTTTTTTTTTTTTTTTTTTTTTTTTTTGCCAGAGTGCCTTGGCTTTCCATACCTGAAATACTCTCATGGGCTTTTCAAGCAGATCCAAATGCCTTAAGGGCTGATTCTGAGGCCAGAGTGCTGTTTAGGACATCTGCCATTCTATGAGTCTGCTGTGTATCCTGTTTCCCATGTTAGATCCTCCATCTCTTTTTAATTCTATCAGTTATTATTAGCAGACACTAGTCTTATTTATGTGATCCCTTTGACTTTTAGTCCTATCATTATGATCAATTATGAACTGAAACTGATCATTTTGACTAGTGAGATGGCATTGGTACATGCCACCTTGATGGGATTGAATTGGAATCCCCTGGCATATTTCTAGCTCTACCATTAGGGGTAATTCTGAGTGAGCATGTGCCAAACTGTGCATCTCCTCCCTCTCTTATTCCCACTCATATTTAACAGGGACCACTTTTCAGTTAAATTTATATACCTAAGAATAATTGTGTGTTAATTAAAGAGTTCAACCAATGGTATGAAGTAGAACAAAAAAATACTAAGAGGGATAATGTATTAAGTTGTTCATCAACAGCCAGGACAAGGGCTGATCGAGTCATTGTTTCTCATAGTGTCCATTTCACTTCTATAGGTTTCCTTTTAGGTGCTCAGTTAGTTATCACTGATCAGGGAGAACATATGATGTTTGTCCCTTTGGAACTGGCTTAATTCACTCAGCATGATGTTTTCCAGCTTCCTCCATTTTGTTGCAATTGAACTGATTTCTTTTTTTACTGCTGTATACTATTCCATAGAGTACATATTCCATAACTTCTTTTTACAGTCTTCTGTTGTTGTTCATTTTTAGTGAGTTTTATGTTTTTACAATTTTCATGATGACAGTTATTTTTCTGGGGCCAGCTCTGTGAAATAGCAGGTAAAGCTGCCACCTGCAGTCACAGCAACCCATAGTGGTGCTGGTTCGAGTCCCAGGTGCTCCACTTCCAATCCAGCTCTCTGCTATGGTCTGGGAAAGCAATAGAAGATGGCCCAAAACCTTGGGCCTCTGCACCCATGTGGGAGACCCAGAAGAAGCTCCTGGCTCCTGGTTTTGGATTGGCGCAGCTCTGGTCATTGTGGCCAATTGGGGAGGGAACCAGCAGATGGAAGCCCTCTCTCTCTCTCTTTCTCTGTCTGTCTCTCTCTCTCTCTCTCTCTCCCTCTCCTTCTTTCTCTGTGTAACTCTGACTTCAAAATAAATAAATAAGTCTTTTTTTAAAAAAGAAAGTTATTTAGTTATTTTTCTTTGTTTCTGTACATGGGACAGCCTTAAGTGTCATTTGTAAGGTTGTATGATGAATTCCCTCAGTTTTTGCTTATCTTAGAAAGACTGTTATTGGCTGGTGCTGTGAAGTATTAGGCTAAGCCTCTGCCTGTAGTGCCAATATCCCATATGGGCACTGGTTCGTGTACTGGCTGCTCCGCTTCTGATCCATCTCTCCACTGTTTAAGGCCTGGGAAAGCAGTGGAAGATGGCCCCAGTGCTTGGGCCCCTGCACCCATGTTGGAGACCCAGAAGAAGCTCTTGGTTCCTGGCTTCAGATAGACCCAGCTGTGGCCATTTTTGCCATTTCAGGAGTGAACCAGCAAACGGAAGACCTTTCTCTCTGTCTCTCCCTCGCTCTGTATTTCTGCCTCTCAAATAAATAAAGAAGATCTTAAAAGATATATAAATACTATTTCTCCTTCTTTTATGAATGATAATTTTCCTGGGTGAAGTATTCTGACTTGGCAGTTTTATCCTTTCAGAACTTGGAATACGACTTTCCATTCCTTCCTGGCCTGTAAGGTTTCTGGTGGAAAATCTGTTACTAATCTAATGGGAGATCCTTTAAAAATGACCTGGCACTTTTCACCTGCAATTTTGAAATTCTTTGTATTGTGCTTTTGAAGGTTTTCCTACAATGTACTTTCATTTCCAAGATTTATGTTTTATTCTTTTTCAAGATTTCTATTACTTTGCTGATTTCTTTATTCACATCACACATTTTCTTTATTTAATTCAGTTGTACTTTCTTGTATTTCTATAAGCAAACTTGTAATAATTCTTTTTAATTCTTTGTCAGGCATTTTGTCAATCTCCATTTCTTCGGAGTATGTTGCTAAAGTTTCATTGTTTTCCTTTGGGGTTGGCATATTTTCTTTCTTTTTACACACTTCCTTTGTCGCTATGTTTATGTTTATATATCTGGCATATTAGTAATTTCTATCACTTATTTAAAAGATTTATTTATTTATTTGAAAGGCAGAATTAGAGAGAGAGAGAAGAGCCAGAGAGAGAGAGAGAGAGAGAGAGATCTTCCATCCACTGTTCATTCCATAAAGGGCCACAACAGCTGGGCTGGGCTAGGCCAAAGCCAAGAACCAGGAGCTTCTTCTGTGTCTCCCACATGGGTGCAGAGGCCCAAACATTTGGGCTATCTTCTGCTGCTTTCCCAGGCTCATTAGAAGGGAGTTGGATTGGAAGTAAAGTAGCTGGGACTTGAACCAGTATTCATATGGGATGCCAGTTGGCAGGCAGTGACTATAACCTGCTACACCACAGCACTGACCCTTCTATATAGCACTTTCACTTTTAATAAGTGGTTTTCATGGTATAAGGCTTATTTTCATGAATATATGACTTCAGGTGTTGGTTTATATGCTATTTTGGCTTTATTTCTAGTTGGATACTGTTTTCTGGTCTTTGTGTTTCTTCTTCCATTGCAATTGATGGCAGAAGCAGTGGAGGTGTGTGTTAGATCCAGCAGGTGTGAAGGTGTCTCAATGGCAGTCTATTGATCATGATCCAGGGTCATGAGGGTGCTGATCTTCATTTTACTGTGACTAGGGCTGTGGGGCCACTGGTCTAGAGTCTTTTAAGAATTGCTTCCATACTCATATTGGTAGGGACATGGTCAAGATCATGGTAGCATTGGCACAAATCAAGCAGGGGTACATGAATTCCTACAGTGTCAACCCCAGGTTCCTATGCAATGTCCTTTCACTCATCTACTTTGTTTTCTACCAAGCAGAAAAGAGCTGTCTCCATGTTTTGCCTCCTGTGGTTGAGAGAAGAATGAAGTGAATAGTCCTATGGTTCCCTATACCACAATTATAGATAACCCTCAGAGCCCACAAATACCCACAACTAGCACAAGAGAGTGCAGATCCAAGGCACACTTTGCAATGGGTTGCTTATTGCTGAAGTGGACCGAAGGCTGCTTTAACCAGCTACAAGTAATGTTAGCTGGAATAAAAATACACTTGTCTGGGGCCATGGGTCTCTACTTGGTACTGGGAAAGGACCTGGTGTATCATCTTCAGACACTGATCTTGGAAGAGTAATAATTTTTATCTGTGCAGTGATGGTTTATCATATCCAAGATTCAGTCCCGTGCTCATTTTGAGACATAATCACAAATGACTGAAGTCTTGCTCCTTTTTGCCTGCCCATGTTTAGGGGAGGGGTGATTAATGCAGTTTCTTGGCTTCCCAAGATGACATTAAGCTGAACTGCACCTGGGTCTCATGGCTAACATACCCTTTGATGTCTTATAAAAGTGCATCAATCCTGCAAAAGGCTTGGAAACACTTGACCAACCCACCACAGTGCAGGTCCTTCTGAAACACATGACCAACCACTATGGTGCAGGACCTTCCCTGATGCTAGGGCTGATCTAGAGGCTACATCTTTCAGCATGGCCTAGGAAAAGTGACCTTTGGCTTTTATCTAGGGCTGGATCTCAACACAAAAGACTCAGCTATGTGTTTCAAGGCTGAATTCTAAAATCACTTTCCTGCTCCACTCTATGATGGCTATAGTCTTACTCTGCTTTCTGGCAGAGGTTAGGGGAGGGCCAATAGAGATAGTTCCTTGGCTGCCCATGTTAACACTACTCTGGGTTACACTGAGTCCCACAGATACCAGGTTCTGCACAGTATCAGTGTACATACCCTGCAAACCCCAGGCTTGTTGTGATGTGTGCTGAAATGAGTATATTCTACAAGAAGGGCTCAGATTTCTACTTGACAGTAGAGCAGATCTAGAGACTGTATCTGTGAGGGCTGGTATGAGAATGGAGACTTTTGGTCTTTATCTGCTTCTGAGCCTCACCATGACACCTCCAGTTCTGGGCTTCCAGGTAAAGTGCTATGTTCACTTTCCCACCTTACTCTTCAGTGATGAGAATCTTGCTGCAATCTCTGCTAAAGTTTGGAGGAGGAGTGGTGGAAGCTGTGCATTGTAGTCACTCAGGCTAACACTTAACTAAGCTGGTTCCCATTTCTGTCTAAGGACACTGGCTCCTACGTAGCCTCAGGGTATACACCAGACCTATGCCTTGCTGGCAGAGGTACAGGCTAAAATGGGCCCATTGCAAGAGGATACAAGTCTCTACCTGATGCCAGCCTTGAACTTCAAGGAAAAGCCCTGGGTTTCCTTTCTCATTCTACTCTCTAGTGACTTCACTCTTGCTTCACTGTCTACCTGAGGTTGCAGAAGAGGTAGTGTATATGGACCTTGTAAATGAACAAGACACCCCAATTCAAGATTATGAAGATGATGAGATAGAAGAAATGCAAGAAATGGATCTCAAAATATTTATAAGAACATTAAGAAGTTCTCAAAAACAAATTCTTAAACTACAGGAATCCTTACTGGACAGCATAGAAAATCTCTCTCATGAAAATGAAATATTAAAAAGGAATCAAAATTAAATGAAACAACAAGCAGAACATGAAACGGTGATAGTGAAGAGAAATCATAATGAAATGAAGAATTCAATAGATCAAATGACAAACACATTAGAGAGCCTTAAAAACAGAAGGAGTGAAGCAGAAGAGAGAATATCGGACTTAGAAGACAGAGCACAGGAAAGTATACAGTCAAACCAAAGAAAAGAAGAGGAAATTAGAAATCTAAAAAAATATTGTTGGGAATCTACAGGATACTATTAAAAAACCCAACATTCGGGTTCTAGGAGTTCCTGAAGGCAAGGAGAGAAAGAAAGGATTTGAAGGCCTTTTTAGTGAGATACTTGCAGAGAACTTCGCACGTTTGGAGAAGGACAGAGACATCCTAGTACAGGAAGCTCATAGAACCCCTAATAAACATGACCAAAAGAGATCCTCACCACGACACGTTGTAAATAAACTCACCACCGTAAAACATAAAGAAAAAATCCTAAAATGTGCAAGAGAGAAACGTCAGATTACTCTCAGAGGATCTCCAATCAGACTCAGAGCTGACTTCTCATCAGAAACACTAGAGGCTAGGAGGGAATGGCGAGATACAGCCCAAGTACTAAGAGAAAAAACTGCCAGCCCAGAATATTATATCCTGCAAAGCTCTCATTTGTGAATGAAGGTGAAATAAAGACCTTTCATAGCAAACAGAAATTGAAAGAATTTGTCACCACTCGTCCAGCCTGCAAAAAATGCTTAAAGATGTGCTACACACAGAAACACAGAAACACGGCCATCGATATGAAAGAAGGTAAAGGAGGAAAAACTCCCAGTAACTTATCACAGGAAGTTCAAAGCATATACCAGAAAATATCTTTGGGAAAATGGCAGGGCAAAATTACTACTTATCAATATTCACATTGAAAGTTAATGGTCTCAACTCCAGTAAAAAGAAACAGAATGGCTGAATGAATTAGGGAACACAACCCATCTATTTGCTACCTACAAGAAACATATCTTTCCAACAAAGATGCATGCATATTGAAAGTGAAAGGTTAGAAAAAGATATTCCATGCCAAAAGAAACCAAAAAAGCAGGTGTAGCCATATTAAAATCAGACAAAATAAACTTTAACACAAAAACTGTTAAGAGAGACAAAGAGGGGCACTATATAGTGATTAAGACATCAATTCAACAGGAAGATGTAACTATTATAAATGTATATGCACCTAATTACAAGGCACCAGTTTATTTAAAAGATATGTTAAGGGACTTAAAGGGAGACTTAGATTCCAATACAATAGTACTGGGGGAATTCAATACTCCACTTTCAGAAATAGGTCAACCAGACAGAAGATCAACAAGGAAATAGCAGATTTAATCGACACTATTGCCCAAATGGATCTAACAGATATATACAGAACTTTCAATCCTACACTTTAAGAATTTACATTCTTCTCAGCAGTGCATAGAACCTTCTCTAGGATCTACCACATACTAGGCCATAAAGCAAGTCTCAGCAAATTCAAAAGAATTGGAATCATATCATGCAGCTTCTGTGACCACAGTGGAATGAAGGTGGAAATTAGCAACTCAGGAATCCCTAGAGAAAATGCAAACACGTGGATACTGAACAACATGCTCCTGAATGAACAATGGGTCATAGAAGAAATCAAAAGAGAAATCAAAAACTTTCTGGAAGTAAATGAGGATAACAACACAACATATCAAAACGTATGGGATACGGTAAAAGCAGTGTTGAGAGGAAAGTTTATAGCAATAGGTGCCAACATCAAGAAATTGGAAAAGAACCAAAGGAATGAGCTTTCAACACATCTCAAGGATCTAGAAAAACTGCAGCCAACCAGACTGAAATCTAGTAGGAGAAGAGAAATGATTAAAATCAGAGAAGAATTCAACAGAAATGAATGAAAAAAATTTACAAGAGATCAGCAAAAGGAAGGAAGAGCTGGTTTTTTGAAAAAATAAACAAAATTGACACCCCATTGGCCCAACTAACCAAAAAAGAAAAGACCCAAATCAATAAAACCAGAGATGAAAAAGGAAACATAGTAACAGACACCAGAGAAATAAAAAGAATCATCAGAAATTACTACAAGGACTTGTATGCCAGAAAACAGGGAAATATATCAGAAATGGATAGATTCCTGGACACACACAACCTACCTAAATTGAACCAGGAAGACATAGAAAACCTAAACAGACCCATAACTGAGACAGAAATTGAAACAGTAATAAAGTCCCTCCCAACAAAGAAAAGCCCAGGAACAGATGGATTCACTGCTGAATTCTACCAGACATTTAAAGAAGAACTAACTCCAAATCTTCTCAAATAATTCAGAACAATCAAAAAAGAGGGAATCCTCCCAAATTCTATGAAGCCAGCATCACCTTAACCCGTAAGCCTGAAAATGATGCAGCATTGAAAGAGAATTACAGACCAATATCCCTGATGAACATAGATGCAAAAATCCTCAATGAAATTCTCACCAATAGAATGCTACAACACATCAGAAAGATCATCCACCCAGACCAAGTGGGATTTATCCCTGGCATGCAGGGATGGTTAAATGTTCGCAAATCAATCAATTTGATACACCACATTAAACTGCAGAAGAAAAACCATATGATTATCTCAATAGATACAGAGACAGCATTCGATAAAATTCAACACCCTTTCATGATGAAAACTCTAAGCAAATTGGGTATAAAAGGAACATTCCTCAATACAATGAAAGCAATCTATGAAAAACCCACGGGCAGCATCCTATTGAATGGGGAAAAGTTGGAAGCATTTCCACTGAGATCTGGTACCAGACAGGGATGCCCACTCTCACCACTGCTATTCAATATAGTTCTGGAAGTTTTAGCCAGAGCCATCAGACAAGAAAAAGAAATTAAAGGGATACAAATTGTGAAGGAAGAAGTCAAACTATCCCTCTTTGCAGACGATATGATTCATTACTTAGGGGACCCAAAGAACTCTACTAAGAGACTATTGGAACTCATAGAAGAGTTTGGCAAAGTAGCAGGATATAAAATCAATGCACAAAAATCAACAGCCTTTGTATACACAGGCATGCCACGGCTGAGGAAGAACTTCAAGACCAATCCCATTCACAATAGCCACAAAAAACAATCAAATACCTTGGAATAAATTTAACCAAGGGCGTTATAGATCTCAACAATGAGAATTACAAAGTCTTAAAGATATAGAAGAGGATACCTAAAAATGGAAAAATTTTCCATGCTCATGGATTAGAAGAATGAATATCATCAAAATGTCCACTCTCCCAAAAGCAATTTATAGATTCCATGCGATACCAATCAAAATACCAAAGACATTCTTCTCAGATCTGGAAAAAAATGATGCTGAAATTCATATGGAGGCACAAGAGACCCCGAATAGTTAAAGCAATCTTGTACTATAAAACAAAGCTGGAGGCATCACAATACCAGATTTCAGGACATGCTAAAGGGCAGTTGTAATCAAAACAGCATGGTACTGGTACAGAAACAGATGGATAGACCAATGGAACAGAATAGAAACACCAGAAATCAACCCAAACATCTACAGCCAACTTATGTTTGATCAAGGATATAAAACCAATTCCTGGAGCAAGGACAGTCTATTCAATAAACGTTGCTGGGAAAACTGGATTTCCACGTTGCACAGGCATGAAGCAAGACCCCTGCCTTACACCTTACACAAAAATCCACTCAACATGTATCATTAGAGATCATTGGGGAAACCCTGCACGATATTGGCACCGGCAAAGACTTCTTGGAAAAGACCCCGGAGCCACAGGCAGTCAAAGCCAAAATTAACTATTGGGATTGCATCAAATTGAGAAGTTTCTGTACTGCAAAAGAAACAGTCAGGAAAGAGAAGAGGCAACCGACCGAATGGGAAGAAATATTTGCAAACTATGCAACAGATAAAGGGTTAATAACCAGAATCTACAAAGAGATCAAGAATCTCCACAACAACAAAACAACCCACTTAAGAGATGGGCCAAGGATCTCAATAGATATTTTTCAAAAGAGGAAATCCAAATGGCCAAAAGACGCATGAAAAAATGTTCAAGATCACTAGCCATAAGGGAAATGCAAATCTAAACCATAATGGGGTTCCACCTCACCCCAGTTAGAATGGCTCACATACAGAAATCTACCACAAAAGATGCTGGCGAGGATGTGGGGCAAAAGGGACACTAACCCACTGTTGGTGGGAATGCAAACTGGTAAAACCACTGTGGATGTCAGTCTGGAGATTCCTCAGAAACCTGAAGATAACCCTACCGTTCGACCCAGCCATCCCACTCCTTGGAATTTACCCAAAGGAATTTAAATTGGCAAACAAAAAAGCGGTCTGCACCCTAATGTTTATTGCAGCTCAATTCACAATAGCTAAGAACTGGAACCAACCTAAATGCCCATCAACAGTAGAGTGGATAAAGAAATTATGGGATATGTATTCTATAGAATACTATACAGCAGTAAAAAATGAATTCCAGTAATTTGCAAGAAAATAGAGGAATCTGGAAAACATTATGCTGAGTGAAGTAAGCCAGTCCCAGAGGATCTCCGCAAGTGAGATCCCAGTGGAAAGAACGGGTCATCAAAGAAGGATGTACCTTTCTCTGAAGGGAGGAGAGAACTTCCACTTTGACTATGACCTTGTCTAAATATGATCAGAGTCGGTGGACTCAAAAGACCTCCGATACCTTGGTAACTAACTCATCACAAGAGCCTAGGGTGATTACTGATGCCGTAAACAAGAGTGTCAATTTGTTAAATCAACAACAGGAGTCACTGTGCACTTATTCCTTGTGTAGAATCTCTGTCCTTAATGTGTTGTCCAATGTGAATTAATGCTATAACTAGTACTCAAACAGTATTTTTCACTTTGTGTTTCTGTGTGGGTGCAAACTGTTGAAATCTTTACTTAATATATGCTAAATTGATCTTCTGTATATGAAGATAATTGAAAATGAATCTTGATGTGAATGGAAGGGGAGAGGGAGCAGGAAAAAAGATTGCGGGTGGGAGGGAAGTTATGGGGGGGAAGCCATTGTAATCCATAAGCTGTACTTTGGAAATTTATATTCATTAAATAAAAGTTTAAAAAAAAATCTTACAAAGAGAAAAAAAAAAGGCTTAGACTGCAAGTACTGGCCTTGGGGAAGAGGTTGTGGGCCTATCTGATTCCAGGTTTCAGTATAGCAGGCCTGGCACTGGATTTCTAGTCTGACTTCAGGCCATTCTTTCCTCTTCCTTCTTCATGTGGGAGGCATCTCTTCCCAACAGTGCTTCTTAGAGCTAAGGGAAAAAAGACATGATATTTCTTTCCTCCCTGCTTTCATCAATGTTTCTTTTTCTCTTTATTATGCTAAAATGTGCTGCTTGGCTACTGTGAAGATCATTTGGTGTGTAAACAGCTGTTCAGACTGTTACCTCTATGGGGAGATTGTTGGAACATCTAAGTCATCTTCCATCTTGTTCTGCATCCTACTTTTGTTGTTTCTTTTATATACTTCTGGTTGTTTTCAAAATTCTAGTGAGAAATGGAGTACAGTTCAATAGGAACATTTTCATTCAAAGTTGATATTTGGAGACCAGGATCAGAAAATCCTGTTTCTTCACAATTGACAGAGTAAGAAAGGGTTTTCTTAGGAAATAAAGCTATTGACACATTTTATTTCTTTGCAGAGCTACCATTTTCTCCTCCTTTCTCTTTCCCACATTGATACAGTTTGAGTGCAGTCTTTTTATTCTTGACCCCATCACCTATGCCAAGTTTGCTGTGAGTAGATTCACCTACATGTTGAAGGGCTGTTCTCATAGTATTTATTCTGATAGGATGTGTCACAGCTATTGCTTCTGTTTATACAGGGTTATGTTAATATCCCATGTTATATATGTCTTTAATTACTTTGCACACTATCCTATAGCTTGCTTTTCATTATAGCTCCTGCTGATTTAAAAATAGTTTCTCTGGTGTCTATTGTGAAAGATGACATTCAACTCTGTGGTTTCCCTGATAATTTGCAATACATCTTTAAATTTGAAGGCATTTTTGCCATTTGTTTCCTTTTCAATTTAATCTTTTCTGATTAATGCCTTATATAAGAACTTCGAAATATCTAATCTGCTAAGAATACTATTCCTGGTATCATATTGCAATTATAATTTATATATTTCTATATTTTATTTTATTTTTTGACAGGCAGAGTGGACAGTGAGAGAGAGACAGAGAGAAAGGTCTTCCTTTGCCATTGGTTCACCCTCCAATGGCCACCACGGCTGGTGCGCTGTGGCAGGTGCACCGTGCTGATCCAATGGCAGGAGCCAGGTGCTGCTTCTGGTCTCCCATGGGGTGCAGGGCCCAAGCACTTGGGCCAACCTCCACTGCACTCCCTGGCCACAGCAGAGAGCTGGCCTGGAAGAGGGGCAACCGGGACAGAATCCGGCGCCCCAACCGGGACTAGAACCCGGTGTGCCGGTGCCGCAGGCGGAGGATTAGCCTAGTGAGCCGCGGCACCGGCAATTTATATATTTCTTATAATTATCAGTTATTAAAAATTTTGGAGAATTTGGAGACAGTATGTGTATTAAGCCCACCATCTTTTACATCCTGTTACTGAACATGGGAAGAATATTTAGAACATGATAAATAATACTAACTGTAGATAGTTTTATTCACACTAGATAAAAACACTATAATCTATTAAACATCCTTGTATCTCGGTTTACTAGTTATTATTCCTAGACTTTTTCTAAATGAGGAATCAGTGCCGTTTTTCCTCAAATACCTATTCAGGAGCTTTACCGAAGGCCATAGTTTTGCCTAGCTTCCTTGATCTAATTAAATAGGCTCAAACTTTGCTTGTCTATGATGTAACAATTTACTCAATTTGCTACAGTACTTGTTTTGCTATTTCTTACCTGCAGATTTTGGCATTTAGGTTGGTTGTGTGGTACAGCTCAAAACTCCTGATTTCCATATCAGAGTGCTAATTTGGACCCCAGCATACCCACTTCCTATGTAGCTTCCTTCTAATGCTCCTGGAAAGACAGGGGAATGGTGGCCCAAGTACTTGGGTTCCTGCCACGCACATGGGAGATCTATTTGGGGTTCCTGGCTTCTGGCTTCTGCCTGGCCTGGCCTGGCCTTGCCTGTTGTGGAAATTTGGGGAGTGAACCAGCAGAGGAAAGATATCCCCCTCAAACCCAGCTCCAATCTTTACCTGCCACTCAGTCTTTCAAATAAATAAAATAAATAAAAATTTTAAAAGGTCTTACCTTTAATATTCCATATATTAATTCTTTAAACAAATCCATTATATGAGTGAGGGCTATTTCACATTTAAGTGGCAGAAGTCAAATTAAAACTATAATAGGTAAAAATTCTACTTACTTGATTCACTCATAGAATTCCTAGATGTACTGAATAAGAAGCTTAAAAATTCAGTGATATAACTGGGCTCCAATTAACTTCAATCCACATCTTTAACAGAATCAAAAATTCCTACCACTCTTCTCTCTCCTTCTCTTTCTCTGTATCCTCTGTCTGTCTCCCTAGCTCCCATTTATGATTACATCTGTAGTATATTAACTATATTCTTATTCACTGTAAACTGAGGTAACTTTCCATCAAGTTAAAATGGTGAGCTTCCACTTCTGAACTATTGCTTATTCTCTTTTTTCTTAGCTGTACTTAGGAAGAAACAAAATATGACCCTACTATCCTGGATTCAGTGAGATGCCCATGCTTATTCTATTTTTGGTGCAGCAGCATAGCTAAAGTCACATAATAACACTAAAACACATTTAGAAACCACATGATTATACTGGGAAACCATACAGATTCAAGAAAATAGGATTGCTCCCGAAAGAAGAGAGTTGTTTTATTTGTTTGTTTTATGAGAAGTCAAAAAGAACTTGTACTCACTGCACTGACAGCAAGTATGACATGCTTTGTTTATTGTAGTGAATAAGTTCTGGATATGTGCTCTAAGTTTAGAATTTATATTTTGTTCATTTTATGTCACACATTCTTTTCACAGGAACCATGATGGTCAATGTAAGCATGGTATTTCCTCCAAGGCAACATGAATGTTTTCTCCTGGGTAGCCTAAAGCTTGCCCTTCAACCTCTTCAATTCTCTTAGACTTAGGTAAGACTCTGATTGATCTTTTCTTATATAATTAGCTCAGGTGTTGAGCAGCCTGTTTGGAATGTGAGATAGAAGTGTGGAGGGAAGAGATATTTAATCAGTCATTTCTGACATGGAAGTTATACCTAGGTAGTTTTTTTTTTTTTTTTGATAATTGGAGGTGATGTTTGCCTTCATTGTGAAACTACTTTTCCTTAATTTGCTCCTTTCTCTCTTTTCTTTTTAAATGCCTTTTTATTTTTCACCTAATCACACACTATTTACTTGGTGTGGAAGCACCTGGCCTTGTTTGCCAGTGATAGTCTTTCCATCATTATCCAGCCCTAATGAAACTCATCATTCAATTGATTGTAGATTATCTTTTACTAGATTATCCTAATGCTCCTGGTTCTGAATATCTTGACAATTGAAGCTAAAGCAGTGAAATCATTTCAAATAGAGAGCTCACTTTCACGACCTTTCCTCACCTGCAGTAATCATTTCTCAAAATCAGAACATGCAAGTCAGATTGTCAGGATTTCTCTTCTCACTTCTGCTAATTACAATCATTTTCTCAGGAACGAGGGTTTCAAGTTACCCATTAGTAAAAGCCTTGCCCTTATCTTATATTCATTAGATTAGAAATATTGTAAACGTAATGACAAGTTGTGGTAGGTTGAATAATAATGTCTCCTTGAAGATGTACATGTCCTAAGTCCTGGAACCTGTGAACATAATACCTTACCTGACAAGGGGAACATTTCAGATGTGAAATGTTGAGGATCTTGAGATGGGAATATGTTCCTATGTTACCCAGATGGGTCCAACAAAATCATAAGGATCTTTATAAAAGTGACACAGGAGGGACAGCATTAGAGAAGGTGGTGTGATGACTAAAACAGAAAAAATTGTGACAGCAGAAACAAAGATTGAATTAATGTGACCAGGAGCAAAGAAATACAGCTTCCAAAATCTGGAAAGGATGAAGAACAGATTCACCAGAGAACATCCAGAAGGAATGAGACTTTTGATTTAAGCCTCATAAAACATATTTTTAGGGGCCAGTCCTGTGGCATAGCAGGTTAAGTGTTAGCATCCCATATTGGCACTGGTTTGAGTCCTAGCTGCTCCACTTCCAATTCATCTCCCTACTAAAGCACCTGGGAAGCAGCAGAGAATGGCCCAAGTCCGTGGAAGAAACTCCTGGCTCCTGGCTTCAGCATGGCCCAGCCCTGGATGTTGCAGCCACACTGGAAGTGAACCAATGGCACTGCCCTTCAAAATAAATAAATTATTAAAAAAACTTGTTTTTTTTTTTTCTTGGGCAGGGGGCAGAGCTGTGGCATAGTGTGTAAAGCCGCTGCCTGCAGTGCCAGCATCCCATATGGGCACTGATTGGGGACCTGGCTGCTCCACTTCTGATCCAGCTCTCTGCTATGGCCTGGGAAAGCAGTAGAAGATGGCCCAAGTCCTCAGGCCCCTGCACCAGCGTGGGAAGACCTGGAGGAAGCTCCTGGCTCCTTGCTACCGGCTGTTGCAGCCAACTGGAGAGTAAATCAGTGGATGGAAGACTTCACTCTCTCTGCCTCTCCTCTCTGTGTGTAACTCTGACTTTCAAATAAATAAATAAATAAATAAATCTTTTTTTAAAAAAAAAAAAAAACTTGTTTTTGACTTCTGAAATCCAAAAGTATAAGATAATACATTTGGACTTCTTGAGACACTAATTTGATCATTTGTTATATCAGAAATAGGAAAATAAGATATGGGTACACGGAACTATTCTCTACTGCTGACTCAAGAAACCTGGATGTCAGCTCTTCATAAAAGAGGAAGAGTTTAACATCACATTTTTAGGAATGAACATATCTGGAAGTCCAACTCTATATTTTCTTCATATCTTTTGTATCAAAGTCTTCCTTGCAACCCTACTGCTGCTATATTATAACTGATTTTTCACATATATTGTAGAATATTAATCAGTGAGTCTGCCTCTAGTTTTGTCTCTACTTATTCCAATTCATTCTAAATGGCTACTAATTTAATAACAATTAATAGTACTTAGAATTCCTAAACAGGTCCACAGGATAAAGTCTTTCCATTAACACATTTTAAAAATCTTTCGTAATATCAGAGCAGCAAGATGGCGGAATAGGAAGGGAGCACACTGATAGTCCGGGAAGAGACAGTTTAATAAAAGTGGAGATACTGCAGGTTCAAGGAAGAGTAGGGGAAGAAACAGCAGAGGAAACTCTTCCTGAACTGGTGATTTACGGTGGACCTGCATGGAGAACGTGGGAGCCCACAGCTTGGGACACTAGTGGCAGAACCAACGCACCAGCACTGGAACTCGAGGTGAGCCGAACCTCAATAGCTCGAGACACCGGCGGGAAAGCGGAAAGAGGAGACTAGAGGGAACGAGGTTTGAAACCCCGTTGGGAAAAGCTCACCAGGCTAACTAGAAGAGAGAGGAAAAAACAAAACAAAACAAAAAAAAGTGACCGGTACAGACACAAGTTTCTCTCTCTCCGCTCACCTCTCAAAGGCGAGCAAGACAAAGAGCAGGTGCCATTTTGAACATACGTCATAAGCAGCGCAAACTCAGGACTGCACCCGCCCTCAGCCAAGCAGAAAAACCTGACTCTGGTGGGGGGGGGGGGGGATGAAATAACAGGAGATTAGGACCTAGTGAATGTGTGGTGTTAATGAACTGAGACTGTGAAAAAAGAGAGGGTGGGTGAGAGAACTCATGGAATTCACATGAGTACTCTCCAGAGATGCTATAATTTGGTAACCTTGGCAACCCAGTGGGAAACTGCAGGAGAATTTGAGCCCACACTGAGGGCAGAACAGATTCCCTGTGTGGTCCTTGGGAAAGAGCTTCCAATCTCTGGCTCCTGTGGGTATATCATTCGCCTGCTAACTACCGTCAATTCTGCTCAGCTATGTAATATGATCCTGAGACTTCTACATCACCTCCTAATATGTATTTTGTTCATTTCTGTCCAATGCTTCAACCACCACAAATTCCTTGATATTCTCTACATGAACTGTCCTTTTTCTTGACTCCTTGTACTTAAGATATGAGACTTTCTCATCTTCAATACAGCATGCAAACTAATGTTTTTTCAACCAGGTGAAATATTACTTCCTTATTTATTACTTTATTTCCTTATTTATTCATTCATTCTAATATCCCTTCAAGTTTTGTGCATATGCTGGTCTCTTTTGGATGATGACACCTTTTATAGTGTGCATTCTTTTCCATTTGCTATTTATTTCACATCAGCCCTAATAAATAGTGTTTAATGAATACTTTTTAAATAATTTAATAGATTAATGAAATATAATGTTTTTCTTTAGGTCTATTTTTTCTACAAGCAAAGTTACAGTATTCAAATGATTATATTGGGTGAACTTTTGAAATAATTTAATATTTCCTTTTATTAAATTATCTGCAAATTAGGTTTCCAACTATTTAGTAGTGTCATGTACAGACATGATTAGTATAGATCAATGAGGTTATTTTCTTAAAAAGGGATGTAGAACAATTTTCTTTCTGGATTCTTCAGGTAACAATAGTGTTCTTTTCAAAAATTCTGTGTATTCTAATGATATTAATTAACCTTAAATAATTATTATTATATTCTCTGGATTTTCCAACATTATGAGCTAGGCCTGAAGGGGATAGGTACTCTTCCATACTAACATTGTTAAGCTTGATAGAAAAAAGACTCTTATGGTTATTTGAGTGGTAATTTACAAATTATGTAGATTGTCTTGATATGTCATTTCCTTTGTGACTGCCTTCTCTTTAACATGTAAGGATGGTAGCATAATGGACAATTTAATTCAATAAACAATATTCATCATATTTTATTTATTATTAAAATTATTTTCTATCATAACATGTTCTAATGCAGTTGGAAAAATACTGGTATAATAAACAACTGCTACAAATCACTCAAATAGAAGGCTCTTTTTATTTAAGACAATCTGTTAATTAACTGTGAGGGCAAATTTCTCTTTGCTTTATCAAAAAATTTCCTTGTGACTTCTATACTCTTGATCAAAGCAAAAGTATATGGATAACTTAAGAACAAGGTGACCCCCTTTTCTTCTCTATGTTTTAATCAATACACACATATCTTACTTTGTAGAAGCCCATCAAATAGACCTCATTAATTATTGGATCTCACAGATATTCTAGTTAAATGAGTTATTGGCATGAGAAGAAGATAAAAAATATTCTGTATTATGTATTTGTTTCTAAGGCAATATGCCAGGTCACTCCTTGAACTCTGTAGAAGATAGCTAATAATAATAAATTATTATTAAGATGCATTTAATGATGTTCTACACCAGCAACTCTATTTCCGAAGAGGACAGAGTCACACTTGTACCTCTTAATACTGTCTAACTTTTTAAATAGTGGCAGATTCTCATGACTTGGCTGCTGAGGTAGCAACATTTATTTGTTAAATTCAATCATAATCAGATGGAGCACAGTTGGGAATTTGAAAATTCTTACAGTATGATTGACCTTAGAAAGCAGGGTAGAATAACCAAAAGAGAAGATATTCACAACCAGTGGCAATTTCAAATACTAAAATTTCACACAGGAATTGAGAGGTAATCTTTTTGAATTTTTTATTAATATAAAGAGAACAGATTTAATACATTCCATAGGTACAGTTCCAAGAAGACAGCCACACTTCCCTTACTCCTACCCCCAGTCCCACTCCTACTTTCCCCTATCTTCCTTTCATCAGTTTTTGCAAAGACATAATTTTAATCCACTCTACATTTGTTAATGTACTTCATGAAATCAGTCACATTGCAGTTTACTGCTATGGTTGTGACATTTACCCATCCTGTGTGCTTGTGGACTGTAGCTCATTTTAATATAACTTGCTGTGTTCTTTCTGAAATGGGTTCTTTCCCTCTTTAATTGCAATATTTCAAGATACATTTTACTGAAAAAGTGTAATTTTCAAATAAAAATACATGAAATATCAAAATAAAAAACAATGAAAAGGTAAAAATTACATGGAATATATTTTATTTCCTAATCAACTTGGAACAAACATATTGCTACATGCTCTCTTTTACACACAACCATTCCAGAGTTAGATATTCAAATGGTGTATTTGCATTTATAGAAACAAAGGGCACCTTTACTGTGACACATTCTTTTGTGAAAGCACAACTTGTTAGTTGTTAGCCATTTACTTTATCGAGATCCCCACAGCCACATAGATTTCTTACAAGCGTCTTCTTTGGTTTTGAAGAAGAATGCCCTTTTCTAGTAAGAACTAAAACATCTTGCTTCTAAAGCAAAACTTTCTGCATTTAATATTGTAATCTTCACTGCTATTTTCTGTCATTGCAACTGAGCAAAGCCTTTCATCTGAGTGTCTCATTATCTTATTTACACATTCATACAGTCACTAAATTAAACATTTGAGTCCCTGCCATAAACTTTAGAGCAGGTACTCTGCTAACAGCTGGAGAAATAAAGAATAATTAAACAGAATCTCAATCCTAAAGAATTCATAGTAGAATGAAGAACACAGATATATAAACAGATGATTATAATCTGTTCTATAAAATGTGAACATTTTAAAAATTGACTGTTTAAAACAATGAAGAGTATGCCAAAATAACTTCACAAATCACCAAACTATTGAATAATTTTATGACATATTATTTCACACCAAATAATAAATATCAATTTGGTAGCAATTCTATAACCTTCGCTAATTTGATAAATATATTATTTGTATATGTTCCTGTATTTCTTCTGAATAATACTTCTATTGACAGCCTCTATTGCGTATCCAAACTCTACTATTTGTTTCTGTGTTTGAAATATATTTTCTCTGGCTTGAACATTCACTAAAACTGTTTCACAATTTTCTTTTCATGGTAACTCTCATTCATATAAAAGTTTCAAGACTCTGTCAGAATTGAATTTACCTGTTTAATTTCTTTAATTCTTTAAGCTCAATCTCATGACTACAAATATCTCTTCATGTAAACTAATCACAAACATTTGGCATATTGCTTTGCATTTATTGTTGCCTGATCACTTTATTAGTGTTACTGCTGATGAGATAATAACTTAAAAATCAGTAAAATCAGTAACTTTACAAGTAACCAGTTTCCACTGACAGTCATCCATAAAAATTGAAAATTGTGGTTTTCTGAAAACTTCTAAAATTGAAGCCATGAATGACACTAGCTTAATGTTTCTGTTTCAACACAGGATCTAAAATCAGAATATCATAGAATTAACTTCCAACTTTATCATTGTTAGCTATGAAACCTTAAGACATGTGACATTGTTTCTCTGACTCACAGTTTTGTTGTTTAAATAGAAAGAATACTATCTACTGGGTATGCTTGTTTCAGAGATTTAATCCAAATATTTTGCAAAGCATTTAACAGGATATATAGCAATTAGTGTAAAGTGAGTCCTCCTTAAATGATAATTATGCTGTCATTGTTGCTGCAGTATAGCAGTTTCTGTAACACCCTTGGGTATTTAAATAAGAATAATAAAAATGTATGTATGCACCAAAACATGTACAGGAATGTTGTTAGAAAATACCGAGCAAAAGTAAAGTATTTTTGAAAGATTTTATTTAGAACTATTTCATAGGGAAGAAGAGATATTGCTATAAAACTAGACTCAATGCCAAATACAGCATGGGACAGTGGGAATTCATAGCAGTAGAAAGGTGAGTGGTTAGTGAATAGAAAAGTAATCAATGAAAGTATCAAAGGTAAGAGAAGATACTGGATAAACAGATTTGACAGTATTTTTACTGAAAGTAGGATATGGTGATCAAACAGCAAGGATAGAGGATGAGAAATTTGATCAGATATTGAGAGTGATCAGACATTGAGTGTGAAGATTGTCTAAATTGCCATTAAATGATCCCTGCTAAAATCTAAGCTCTTGAGGACATGCCAAAGCACAAGGCTTAGTTAAAAAAAAGGAGGCATATAGAATCAAGACTAAAATTTGATTGAAGGTGTGTTGCCTTTTCAAATTTAAAGCAAATTTATTAATAATATTTTGGATGTAAATGCTTTTCAACTGGTGAACATATAAATTGGTTGTGTTATCTCCATACAATGAAATACTCCTCAACAATAAAAGAGAACAAAAATGATACATGCAATTATAATATGCATAAATGTGTAAAATAATATATACCATTCATTGCTTACTTGAATCCTAGCCACTAGACCACCAGGGACACACATTCATTCATTGCTTACTTGAAACATGTGGTAACTCAAATTCAAAAGCAGATAACTATCACTATCACTAATTCCCAGCCCATTTCAATCATTTTCTTTATATACAGATTTACCATTATATATATATATATATTAATATATATATATAATGATACAACTCCAATTTTAAAGGTCATAAAGGTGAAATTTCTATCTCTAAATCTGTATTCTGAGTCTTAATGACTTCTTTCTTTTCAAGTATCATGTGATTTCAAATATTCTCTACATTTCCTTTATCTTTTACCATTTTCCTTCTACTGCCTATACCATCAACAGTTAAGCACGTTTATGTCTCTCCCACTTTGAATACATTCAAGCAAATAAAATATTTTATCTGTTTCATATGTCTACTCAAATAAATTTTGTGCTCTCTCACTAGATTTTTTTTGTTTTTAAAGGAAAAATCAATATTTATAGAGATGACTGAAATTTGAAGCCATCATTAAAAAATTAATTATGTACTTCTATGACAACATATAAATTTTTTCTCCCACCAAACTAAAAATGCCAGATGGTTGCAGAACAAATGTCAACAGGAATGGGAGGTGAAAATTTTCCACATTTTCTGTTAAGAAAAAGGCCACAAATATCTCAAATGATTAAGTATATTCTTTTAGTCATATATTTATATAGAAATAAAATACTTTTAAAAAATTTTATTTAAGTTATATAAGTTTCACATATTTCATATATATAGATTCAAGAACACAGTGACAATTTCCCCCATCCTCCCTCCTGCCCATACTCCATCCTTTCCTCCTCCTCCCTCTCACATTCCCACTCTTAATTTTTACAAAGATCTATTTTCAGTTTACTTAATGATCATACAGTTAACCCTAACTTAAAGAGTTCAACAAATAGTATGAAGAAAAAGCATAAACAAAGAAACAAACAAACAAACAAAAAACACTGTTCCTCAATGGAAGAGATAATGGCTGGAAGCAATCATCAGATCTCAAAACGTCCATTTCACTCCAATATATTACATTTCAGATACTCTATTAGTCATCTTTAGTCAGGAAAACATATGATACCTATCTTTCATGCACTGCCTTATTTCACTAAGTATAAGTGTTTCCAGTTACATCTACCTTGTTTTAAAAGGCAGGATTTCTTTTTTTCTTTTTTAACAGCTGAGCGGTACTCCATAGTGTATATATACCATAATTTCTTTATCCAGTCAACAGTTGATGGACATCTGGGTTGCTTCCATATCTTAGCTATTGTGAATTGTACTGCAATACACATGGAAGTTCACATAACTCTTTGATGTGCTGATTTCTTTTAGTTTGGGCAAATTCCCAGGAGTGGGATGGCTGGATAATATGGTAGGTCTATATTCAGGTTTCTCAGGTATCTTCATACTGTCTTCCACAGTGGCTGCACCAGTTTACATTTTCATCATCAGTGCACCAGGGTACCTTTTCCCCCACATCCTCACCAGCATTTGTTGTTTGTTGATTTTTATATGAGAGCCATTCCAGCTGGAGTGAAGTGAAACCTCAGAGTGGTTTTGATTTGCATTTCCTTGATGGATAGTGATCTTGAGCATTTTCTCAAGTATCTGTTGGCCATTTGGATTTCCTCTTTGAAAAATGCCTGTTCAAGTCCTTTGCCCATTTCCTACCTGGATTGTTTGTTTTGTTGTTGTTGAATTTCTTGAACTCTTTATAGATACTGGATGTTAAGCCTTTATTAGTTGAATAGTTTGTAAATGTTTTCTCCCATTCTGTCGGTTGCCTCTTTACTGAGTGTTTCTTTTATAGTGCAGAAGCTTCTCAGCTTGATGTAATCCCATTTGTCAATTTTGGCTTTGATTGCCTGTGCTGCTGGGGTTTTGTCCAAGAAGTCTTTGCCTATGCCAATGTCTTGCATAGTTTCCCCAATGTTCTCTGGTAATTTGGTGGCATTGTGTTGTAGATTTAGGTCTTCGACCCATTTTGTTTGGATTTTTGTATAACGTGTAAGGTAAGGGTCTAGTTTCACACTTCTGCACATATCACTAGCTTTTGAAACAAACTTACTCAGCATACTACAATATACTGGAATCTGCCTTTGTGGTTCACCACTCTCCAAGATCACAGGTGTTCTCTATGTTACTAAGTCCAATGGACATCTTACAGAACTTGTCATCCTTTAAAGCTGCATTTGAAATTCTTAAAAACACACTGTTTGCGGAATAAATGCTTTTGATAGTGACTTTTATAACAAAACTTTTCTTCTTACTCTCATATCTTTCTGAATAATCTTCTGATACTGGATCTCATAAATATTGCTCTTCCTGGATTTCTTAAATATTTCTTTTCCTTAAGAATTTAACCTAGATTTTCTTATTATGCAATCCTGCCTAAAAGATCCAGTCTCTTTTAATGGCCTAAATACATTTATGAGTTCCAACTGTGTATTTTTAGTCCAACTATATCTACTAAGCCATAGATCTATTTATCTTATTGCTTTATGTAGCAGATGATTTCAGAGCAGAGTCCATTATAACTCCAGCTCACGTCATTTCTCCACGTTTAGTCTGAACTTCTTACAGCTACTGCTTGCAACATTTTACCTGATAGCTCTTCTGATTGCAATAAATTTCCCAACTTACATATATTGTATACAAATAGTAATCCATAAGCTGTACTTTGGAAATTTATATTCATTAAATAAAAGTTTGAAAGCAAAAAAAAAAATAGCAAAAACTTAGGATGATAGTATGTGGATCATAAATCAAAAAAAAATAATATCAGAAAAGTAATACCTCAAAGGGGCATCCCTTACCAATAACTTGGACTAGAATTTGTGAAGAAGTACAGATACCCTGCATTTCTCACCTAGTATCTAGACTAATTCTAAAGGTACACACATTGCTCAGTTTTCTCCAAAGAAGTAGAATCAATTAAAATCAATGGTATGGATGGAGATATATATACAGATATATATATATATATACACACACACATCCATGACTCATGTGAGTATGGACTATGACAAGTCCCAAGATTTGCAGTCAGCAAGCAGAATATCAAAGAGAGCAGATGGCGTAGTTTTAGTGCCAATCAAGAGATGTGAGAAATACAAAATCATATGTTGTAAATTCAAGTTCAAAAATCTATCATGCTTGGGTCGGCGCCGCGGCTCACCAGGCTAATCCTCCGCCTTGTGGCGCCGGCACACTGGGTTCTAGTCCTGGTTGGAGCGCCGGATTCTGTCCCGGTTGCCCCTCTTCCAGGCCAGCTCTCTGCTACGGCCAGGCAGTGCAGTGGAGGATGGCCCAAGTGCTTGGGCCCTGCACCCCATGGGAGACCAGGAGAAGTACCTGGCTCCTGCCATCAGATCAGCGCGGTGCGCCGGCCGCGGCGGCCATTGGAGGGTGAACCAACAGCAAAAGGAAGACCTTTCTCTCTGTCTCTCTCTCTCACTGTCCACTCTGCCTGTCCAAAAAAAAAATCTATCATGCTCAAGAGTCAATGTAGAGTGGACTTTTCAGTTAGAGTCTGAAGACAGGAAAAGACTGATATCCAAACTCAAGAAGTCAGACAAGAACTCCCTCTATGTAGCCTTCGTTCTATTCAGGTCTTCAACTGATTGGATGAGGTCCAACAAACACATTAGGAAAAGTAATATATTTTACTAATCTACAGATTTAAATATTTATACCATCCAAAAATATCCTCACTCAGAATACTACATGACTATATTAGTCCATTTTTAATTACTCTAATGGAATTTCTGAAGCAGGCTACATTACAAAGAAAAGAGGTTTATTTTGCCTCGTGGTTCTGGATGGGTGAGATCTGTCATCCTCATACAGTGACTGTCTTCTTGCTTACAAAGTCCAAATGCAGCACAAAACAGAGCATGGTAAATGACAGAGAGCTGGTGTATGTTTTGCTCTTACTGTTTGTAAAGCCACCAGATTCAGTCATGGTGGCTATACCTTAATGACCTTGTTAAATCCCAATCACTTCCCAAATGCCCACCTCTATACACCATGTTCAGATTAAGTTTCCACTCTCTTATCATCTCACAATGGGGATTAAGTTTCAACATGTGAAGAATTAGGGGACACACAAATTGAATCGAAACCATGTAGTGTCCAAATGGCAGGATATCTTGTGGCTCACATTGATACATAAAATTAACTATCACAAGTCCAATCCTTGTCAAATTGGCACCCATACACATCTTCTCAAATCATGCATAATCTATAAATAGAGAAAATAACAAGATCATCCTCCCATCCAACATGACACAGTGATTTTTCATACAGCAAACATATGTGATTCACAATTATTTGACATGAAATTTTTGAGATTTATGGTGCTAAGAGACTGATACGCATTCAGTAGAAGCCATTCTTTGATTCTTAAATGTTGTTCTTTTCTGAACAATACTTTGTTGATAAACTGTGATGTTTGATAAGTTAGGTGTATTCAATGCATTTCTGTTTTCAATTTGTAATTTCCCAACCCAAATGTAAGCCTGTGATAAGTTGAAGAGCATCTATAGAGCCTTTCTTGGGTGCTGCTTTGAAAGCCCAACCTTATGGATTTGTGGGCCAGACAAAACTTAATTCATGATGGGCAACTCGGGTTTCAGGGTAACTTGGTGATAAATGGTAAGCATTCAGTCTCTAAAAAAGTTCTGGAAGGCCAACAGTTGTCTGTCAAAAAGTTGTTGGTTCATAAAAGACGGCAGGGCTTTGTTTCAAAATCCTAAATGACTAAGCTGCTGCGATTTGCCTATTGGAGGGCTGCCAAAGGCTTCTAACAGCACTCTTATCTGTTATTGATACCTCAAGCATCCATGGATCTGCTGAATAATATGACTCAAGTGGCAGAGCAGCTTACACAGCAGCACGGATGTGTTGAGAGTCTTTTCCGGCTTTGGGCCCCACTTAAAAGAAGCAGATTCTTGGGCCATTAAGAAAAATGGCTAGAGAAACACACCCATATGATGAATACATTCCCTTCAAAATCCAAGAGACCCAGGAGGTGTTGTGATTTGTTTCAACAAGTTATTCTTTGTCTTAGCAGGAATATCTCGGCATTCCCCCATATGAGCAGACCCTTAGACATTTTACGAAGATAGAAGACATTGCATTTTGTCAAATTTATTTTCTATTCTCTAACATGAAATATTTCTTTCTTACTAGATCCATTAACCAAAACATGCCATCAATGCAATGCATCACCACTGTATCTTGTGGAAGGGTATGCCCACCCAGATATCTACAAGGTAAATCATGACATAAGGTTGAAGAGTTTATATACCTTCGAGATAGGGCAATGAAGCTGTGGAGCTCACTTTATCAGCTGAAATCATACTTCTTATACTGGTCATTATTGACAGGTAGGGAGAAAAATTTGCCTTATCAATAACTGCACATCAGGTACCAGCGTATGTTAATTTGCTCAAACATAGAAACCACATCTAGTATAATGGCTGTAATTGGTGCCACTATGTTTTCAAGTTTGCAATAAATAATACTGTATCATTTTCCATGATCTCCCTGACTTCTACAGAGGGAAAGGTGGTGAGTTCCATAGCAATATGGTGTGAATCACTGCCGCTTCCTTTTCAAGTCGATGATGTTGGCACTAACATCTGCAACCCTTCCACAGCTGAGGTTTCTCTTTTCATATGCTACTTTCCTCAGTAGAGGTATTTCTAATGGTTTTTACTAATCATTACACACGATAGTAGATCTCATTCTATATGCAGGGACTATGATGGAGATTCTGCCAGCTTCTGAGTATATCTCCTTAAAATATGCATAATTTATTTATGCATTGCATAAATGGAGAAATAATGGCAAGGTGGATTCAGAGATCCATTGTGCTCGTAGTGAGTTGCATTTGAGCTAAAACTTCATTTACCCTCAGTCCTCCATAAATGACTACTCTATTTGCAAATCCTCATGACAGTTTATGTTTCCTGGAATTAGAGTCAGGTAAGATCCAGGATCCAGAAGTCTTTGAAAGGCCTGATTATCACCTTTTTACCAAATGGACTATTACCCTATAAATGAATATAGATTTTTGGAAACAACAAAAGACAGAATAATATTATAGATTTGTTTATGGTGTGTGGAGCCCTTCTTCAAGGGGATCCAGCTTCCACTTCATTCAAGAGGTTATGGGTTTATAAATTGGCTTAAGTTGGGAAATTAATTAAGAGATCATTACTCCATTTTTATGATGCAAGTTAGAGCTTTGCTTACTTAACTTAGAAGTGTTCTGCTCACACATATCGAGTAAGATTTTTTTAGGCTTTGTAACTATTTTACTTTTGGGAACACCATGATCAAGTAGACAACACCAGAGGTCTGCACAAGTCAGAGTATTGTGATCCCTGCTTTCGATTATCCATTACAGGAACCATGTACATCTTGCATTTAACAGCTGAGTACCACTAGTTGGACCTAGTCATCCTGGGATCCAATCCCAACCCAGAGACTATAATTTTCACTGTCAGGTATGAGCTACAGAGAGAACAATCACAGACCTTTTCATGAGTTTTGGAGCTCTGCTCAAATTATTTCTCACAGGAATGAAAGATGTGAATAAGTAGGTCTTAAATATCAAGTACTATCCAGCATTTCAATCATCCTAAACCTTTAAATACCTTCCTCTACACCAGTGTAAAAGAGATCCAGCATTTACCGCCTGCCCCCAGTTTTACATCCTTTATTCTATGTTTTAGCCAACCAACCAAACCAATTAGGGTCTTTTTTAACACCCTGAGTTTTAACATCAAATGAAATATCCCTGTTTATTTAGTAAGCAGTTGGTATGATGTATCTTTATGTGCCTTTAGCCATTATCCTACACCCTTAGTATCTATCCCCATATGTGTTCACTTGATTTCTGTCTATATAAATTATAAAATTCAAGTGGTTTTTATACAATGTAGCATACTTCAAAGGAACAAAGGATTTGTATTTAATAATACATCTAGAAGCAAATAAAGGCAATGGGAATAGGTTCTGAGGAGACTCAACATTGGCTTGTGTGGCAACTGCCTCAGAGAAAGATATCACATCTCCTTAAGGAAATGCAAGATTTATCCCTTCAGAAGTGGGAAAAAAGCATGCACCTACTGGTGATAGAAAGGTGATTCATAATGAATTGGAGAAGGTTCATAAGAATATTAAAGGGGTTTTATTAGATTTAGGGAGTTCAATGTTTTCAACTTCACTGGGTCCTATCATATATTCCTATTATATCTTTCATCATCCTTCCTAATAAATACCCTAACCCTAATATTGAAAACTGTGTAAGGCAAGAAGTTCAATTTTCATTGTACTTAAACTAATGGCAGAATGAGATTCTGTGTTTGAGAGTCAGCAGTCTGAGTCTTGCAGCTCCAAGAGAAAAGGATCTTCTTCTGCACACATATAGAAGCTTTCAGATTACAGGTGTAATGTTTGAGTTGGAAATTTGAATCTTAAATATTATCCTTTTTTCCCCAATTTGTCCAATGACATTAGATGCGACCAGCTAAAATCACTTCGAAAGTGAAATATGAATACTCATTCAACTCCATGCTTCTAGTAAGTAGTTGGTTGGGAGTATCTGATGGGATATTTTTTCAAATCCCCATTTCTAGAGCTATCAGTGTTCTCCTTACTATTAGAAATAGAATCATCAGTGTCTTTAAAGGTAATCATTCTAAAGAGTTTACTCCAGAAACTTCAGGATCAATGCAGAAACAGTTACCCGTTAAATTATTCTCCTATATAGCAACTATTGATGCCATAATCTGTTTTGGTCAGTGTTCTCCAGAGCAATAGAATGACAGAGTATCTATATATCTAAATATCTGCATATCTATCCCTAGATCTACATACATTACATAGACAGATAAGGATACTGATACAGAATATTTGCTGTCTGTGGAAAGAAGGAGACATCAAGAGAGATTTTTGTAGAATTGCAGCACACAACTCTGTGAGCTGAGAAGTCTTAGGCTCATCAGCCAGTCTCAGGGCCTGTTGGAGTCCTGGCTGTTCCACTTCCAATCCAGCTCACTGCTATTGGCTGGGCAGCAATAGAAGTGGGATACCGGGAAAGCTGCTCCTAGATCCTAGCTTCAGATAGGCACAGCTCTGGCTATGCAGCCATCTGGGGAGTGAACCAGCAGGCCTCTGCCTTTCAAATAAGTAAATAAATCTTTTTTAAAAAAATAAAAAAGATCATCAGTCAGCAAAATGGAGTCTGGTTGGCTTTTCTGTTTTTCTTTTCACTTCAGTCAGCTTTTGCTTGTGTACTCATTAACTCTATAATCATATACATATTTGATAAAGATCATTATGCTTTCTTAATGAATTGGTCATTTATATCATCCTGAAGTATTCCTGTTTGTTTCTGGAAGTATT
Source organism: Oryctolagus cuniculus (assembly GCF_051225735.1). Lineage (NCBI taxonomy): Eukaryota > Metazoa > Chordata > Mammalia > Lagomorpha > Leporidae > Oryctolagus > Oryctolagus cuniculus. The sequence continues at coordinate 104,957,593 of NC_142888.1, forward strand.
TTTTATTCTAAAATCTAATTTGCTTGATATTACTGTAGCTTCATTCAAATTATATTGTTCATGATATGCATGCTCTAACTTTAATACAAATTTACTTTAATCTAGTCTTTATATTAATACTACCTTTCTTATAAATAGTATTTAATTAGGTCTTGCATATTTATTCTATCTTACAATCTCTGTGTTTAAATGTAATGATTTTATGTATTATTTTCTTAAGTTTTAAGCCTGTGATATTGGTAATTATTTCTGCCTTGTGGGGAGCAACTCGGACTAGACTAAGTTACTGGAATTAAGACTTATTCTATGCATCTGCTCTCCCACAATATGGCGCTGGGAGAGGAAGAAACAGCTTCTACACAGCTGCCTCCAGTTCAACCAATAAGCAGCAGGAGCTGCTCCTGATTGGAGGAGAGCAGCGTACTTGGCATGTGGGTAGCAGAGTTGGGATTGGTGGAAAAGGACTATAAAGGAGGAGAGAGCTAACATGCACCAGGAACATCTAAGGGGAACATCTGAGGGAACACCTGTGCAGCCCCCGAGAGAGCCGGCCGGCGGTGTGCCGCTCCCCTGCGGAAGTGGGGAAAGTGGCAGGGGGAACCGCCCCTCCACGGAGGTGAAGGGACGGTAGCCAACCCAGGAAGAACCAGCAGCAAACCCGGGGAGGGCCGAGCAGACAAAAGAACAGCGCAGGGTCCTGTGTCATTCCTCCACGAAGAGGGGGAGCGACACTGCCTGTTTATTTTCTTATTTCCTAGTTTTATTTTTTGAACAATTTAGAACTGTCATTCACTTATGAAAGTAATGCAAAGAAATCTCATAAAGTCTCCAAAGTGTTCCCCTAATTATTGACACTAAAGAAATAAAACTTGGTATAAAACTATTAACTAAATCAACAAATTTCATTTAGCCTTCTTTTGTTTATATATTTTTTAACATTCCAGGATCAGAGTATTCCACTTGTAATTGTCATGTGTCCTTGATCCTTTTGAGGAGTATACACCAGTAATTTTATAGAATTACCTTCAATTTGGGCTTATTTTGTGCTTTCCCATGAATACCTTTAGGTAATGCATCACTATTATCATCAGTCAGAATATCATGGAGGTAATGTGCTCTTCTCACTTCATAATAGCAAACATTAAATGCTATCACTATGTTTTATTTTTGTCACCAGTTTAAGATAAGAAAGTTTATTTCTCATTTATGTCACACATCTGTAATGGGTTTGGTGAATGTTCTCCTCCAAATGGCCCTTAATGTGGGACTTGAGCTGATGTGGTAAATGTGATATAGAGCATTGGTGGTATCTCTGACAGAAGTAAAGAGAACATGATGCCTTCAACACTGATCTTTCTATCTTCTATTTACTTACTGTGATTTTTTTATTTTAAAATATTCTAAGTGTACATTATCAGAAATCACCTTAACGTCTGTGAGATAATTCTAGCATGAGTGTCATCTTAGTTTGACATCTGCTGATGATCTTCCACATGAATAATTTGATATTTTTATCTTGGATATTTTGAATGTAGAATTAAAAATGTTAGCTTATACCCACAATGCTCATGCTTTACAGAATCCTCAAAATATTTAATTTCAGGATTTTAATCTTGATCCTTTGTTTTGCATGGTGATAGATAGGTTTCTTTTTTTTAAAATTGGTAGTGTAAGACCATATAGATATCCTATTTCTCCATAAGGAACCAGGGTTGTTGTGTAGCAGGTTAAAGCCCTGGCCTGCAGTGTCAGCAACCCATATGGGTGCCTGTTCGAGTCCTGGGTACTCCACTTCCAATCCTGCTAATCCTTCCAATTTTCCTGCTAAGGCATCTGGGAAAGTAGCAGAGGATTGCCCAAATGTTTGGGCCCCTGGGCCCACATGAGAAACTTGGAAGAAGCTGCTGGTTCCTGGCTTTGGATCAGCTCAGCTCCAGCCATTGCGACCACTTGGGGAGTGAACCAGCAGATGGAAGACTTCTATCCCTCTCTGTTTCTACCTCTCTCTGTAACTCTGTCTTTCAAATAAATAAAATAAATCTTTTAAAAAATCCAATTGAAATTTTCATCCTTTGGTGCATCTTGCATCAGAAGTTGTAGCTAATAAGGTAAATTCTTGGTGCAGCAGTTAAGTCACTCTTTGAAATGTCCACATCCTATATTGAAGTCCCTAAGTTTGAGTCCTGGCTCTGCTTCCTATCCAATATCCTGCTCACGCAACTCTGGGTGGCAGCAGGTGATGACTCAAGTATTTGGGTAACTGCAACCCACATGGAGGACCAAGATTTAGTTCCAGGCTGCTGGCTTAACCCAGCCCTGGCTGTTGCAGCATTTGGGGAATGAATCAACTGATGGCAGATCTCTCTCAGTCTCTCGATCTCTGTCTTTCAAACAAATAAATATTTTTAAAAATAAAGTTTTCCACTATCTTCTTTCAGCAGTGAATTTCTTTTTTAAAAAAGATTTTGTTTATTTACTTGAGAGGTAGAGTTGCAAACAGAGAGAGGGAGAGACAGAGAGAAAGGTCTTCCATTTGCTATTTCACTTCATCGGGTCTCCCAAATGGGTACAGAGGCCCAAGGCCTTGAGCCACCTTCTACTGTTTTCCCAGGCCATAGCAGAGAGATAGATTGGAAGAGGAACAGCCAGGACTAAAACCAGGAACAATATGGGATGTCAGGACCGAAGGCAGAGGCTTAGCACACTACACCGCAGTGCCAGCTCTCAATGGGAATTTCTATTTCCATCATTCTATCTATGCATTTTAATGGAATTTTTTGTAAAGAACAGTAAATTCTTCAGTTCTTATTTATATCATGAAATTGTGGATATTTATCAGAGTAGGTTGTAATCCAATTATATCGCTATTTGTTCTTTTTACTTAATTTGTTTCCATATTTGGACATTTATGAGCTCTGTCAAGTATGCTCCCATGCGTTTTTGCCATAACCTCATTATATTTATTTTATCATATCTTTATTTTGGAATTATAGGATGTTCTATCTTTAGTTCTTACATTTCTTGCCACACCATAGTCAGAAAATTCTCAAGAGCCCTGCTTCTTTTAAGTGAAAATGTTATTTAAAAACTAATATCTAGTTACTACATATGCTCTGTCATACTGATGAATCATTGCTTCTAGTAATCCTTTGTGGATTGATCTAGAAAATATATATGCTAATACTAACTAATGGATGCTCATTTATGTTTTTATTTCTGCATCCATATATCTATGTCTACATACACACACACAGAGTCATACTAATATCTCTTAGTTTACTCTAGCAACAATAGTTTCATTCAAGTTTATTCTCTCTTATATTTGTAATCTCTCTCCAATTGCGAGACTCCTGGAATTATCATTTTAACTACATTTTCTACATTTTTAATCCTAGAAAATAAAGTGGTTTTAGAATTTTTAACCATATCCTACTGGAAGATAAATCTAAGTTCCTAAGAACTACATTACAATGTCTGTGTATTCATCCCTTTGTATATCCCACTGCATTATTTAGTAAAAGACATTTTCCTGTTTTTTAAAATATTTTTTTGATTTGAGAGGTGGAGTTACAGACAGTGAGAGGGAGAGAAAGACAGAAAGGTCTTCCTTCCATTGGCTCATTCCCCAGATGGCCGCAATGGCTGGAGCTGTGCCGATCCTAAGCCAGGAGCCAGGAGCTTCTTTCTGGTCTCTCACGTGGGTACAGGGCCCCAAGGACTTGGGCCATCTTCTACTGCTTTCCCAGGCCACAACAGAGAGCTGGATTGGAAGGAGAGCAGCCAGGACTCAAACGGGTGCCCATATAGGATGCCGGCGCCGCAGGTGGAGAATTAACCTACTGCACCAGGGCGCCAGCCCCAGTAAAAGCAATTTTTTCAAATTACTTAGACCTTCTTCATCCTTCCCCAATTTCTTGGTGCAATTGTGTTTACTAGGTTGTAAATAGATCCACTGGTCATATTCATATTTTATCTTGGAATACCACTCAGTCCTTATGGATATTTTAGTTGATTACAGTTATTATCTTTTTACCTTTTTCAATTTTTCAATGTTTTGTTCCTTTCTTCCTTGTATGCTGCCTTGTTTTCTTATTTAATGACTTTGGGTAGAGTATAACTATACATTTGAAATACTGCCTTGTTTATTTATCTAATTGTTTTTGTTCTTATTTCTTTCTGGCAGCTACTGATTTACACTCAGTATCATTAATTTTAAACCTGGCTGATTATTTTAAGAGATCTTGTAGTGCAGGTCTACTAATGATACATTATATCTGCACTTGCCTGAAATTGTCTTTATTTCACATTTTGTCAAAGTATATTTTTGCTAGGTATCAAATTCTATATTGACATTTATTTATCAATTTTTATCACTTGGGATAGTTAATTTGTCTTCTGATATCCACTATTTCTCATAAGAGCTATGTGTCCATTATCTTTTTCTCAATTAATGTTATCTCTTATTATTTTTATTTGAATGTGTTACCTAAAACAATTCCTGCAGAAACTAGTTAAAATTCTGCCCCTTCCCTAATGTTATTTCTTTTTGAGAGTAGGAGGCTGGAGGGCAAGTGTTCCTCCTCAATGTAACTAGTTTAAATTGTCGAGACCCAAAATGGTGGCCAATGTGACCTTAAGCCATGTTATAATCTCATTTCCTTGCTGAAATTTAAGCCCTCCATTGCCATGACTGTTGACAATCCTCATGATGCCCAATAGCAGAGACCATAACAGGATGAAAAGAAGATGACTTGCCATTTCTGAAAATTAAACTGCCCCTTTTCAAAAAAAAACTATGATAATTTTCCTACTTATTAGTATATCCCCCCACACCCATATATATTGCTCCCTATCTATGACTTCTCAGCTCTCAGCAGATTGGGAAGTTGGTTTGTGAGCTAAGTTCCTGCTTCACTGTTCTTTGGCCATTGAATAAACTTTTTCTGTTGATGTTCAGCTTCAGTTTCATTATTGACTTCCCAACATTGAATGATCAAGATTCAATTTAGGATCCCTCTAACTCCTAAAATCATAAATGACGTTTTTAAGATACGTCTAGTTTCTATTAACTTTAATATCACGTGCCTACCTTTGGTTTTCCTCAAGTATGTTTTGTTGAAATTATTTGATATATTGTTGAGGGATTTCAGCATTTTAAAAAAAATTGGTAACTATTGCTTCAAAAGTGACTTTTGCAACATCCTGTCATTATTATTTTTTGAAGATGTTTTTCTTCTTTATTGAATTGAGGTTTTATAAAGGAGGAAAACATTAACTGAGGTTTAAACAGGAAGAAAACTTTAACGTTTTTTATTAGAATGAGGAAGATTATCCTTAAAAATGTATTTTCAGAAACGGTAAAGGAAATTTAAAAAAACGAAGAAAGAAAATGAAAACAAAAATCACAATAAAGGAAAGATAAAGAGAAAAATTGAACGTTATTTAAAAAGCAAAATAATCCTACATGCTAAAATTATGCACATCAAGCGTTGGTCCAATTTTCTATCAATATATTTATAATTAAACAGCACTACGGTTTTCTCACCCAAACTAGTGAAACATACCTAAAGAATTTCTATTCAAAGTGTATGTCCTTTTTTTTTTTTTTTTTTTTTTTTTTGACAGGCAGAGTGGACAGTGAGAGAGAGAGACGGAGAGAAAGGTCTTCCTTTGCCGTTGGTTCACCCTCCAATGGCCGCCGCGGCTGGCGCGCTGAGGCCGGCGCATCGCGCTGATCCGAAGCCGGGAGACAGATGCTTCTCCTGGTCTCCCATGGGGTGCAGGGCCCAAGGACTTGGGCCATCCTACACTGCACTCCCGGGCCAAGCAGAGAGCTGGCCTGGAAGAGGGGGCAACCGGGACAGAATCCAGCGCCCCGACCGGGACTAGAACCCGGTGTGCCAGCGCCGCTAGGCGGAGGATTAGCCTAGTGAGCCGCGGCGCCAGCCTAAAAATGTATGTTCCTTTAAAAAAAATTCTGAAAGAAAGCTCAAATCTTCATCAAACAAATAAGACCTTTTGCCAATCATAGATTATGATGTCAGCACTAAATTTCTTGAAGTTTAAACACTCTTTTCTTTCCCAGGTGACAAACTTTTGAGAGAGGCTGTTATGCAATGTGGCTCCCAAGTGAACAATTTTTTCCTAATAGGGGAATATATTAAAATACTCTCATACATCTGTTTTTAAGATTGCAAAATTATGTGTATTATACCCTTTGAAATTGCACCACATGACTCAGATACTATACTTCCATCTCTGCTTTGCACCCCCGTTAGTATTTCTTTGCTCTCTCTTCAAATTACGTATTCATATATACTGATAATTTCTTCGCTCTCCCGTCTGCTATTAAGTTCATGGAATTAATTACTCCTTTGTATTGTTGTAGTAAGTTCTAAAGCTCCATTTTTCTTTTTTATGTTTTCACTTTCTTATGTAAAATGCTCCATTTACCCACATGATCTACCTTATTCATTAGGTCACTTAACATATTTATCATAGCTATCTTAATGTTATTCAATTTTAATTGAGCTATTTTATATATTTTACATTGATTCACTTTTTTTCTTTTATTTAATAAATATAAATTTCCAAAGTACAGCTTTGCTTTTCCCCCCATAACTTCCCTCCCACCCGCAAACCTCCCATCTCCCGCTCCCTCTCCCATTCCATTCTCATCAAGATTCATTTTCAATTATCTTTATATACAACATCAATTTAGTATATATTAAGTAGAATTTCAACAGTTTGCACCCACACAGAAACACAAATTGTAAAGTACTGTGTGAATACTAGTTATAGCATTAATTCACATTGTACAACACATTTAGGACAGAGATCCTACATGGGGAGTAAGTGCACAGTGACTCCTGTTGTTGATTTAGCAATTGACACTCTTTTTTTTTTTTTTTTTTTTTTTTGACAGGCAGAGTGGACAGTGAGAGAGAGAGACAGAGAGAAAGGTCTTCCTTTTGCCGTTGGTTCACCCTCCAATGGCCGCCGCGGCCGGCGCGCTGCGGCCGGCGCACCGCGCTGATCCGATGGCAGGAGCCAGGAGCCAGGTGCTTTTCCTGGTCTCCCATGGGGTGCAGGGCCCAAGCACCTGGGCCATCCTCCACTGCACTCCCGGGCCACAGCAGAGGGCTGGCCTGGAAGAGGGGCAACCGGGACAGAATCCGGCGCCCCGACCGGGACTAGAACCCGGTGTGCCGGCGCCGCTAGGCGGAGGATTAGCCTAGTGAGCCGCGGCGCCGGCCGGCAATTGACACTCTTGTTTATGGCATCAGTAATCACCCAAGGCTATTGTCGTGAGTTGCCAAGACTATGGAAGCCTTTTGAGTTCGCCAACTCTCCTCCCTTCAGAGAAAGGTACCTCCTTCTTTGATAGCCCCGTTCTAAACACTGGGATCTCAGTTGCAGAGATCTTTCATTTAGGTGGTTTTTTTTTTTTTTTTTTTTTTTTTTTTTTTTTTTTTTTTGCCAGAGTATCTTGGCTTTCCATTCCTAAAATACTCTCATGGGCTCTTCAGCCAGATCCAAATGCCTTAAGGGCTGATTCTGAGGCCAGAGTGCTGTTTAGGACATCTGCCATTCTATGAGTCTATTGTGTATCCTGCTTCCCATGTTGGATTGTTCTCTCCTGTTTAATTCTATCAGTTAGTATTAGCAGACACTAGTCTTGTTTACGTGATCTCTTTGACACTTAATCCTATCATTAGGATCAGTTATGAGCTGAAACTGATCAGTTGGACTAGTGAGATGGCATTTGTACATGCCACCTTGATGGGATTGAATTGGAATCCCCTGGCACATTTCTCACTTTACTATTTGGGGCAAGTCCGGTTGAGCTTGTCCCAAACTGTACATCTCCTCCCTCTTTTATTCCCACTCTTATATTTAATAGGAAACACCTTTCAGTTAAATTTAAAACCTAATAATAATTGTGTTAATTACAAAGCTCAACCAATAGTATTCAGTAGAACAAAAAAAAAATACTAAAAGGGATAAAGTATTACGTTTTTCTCGACAGTCAGGACAAGGGCTGATCAAGTCACTGTTTCTCATAGTGTCCATTTCACTTCAACAGGTTTCCTTTTTGGAAATCTACCAACAACAGATGCTGGAGAGGATGTGGGGAAAAAGGCACACTAACACACTGTTGGTGGGAATGCAAACTGGTGAAGCCACTATGGAAGTCAGTCTGGAGATTCCTCAGAAACCTGAATATAACCCTACCATACAACCCAGCCATCCCACTCCTTGGAATTTACCCAAAGGAAATTAAATTGGCAAACAAAAAAGCTTTATGCACCTTAATGTTTATTGCAGCTCAATTCACAATAAGACCTGGAATCAACCTAAATGCTCATCAACAGTAGACTGGATAAAGAAGTTATGTGATATGTACTCTATAGAATACTATACAGCAGTAAAAAACAATGAAATCTGGTCATTTGCAACAAAATGTAGGAATCTGGAACACATCATGCTGAGTGAAATAAGCCAGTCCCAAAGGGACAAATACCATATGTTCTCCCTGATCAGTGACAACTAACTGAGCACCAAAAAGAAACATTGATTCAATATTTTCTTTCTGGTTTTATGCCTTATTTCTGATTCTATGTTCCTTATCTTTTTCTGAATTTTAAGGTGACCACACTTTGTACTCATTTTCTATAAAATGGTAACAAAGAATGGAGCATGACATTTACTCCCATTGAATTCCATTCTCCTTTTTCTCTTGTGGAGGACTGAAGACTACTCTGTAGTTGAGTTCCCTCAGTCATTTACAATTTTCATTATATTCAGTTGGCCAGTGGCTTCATTTAAAGTAAAGTGATCAACATAATTTTTCATTAGGATAATGAAAATGAAATCAAATTTTGATACAATTTATAATCTTATCAAGATATTTATGATTAAAAAGGCTGATATTTACAAGTGTATTAAGGCTGCAAAGCAACTAAAAGGTTCTGTTTTTGTAAGTAGAAAATTATATAAACACTTTGAGGGTGGAAAAATAAAACTTTGGGCAGTATCTAACAAAGCTATCAATATTCTTATCTATTCTATAATCCAAAAATTACACTCCTGGAGAATGTGTGTTTCTCCAAGAGAAATAAAAAAATATGTACATATGGTCGCTGAAAATTAAGAACAAGAAAATTCATTTAAAATTGATCTGTAATGTACCCAAACTTGAAAACAACTCATATGCCCATTAAATGTGTTATGAATAAACAATTTGTGGTCTATACATTCAGTGTAATACTATGAAGCAATAACAAAAAGAAATTTTAACTTGCTACATGTAACGTTGGCAATGACACAAAAATCAACTGAAAATTGATCACTGTAAAAAATAAGAATAGAAAAGGGATAGGGAGGAGGATGAAAGGTGGGAGTATGGGTGGGAGGGAGGTGGGGGAGAAGAATTATCATGTTCCCAAATCTGTGTATATTAAATGCATGAGGTTGTATTCCTTAAAAAAATTAAAAAGGGGGAACAATTGCTTGACAGATGCTATATGCAAACTATGTCCAAATTAGCACATACAGTGGGTTTATTTTCCATAAATTTTAAGAGAGGCAAAGCAAGTTTATAATGATGGAAATAAGAATATTGATCGGCTTTGTGGTTTAACAATTGATTGAAAAATGATGCAAGTGAACTCTAAGGGGATATAAAAACATTGCTTATCTTAAATTGGAGAGTGTTTACAGATATGTGCATATGTAAATTTTATTAATCTATACAATTTAAGATTTAATTTAATATTAAATTTAATATTAATTTAAGATTATACTTTTTTGTGTGTAGTTATATATAAAATAATTTGTATTGTGTCTGACTTTTTTGATTTATTTAATCTTTCTATTTCTAACTTACAAACAGGTGATAAGTGAATCTGATGTGTTATATGTAAATATATCCTAAATTACAAAATAAAGTAGAAAAATATATTTTCTGGAAAATATTTTATCTTCCTTTTTGGATGAAGTATTATTAGAACAGTGTTTTGACAGAGAAAGCGGTCTTATTTTCATAAAATATGGTTTCCCTTCTCCATGTAATAGCTGAGATTTGAAGAGTTGTAAACATATATATGAATGAGTTGTATAACATTATAAAGGGTAAGGTGATAGCAGGTAAGGCTTTTTCCTTAACTTTAGCTAATAACGTGATTAAAATTCAAAGCAACTAGGAATGAAGTTAAGCAAGTAAAGTAATAACCTATAGTTATTTTTTTTTTCAGCAGTATCTCCATACTATTTCTCAGCTGCACCATTTTATTTTGCCACCAACCTGGTATAAGGATTTCAGTTTCTCAACTTCTTCACCAACACCTGTTTTCTTTGATTGTTAGTTTGTTTTGTTTTAATTAACTGTCCTCAGAGGTGTGAATGTATTTCATAAAACATACTGTTGTGGTGAAAACTAGATCCCTAAATGCACACATCAATGATATTTGGAAGCAAGACCTTTGGAGAGTGATTAGGATTGGATGAAGTCATGAGGGCGGGGCCTCCATGATGTCATTTAGTGGTTCTGTAATAGGAAGAGAAACCTGAGCTAGCAGCTAGCACTGTTACTGGTTCTCGCCATGTGATGCCTTCTGCCATGTTATGATGTGATAAGAAGGCTTCACCAGATGGTAGTTCCATGCTGTTGGACTTCCCAGTCTCTGGCTTTGCAAGCACAATAAGCTTTTATTCTTTATAAGTTACTCAGTCTGTGGTAAATTTGTTGTTGCAGCAAAAATGGATTAAGACAATATATCAATCAGTTTTACATATTTCTGATAATTAGTGATGATGAGCATCTTTTTGTATACCTATTGGGTATTTTATGCCTAGTTTGGAGAAATATTTACTCAAATTTGCTCATTTTTATCTGTATGATTTGTTTTTTATTATTGACTTGTAATCCCACTTCAGGATGTATATCTACAAGTATTGAAATAGGTATCTCAAAATGAAATCTGCACTATCGTATTCACTGTAACATTATTCAGAAAACACAAAATACTAAAAAAGCATTAATGCCCATAAATGAATGAATGAATATAATATACATTATGTACATACATTAGAATATTATACAGTTTTTTAAAAAGCAGGAAATCCTGCTGCATGCAACACCATGGATGAACCTGGAGGACTCATGCTAATAAAATAATTCAGGCACAAAGAGACACATACTGCCTTGCTACGCTTACATGAGACGTAAAATATTCAAACTCTGACACAGAGAGCAGAATGGTGATTGCCAGAGGCTAAGAAAAGGGAGAAACAGAGTTGCTCTTTAATAAATATAACGATTCAGTTATATAAGATGAATAAATTCCAGAATGCTGCTCTACAGTATTATGTCAAGAATTCACAGTAAATTTTTGTGTATTTAAATATTTAGGAGTTTCGAAATATTTGCTTTAAACTTTTAAAATAATTGTTGAAAAAGTTTAAATTTAACTCTTACTAATTCTGATTTCATTCTAGATGAAAGTATTAAACTCATGCCTACAATTTTACATCTGATTCAACAGAGAAGATTGTCATCAATTCCTGGATACACCTTGTAATTGTAGCTGAACCATTGTGTTATCAATTCAATAGCTGGGGAAAAGAATAGGCTTAGGCATTAATCTGGTATGTTATGCAATAGCATGCTTAAAATATTTCAAAATATTTCCACACCTCTCTGTTTCTGGACAGTACACCCAGGATTGATATTTGTATAAAATAATATTGCAGTTACTTCGTATTGGGGAGGCATCTATGTAAGCCATTATACTGTTTATACAAACTTCTGGTAAATACTTAAATACTGAGTGGAAAATAATGAAAGATGAAAAGAGTCCTTTTTTGCAAACAATAAATAACAGACCTAAAATTTAAGTTCATCAGAAATGTGTGCTAAATAACCAGTTTGACTACAAGCCTGGTACTTTTGAACCATCATCATCAACTGTTTTAGAGTACTCATTTAGGTCATGTTTCAATAACAGAGGTGATACCCTTTAGCTAGAAAAAAGTTAGTTGTGGGGCCTGTTTTGTGCATAACCTTCAATTTTTTATCAAAGTCTTTTTTTTTCTGCTGTGTTTACAAGCTAAACCAGCTGTGAAAGGTGCAAGTATTATAGTTTGTATTCAGCAAAGATCTGTCATTTTGTGCTTACCGCAAGGCAAATGGCTCTGCCAGTTGGGGCTACAATTTATCAAGCTGGCAGAGTGACAATTTTCATTGTTGTAGAAAATTTTATCATGGATATCCAATTCTGAACAGTTAATATGGAAGGGAGGTCTGAGCAGGTGATTTCGACTTTGTCTTATCAATATTGTAATCATTAATGACACCCGACCTGGGAGACAGAGATCATTTGGGTCCCTGAAACCTAGAGCACATCTCTATGACAGATTTATCTGCCTCAATTGCCACCAAGAGTCCCTGGGTTTCAGGAACAGATGTAATATAACAAACCAGCTTCTCCCTACAGAACAATGAAAATCCTTTTTGTCACAGCTGCTTCAGAATGAACACGGTGAAGAAAATAGGATGTTAAAACATTAATTCTCAAAATTACATGAATGGCTTAAACTTCCAGCTAATCTACCAAATAAGCAGGAAGTGAAACAGTGGTCTATTTTGTAGCAGACAGTGCTATATCCATGAGTGATTTTCAAACTACAATGCCTCCAATATGAATTTCTGTTGATGCAATATGGACATGCAGACAATCAGACTGCCAGTAATAGGTTCCAATAGATTTACAATGGTTCTGAGTCACTAGATGCCAGATTCAGTGTGCCAACATTGGAAAAAGTACTGAAACATAAAACACAAATATTGGTCCAAAGAATTAACTTGTGAACAAAACATGAGTAAAGGGACACTCAAAACATCATTCTAGGGTGTTTAGGTGACTCAAATCTGTGCTTAATTTGCAAACAAATAACTTCCTTTAAGATATTTTTTGAAAGGCTAGCATTGTGGCACAGCAGGTTAAGACATCATTTGCAATGCCAGCATCACATATCAGAGTGCTGATTCATGTCCTGGCTACCCCATTCCCAATCCAGCTCCTTGCTAATGTGGTTGGGAAAGCAGCAGAAAATGACTCTCAAGTGCTTGCTCCCTCATGGGAGACTCCTGGCTTCAGCCTGGCCCAGACCTGTTTTAGGAGATTTCCTTGCCCCCGCACCCTGTCACTCTGGCTTTCAAATAAATATTTTTGAGAAGAACCTTTAATTTTGTTAGAACAAATGAGAAAATAATAATTGAGTTTACCTATCATGTGGCAAGGATCAGGTAAAAACTGGAGAGAAAGTGGAGTCGTTTGCTCTATATTAACCCTAAACTTTTTATCTCAATCTAGACACTTAATATTTGATTAAAGAGAAGACGATAGCTCAGATAATTAATTTGGCCTTACAATCTATTCACTTGCAAGTAAAAAGTGATATTGTCCCTACAATATTGTGTGTGTGTGTGTGTGTGTGTACACACAGATCCATATAACTACTGTCCCAGAAATAACTTCAACTACCGCCTTGGCTATCTACAAAATTACCTGTCTTTAATTATCCTTATCTCATTTCACTTTGTCTTAGATAACCCACTAACTGATGGTACAAGGACATAAGCCTCAGACATTCTTGCTCATTACCAAAAAGATAGATAAACACTGGAATTTATTCCTTGCCATTAAATCTCAATCGGGTCTTACACCTTATTGCCTTCACACCCCCACATTCTTTCCCAGGTTCCCAAACCCCCCCAGCACAGCCACCTGAAAGACCAATTCCAGGAATTCCCCTCCACCTGCTATCCCCTACCCCCACCCCCATTCCCTAGCCCTCCTAAAATATAAAAAGGCCCAGCCCCTGGAGTTTGGGCCTTCTGCCACGTGTTCCATCATGTGCCCGCTGACAGCTGGTCACCCACCTCTACGAATTTATTTTCTCTGAATAAACTCAGTCTGGTTGTAGATTCGTACACTGCCTCCTCTCTATTCTGCGCCTCTTTTCCTAACATTTTTGGTGCCCCATGTGAGGAGGCACCAATCTGTGACTCTTCCTAACACTGTTTTCTCCAAAAATCTAATCTTTTGCTAGTAAAAATATTTTTTTGACAGGTAGACTGGACAGTGAGAGAGAGAGAGACAGAGAGAAAGGTCTTCCTTTGCCTTTGGTTCACCCTCCAATGGCCGCCGCGGCCTGTGTGCTGCGCTGATCTGATGGCAGGAGCCAGGTGCTTCTCCTGGTCTCCCATGGGGTGCAGGGCCCAAGGACTTGGGCCATCCTCCACTGCACTCCTGGGCCACAGCAGAGAGCTGGCCTGGAAGAGGGGCAACCTGGAAGAGGGGCAAGCGGGACAGAATCCGGCGCCCCGACCGGGACTAGAACCCGGTGTGCTGGCGCCGCAAGGTGGAGGATTAGCCTAGTGAGCCGCAGGGCCGGCCTGCTAGTAAAAATATTAACAATAATTAATTATTGTGTGCTGGGAACTATACAATATTTTTTTTCTTTTTATTATCATAATAGACCAGTGATGAGGTGACTCATTACTTCCATTTTACAGAATTGAAAATTGAAAGGTTTAATATATTTGAAAATTGATATAAATATTTAGTGGAGAACATAAATATAGACCTAAATCTTCTAGTTTACATAGCTTATATGTAGGCTTAATGATAAATTTTAATATTTTCAATCTCTTTCCTATTTCTTTTGTGAGCTTGAAACAATTAGAGGTTTTCCTCCCCACTTGTGGTACCTTCAGGTTCTTTTTCAGTTGTGCATTTCCTGAATTACCTGTAAGCTTTTTTTTTGGTACAAAGAAAAAGGAGGAAATTAATAAGTAGGTGAAGGAAAAGGAAGAGCTAGAAGAAGAAGAAGAGCGCACCTCTCTCCAATGTATTTCTTACTTACTGATGTGATTGCTTCCTTCTACAAACCTCCTGGGAAAGTTGACTTTTCAGCAAGATTTGCAGCAATACTGGTACACACAGACATTTCTTTTTTCTTTCTTTTTTGTAACTTTAGCTCTCATATGTAAGGGAGAACATGCAGTATTTGTCTTTCTGGGTTTGGCTTATTTCACTCCATATGATGTCTTTTCTTTTTTTCTCGATTTTTTCATATACTATTTATTCTTCCTCAATCTATTCTAAATTTTTTTTGCTTCTTATTTCTTTGAACTGCTCACTGTAAGGACAGTTAATGATTTTCTACTCTTGAAATCCAGTAGACTTACCAAACCACATTTTACATGCCATGTCTTGCGTATTTGATGTTGTTGGCATTTTCTTGGAAATCTCTCCTCTCTTGACTTCCCAGGCAATCCTTTTATTCTAGTCCTACTCCTGGATCTGTGAGCAGCATGACTCAGTATTTTTAATCTCTTTGGACTTTTTACTTGTCTTTCTTCTTCTTCTTCTTCTTCTTCTTCTTCTTCTTTTTTTTTTTTGACAGGCAGAGTTAGACAGTGAGAGAGAGAGACAGAGACAGAGAGAAAGGTCTTCCTTTTCCGTTGGTTCACCCCTCAAATGGCCATTACAGCCAACGTGCTGCGCCAATCCAAAGCCAGGAGGTAGGTGCTTCCTCCTGGTCTCCCATGTGGGTGCAGGGCCCAAGCACTTGGGCCATCCTCCACTGCCTTCCTGGGCCACAGCAGAGAGCTGGACTGGAAGAGGAGCAACCAGGACAGAACTGGTGCCCCAACCGGGACTAGAACCCGGGGTGCCAGTGCCGCAGGTGGAGGATTAATTAACCTAGTGAGCCGTGATGCCAGCCACTCGTCTTTCTTCTTAAACGCTGGTGCTATTCTTTAATGTCCTCCACTTACGCTCTCTGATCAGTTCCAGTGAGAGACTCATTTATGTTAATAATTATCACTCATGTTGTGTTTATACTTCACTTTTATTTTAAACTCTTGGACTACAAATCTTCCTTAACCTCTATTTAATCTGTTCCTTCCACTACAAGTTTAATTTTGTCACTCACAGTCTTTTACCTAGAACACCGTAAACATTTCTTAACCAGAGTTTCTACTTTCAGTCTCATCTTCACCATTCTATCTCTACACTGTCTTTGAGATTGCCTTCTAAAACACAAGAGAATACATATCACTCACTGTCAAAAACCATCAATGTCTCCTGTCATATACATGCTAAAATATTAACTCTTTGGTATGGCATCTTATTTGGTATTGGCAACTTGGCCTCATTTATCCAATCTCATTTAATTAATCAGGAATACCATAAAGGCAGGTCACATTGTGGGTACACTGCACTATTAGCCAGTTTTAGAATGTACTATGTTCCTGTATGCCTTCATGCTTTTTTAAGATATCATGTTTTGAGTAACTGAAATGTAATCCTTAATCATTCCATATGTCTATTAAGTACTTACTATCCTTCAACAATTTCTCAAAATGTCACTTCTGTAAACATTAACTTATTTTTTCAGGAAAATTTAATTGTTCTTTCCTCTGCATGTCTATAATACATTATACTCATATCTATCATAACACACACCATTTGGGTGGTGATTTCTTACAGGTTGATCTCCTCCACCATTGTTGAGATGATCAGAGACAGGGACTGTGTCTTATTGATCTCTATAATCCTAAAGCCTAGTAGAAGTTATGCATTTGCTATGGCCTGAGGATGTGTGTCTCCCCTAAAATTCATAGGTTGAAACCTTCATTTCCAGTTGATGGTATTTGGACATGAAATATTTGGGAGGTAATAAGGTCATGAGGATGGAGCCTCACGATGGGATCAGTGACCTATAATAAGAGACATGCAAGTTTGCTTCTTCTTTTACTCTGCCATGTGAGGCTACAGAAAAATGATGTCAGACTGCAAACCAGAAAAGACTTCACCATAAACCTTATTGGTGACATCTCAAGCTTGGAATTGCCAGGATTCAGAAGTGTCGGAAAAACTTTTCTGATCTTTAGGCCACCCATCCTATGGCATTTTTAATAGAAGCCTAAACTTACTAAGAAATGTCTACTGTATTAATTTAAAAATACATGTCCATTGCATAGCATGTACCTATAGCAGAGTGAGATATATATTTCTATGACATCTTCAGATCTCTGCAGTATAAAAGTTTTTACAGTCTCATCTGGATAATTTGAGGTTGTGAAGGAAAATTTTGTGAACAGGAAGTCTGTAACAAACACTTTCCCCACAATGCATTATTTGGTACAGTTTTTTTTTTGGGGGGGGGTGGGGGGAGGAAGGATTTAAAGGAACTTGACTGTTAAAAGTATCACCAAAATATTATTTTTGTTATCTGCTAATCACTTTCTCATAGCTTGAAACAGGGAGCAAAAAGGTGCTGGAATAGAGATGAATAAACACGATTCTTGCTTTCAAATAGCTAAAAATAATAACTGAGGGTACAAGAAGATTTGAAGTTATTATGTTTTAAACAGTAAAGCAATAAAAACTAGGCCCGTTATAGTCTCTGCTTTGTTTAAAAAATATTTCCCAGATTAAAATCATCCCTTCCCCCCTTTACTCTGTTTAAAGAAATTATTTCATGGTCAATGAGTTTCAAAGACATAATTGTCGATACCCTCCAGCTTTCTTGTAAAGTAAAAGATGGGAGGTCATGATACCTGAGATACATGTGATAGCAAAATAAGTTCTATGGTTGAATGTTATTCCCCAGGTGCTATTTTACAGTAATTGCAAAATGAGTTTCATTATTTGATTGGTCCATAAAAGTAGAAATTTGAAATTTGCAAGTTAATTTACAATCTGATTTGGGGATATTGTTCAGACTTGAGTAAATCATTTTCCTTACTTAAATTTAACTATAAAATGATTGAATATGTCAGCTTATTTTTTATGCCTATTATCTTAAAAAATATTTTCCTCAGATCTGTGAAAGAACAAATTGTGTCTCATAAGCACAAGGTTAGTCTAGCTTCATATTTTGAAATTCTTATTTATTTTTATTTTATTTTATTTTATGGGAGAAAGAGAGAGAGAGAGAAAGAGAAAATATCTTTCATCTTCTAGTTCACTCCACAAATGCTTATAACAGCCAGGACTAGGCCAGGCAGGGGTCAATATCCTGGAACACGGGTGACAGGGACCCACTTACTGGAGCAATCATCCGCTTCCTCTCAGGTGCTCAAGCAGGAAACTAGAATCAGAAACAGACCTGGGTCTCAATTGATGGCGCTTCTATATGGGTTGTGGTAGCCCAAGCAGTGTCTTAACTACTGTGTCAAATAGCCACCTAGCCTAGCTTTCAAAGTTTGTCCTTATGTGAAACAGAATTTTCCCTTTATAAAATCCAAAGCATTGATTGTAAGGGTCATTGCTTTGTATTTGTACCCATTTTCAACCTAGAAGACTACAATCTACTCAAGGTTGATTTCTCTCCCTAAATCCTGAGCTTCTTAGCTCCCCTTTCACATTACTGCTTAAGCAGCACTTTCCTGCATAACTTTTTTGTCTTGCCTGTGTCTCCAGGAAAGTCATTTATCCTTTTTATCCACTCCCCTTATCCATATGTGTTCTTACTGCATAAAATTAGTTATTTCTTCCTACATTCAATACGCTGTTTCATAGTACACAGCCTTTGCACATGCAGATTTCTATGAACGCAGTCCCTTTATTTTCCAGTATCAGCCTTGACTCATGAAAATGCACAGATTAAACACAGACAGTTTTCAAAACTTTCGTCACTTAGCCCAGATCAAATTAATAAATATTTCTCTAAATTTCCAAAGACAGTGTGAATGTATCCGTTGCAACATTTATCACATATTGTTAAATTATCTGCTGTTTGATGTCTTTCCAAGAATGTGAGTTTTCTGTGAGTCTAATCCATGAATTCTGTTCAAATTGTCACCATATCCCCAGTGTAATACTTGGCACATAGTAAACATACAGTAAATTCATATTGATGGAGTAAACAAAGTTTACTCTGTTCCCTTATGGATTCTTTCCACATATATTTATTAAATTCCTATTTTATGCTCCATACTCTGCTTGGACACTGGTATAAGATGATGAGCAAGATAGATATGGTTCTTGTTCTTCTGGGAAAGACGGAAAAACAAGTCATACCAACAGAATGTTATAGAGTAAATATATATTGCAAATTGCTCTGTTTTTCTCTTTTCTCTCATGGCAACATTGTCAGAAGTTTTAGATTTTTATTACATGCATCGCCAACTAGGTAGTTTCAGTGTAAAGATAGACCAAATATACAGAATGATTTTTATCGAGTGAAGCATTATATCCTGTACTAAAAATAATGCCATTATGTAATTCAAATGCAGTGAAAAATAAAACTATGTACTGCTTTGATTGTTTAAAAAGTTGTTTTGAATTCTTTAGCATAGTAAATTGGGGTTTGTACTAAAACACTTCTTGAATTAAAAAGCATAACAGTAAGGACAATCTTTTCAGGCAATATTTATAGATATGTCATTTCTATCCATATATACTTTACCTTCTGCATTCTGTTTTGTTTTTGTTATTTTAATTTTTATTGAAATAAACATATATGAAATAATATGAAGTAAGCATATCAGTTGGCATATAAGAATATTTATTAAAACATGACTGTTCAGTGCCCACTAGTCTCTATTCCTGTTTGTATTTCCTAGAGATAATCATTTTAATTATTTTTAATTAGATTTCATGCGGTATAAAATATATAAGTAGCTTCAGTTCTTTTTATATATGCACTTTTGTGAGTTTTGACAAATGTGTACATCTATTATCATGACCAGCACATTTGATATAGAGCATATGTCCATCACACTCAGAAATTTCTTATTCCCCTCTGCAGTAAATTTTCTACCCTCAGCTCTTAGTTCTTGACAATCAACAGCTACTCTCTTTCACATCACTGTAGATTTCATTTTTCTAGAAATTGATTAAAATGCAAACATACAATATGCTGTATGTGTAGTTTTGTGACTTACTTTTTTTTTTTTTTTTTTTTTGACAGGCAGAGTGGACAGTGAGAGAGAGAGACAGAGAGAAAGGTCTTCCTTTTGCCGTTGGTTCACCCTCCAATGGCCGCCGCGGCCAGCGCGCTGCGGCCGGCGCACCGCGCTGATCCGATGGCAGGAGCCAGGAGCCAGGTGCTTTTCCTGGTCTCCCATGGGGTGCAGGGCCCAAGCACCTGGGCCATCCTCCACTGCCCTCCCTGGCCACAGCAGAGAGCTGGCCTGGAAGAGGGGCAACCGGGACAGAATCCGGCGCCCCGACCGGGACTAGAACCCGGTGTGCCGGCGCCGCTAGGCGGAGGATTAGCCTAGTGAGCCGCGGCGCCGGCCTTGTGACTTACTTTGTATGTGCTTAGTATATTACTGAGATTTGTTCATATTATCACAGATGCATCAATAGTTCATTATTTTCAATGACTAAGGAATATTCTGAAGTAACCTTTTTTAAAGATTTATTTATTTTGCAAGGCAGAATCACGGGGGCCGGGGCGGGGAGACAGATCTTTCATCCAGTGCTCCACTGATTCACTTCCCAGATGGCCACAACAGCCAGGGCTGTCCATGCCAAAGCCAGGAGCTAGGAACTTCTTCTGCGTCTCCCACATGGGTTCAGGGTCCCAAAGACCTGAGCCATCTTCCACTGCTTTCCATAGATCGTTAGTAGGAAGCTGGATCAGAACTAGAGCAGCTGGGACATGAACAAGTGCTCAGAGGAGATGCCAGAGTAATAGATGGCGGCTTTACCTGCTAAAAACACCAGCCTTGAGGTAAACATTTTTAGTCACTACTATATTTTTAGTAATTTTTCAATTTTAGAAACTTAACTAGTCAATACATGGTTATATTCCTATGTCATTTTTTTTTTTACTGAAAACATTCTCCATTAACTTTCTGCTTTGAAAATCAAGATTTTAAGTCACTGTCATGATTCAAAACTCTCCATTTGTTTTCATTTATATTAATGTACAAATTATACCTTTAAAGGCCATACTTGAACCTCTTTCTTGTTTCAACAACTACTTAACCTATTGACTTCCTAACAATCTATTTAACCACTCCATCCCCTCTCTCATTCTTCAATTTTGTCTTCCAAATTTCTATATAATTTTTAATTTTGGAAATTATACTTTATAAAAAATTTAATTTTGTGCTGTGAATTTTCTTCTTTTATTTATTTTTTTGCTGAATGAAATTGTTTTACAAATCCCTCTGAAAATGCAAATTAGGGGCCTCTGGAGTTGTGTGTGTAAGATTATTTGATTTTTTTTGTTTCCTGAATTATATATTTAAAAAGAATTTTCCCTGAGGTCAATATTTTTGTGTTCTCTTTTTCCTTTGTTTTTCATACTGTTAATTTTATTCATCCTCTGGGTTTTTGTTGGTATTCTTGTTGTTATTGTTTACATTTGAGAATAAGCAGTTTGTCTGATTTTTCTACGTAGCCCTATTTGTATGTAGAGTATTTTCTGGTTAGGTTTTTCCTGTGTTTATGAAGCCTAGCTTGCAATTATGTTTATGTGGGCCAAGTTTATCCACTGGCACATTTCCTTTTAAGGAAATGGATATGGTGCTAACTTTGAGACTATGATGATTCAGAATGCTTGAACTGGAAGAATTTTGCTCACAAATACAAACATACACCCTAGGAGTTGTACTTTTTCTTCAAGTTGTTTCTTGTTATAGGTTTGATATGGTTTGAATGTGTTCTCCAGTGGTTTAGATATTGAAATTGAGTTCCCATTGTGAGGTATTAGAAGATGGAAAGTTAATATATGATGTTTAGAAGTGGGGCCTTTGCTAGGTTATTAGCAGTACATAGGATCATTAACATGGATCCCACCCCCAAGACTAAATACCCATGGCTTTATAAGAAGAGAGAGAGAGACCAGAGGACACTCACACATACATGTCTGTCACTATATGATGCCCTGTACCACCTTGGGATTCTGCCATCACCAGATATGATTCCATAACCTGGGACCTCTAGAACTCTGACCCAAAATCAATGTTTCTTTATAAAATTTCCCAATCTCAAGCATTTTGCTGTAGTGAACACCCAAAGCAGATTAATATATTTGCATGCAATTTTTTAGAGAAAGTCTTTTTTCACTTATCTATAGCTGTCTGGGTATTTAGTAAACAGTAAAGGGGTGAGAATGTGTGAATTTATTTGAAGCAGACTAATAAGTAAGTGCTCCTAATTAGGGGGCTCTCGTCATTTCTACCAAATATGATACTAGAGAGGTTCTTCCTCTGCAGTCTTTCCTATGCATTGATACTGTCACTGCTTAACCCTTTATTTTCATGTCTAAGGGCTTTCACCCCTTTCAGTCTTCCAATAATTCCATACGGGCCCCTTTCCTATTCCCTTCACTGTGGCAGAATTTTTGGACATTTTGCAGAGAAATAAGAGGTTAAAATGTACATTAAGTCCATTATCTAGAGTGCAAGCCTTCCTCCTTCCCAGATGCTACTACAAAGCTCAGAGAAGCCAATGAAAAAGTGTTGTGTTGATGAATAGGGTAAATATAGTAATACAATAATATGAAAAATACTATGAGTATTCATTTGAACAAGCACTTATTCAGTTAGAGGAGGAATGTATAACATGTCTCCTGTAGGCGGTAGTGTAAATCAATGTCCCACATAAGGCTTCTCAATCTCAATTAGCAATTTAATGACATAATCCTCACTAAAGGAGCCAGTAGTGCTGATAACTTGATAGCGGAATAGTCTTTCTTCCACTTTTATTCTTAAAAAGAGATCTCGGTCTGTAGGTTTAGGGAGCTAACATTATGGGTCACATGATATACAGGCAGACATTATGAGAGCCTTTTGGGCAAGGAGGACAAATCATCTACTACAATGTGCATAGGCTACTTCTTCTGCTAAGAGTATCTGGTTGTTTCCCCACATCATTTCTTGTTTCACAACTTTTACTCTTATTTTCAAAACCAGTTTAGTCTATAACATAGATACCTCTAGTTTAGATCCACATTGGTAGACTGATAAACAAAATATATACCAGTGTTCTAGAAAATATGGGAAGGATAGCCCCTTATCATGGCAGCAAATCACAGTGACCTAGCTTTATGGTCGTCCACTTCTTCAGAATATTGATTACATCAGGGCAACTGTAGAAGGAAAACTGGCTATATTTCCTCAAGCTTTCAATGACTGTACTGCTTCCCTGTCAAGTTGTAAGGATATATTTATCTTTAGTTGCTAAACAGACACAACACTAGAAGTCCTTTTAGTTGTTTAGAAGTATAAATAAATAAAATAGCTGACAATCATCACATGTAATTTCAAATTAATGAAGTTTGCTTCCCTCCTGCCCACTTTCCTTCCCTACCTTCCTTTCATTCTGTGCTCCTTTGCTCTCTGCTGTGCCTATTTCACCTGGATATTAGAGTAATCCGCAGTAGAGTAGGAGAGGAAAAGTCCTAAATTAATTTATACCTTGAGGTAACACTAACAAATAATTTGACTGATTTTTCCAACTTGAAAAGATAAGTAATTTTTATGTGTACACCTTGCTTTGAATTCCATTTTCTATTTTTCTGCTCTTCATAGTGATCAGAAAATTACAAAATAGCATACAGATTTTTTATTATTTTATATTTATGCAAATAATTTGAAGTCAATTAAATATAAATTTAATGAGCACCTACAAGACATTCTAAAAACAACAAAGATAGGAGGCAAAAAATACATGCTCTCTTCACTAGAGATCTTAAACTTGTATAAGTGATTAAAATACCACATATATTGCTGTAGTACAAAATCACTGCAACGAAGGTCATTGGACATTAATCAAAAGTACTCAAAAAATCTTTTGACCTATCTTCCATATGGGGATTCATCTAGTTAGGGTGAAATTTCTTTCTCTTGAGTTATGCCAAAGTTCTTCCAATTTTTTAACTTCGCCTTCCTGTGCATAGTATAAGAACTTCAGAGTTCATTCTTAGATCGGTTGCATCTTAAAAGAAAAGCATGTGATCTCAACAATTCCAACTGTGTCAGTTTCAGAGTGTTAATAACTTTCCAATTTTATCATTAGTTTATATCTCTTCCATTAATGCACATTAAAGTGTTCAGCTATTTTAGGCATCTCTATTCAAATACTTAACAGACACTATAATACCTGCATGTCTTCAAATTCAAGCTATAAAATTCTAAAAGTCAAAATTTATCTTTCTCCTACTTTTCTTATTTTGGTGATAATTGGTGCTTCTCCTCTGCCCTCTTCAGTCAGTGTATCTATTCTATTTGCAAACAAGAATTGTTTTATTCCATATGACCCAGCCATCCACATCACCACCACCCTTCCTCAAGACAACCTCATCTGTGCCTTTCTAAAAAATATGATAAATATTAGGACTACCATCTTAACCCAACAACAACCCATTCCTCTGAACTGCAGCCAGGGTGATTTTTTTAAATGTAAATCTGTTTGAATCACTCATTTGAGTTTCCTCCTTTAATGAAAATTATTTTTATGAAATGAACTACTAGTACTGCTCACCATTCCTGGCCCCTGCTTCACTTTTGCATTTTATCTGTGTATCTTCCTTGGTCTGCAAAATTAAATTGCTTTTTAAATATTTATTGAAATCTCCAAACATTCCTACTTCAGGATCTTTGGCATGCTTCCCTATTTAACTAGAATATTATTTTCCTTATTATGTTCACTTACTTTGTGCTTATTTTTCAAGATTTTCCTTGAATTTCTCTTCTTTTGGACTTCCTTGACTCTTTTCCTGATTTGACTTAGGCCCTTCATTTTTTTTAATTTTTTTAATTTATTTATTTGAGAGAGAGAGTTACAGACAGTGAGAGGGAGAGACAGAGAGAAAGGTCTTCCTTCCATTGGTCCACTCTCCAAATGACTGCAACGGTCAGAGCTGTGCCAGAGCTGTGCCCATCCAAAGCCAGGAGCCAGGTGATTCTTCCTGGTCTCCCATGTGGATGCAGGGGACCAAGCACTTGGGCCATCTTCTACTGTTTTCCCAGGCCTCAGCAGAAAGCTGGATTGAAAGAGGAGCACCCAGGACTAGAACCGGTGCACATATGGGATGCCGGTATCACGGGCAGAGAATTAACCTACTGTGCTATGGCCCCGACTTAGACCCTTCATTAAAGTCTCTAACAACTCCAGGTGCCAATATCCTCACAACCATTCAGTATGTTTTATGATTAACCTTCTCCTTCATTTCATACTTTCTTTTTATCTAAGCACAATTTCAAAATTAATTGAAAATTAATCCCATATATCTTATTGTGATCTGAAAAACTTCTCATTAGATGGGCCAAGGAACTAAATAGACATTTTTCAAAAGAGGAAATCCAAACGGCCAAAAGATGCATGAAAAAATGTTCAGGATCACTAGCCATCAAGGAAATGCAAATCAAAACCACAATGAAGTTTCACCTCACCCCAGTTAGAATGGCTCACATTCAGAAATCTACCAACAATAGATGCTAGAGAGGATGTGGGGAAAAAGGGAGACTAACCCACTGTTGGTGGAAATGCAAACTGGTAAAGCCACTATGGAAGACAGTTTGGAGATTCCTCAGAAACCTGAATATAGCCCTACCACACAACCCAGCCATTCCACTCCTTAGAATTTACACAAGGGAAATTAAATTGGCAAATAAAGAGCTGTCTGCACCTCAATGTTTATTGCAGCTCAATTCACAATAGCCAAGACCTGGAATCAACCTAAATGCCCATCAACATAAGACTGGATAAAGAAGTTATGGGATATGTACTCTATAGAATACTATAAAGCAGTTAAAAAAATGAAATCCAGTCATTTGCAACAAAATAGAGGAATCTAGAAAACATCATGTTGAGTGAAATAAGCCAGTTGCAAAGGGACAAGTATCATATGTTCTCCGTGATATGTGACAACTAACTGAGCATCTAAAAGGAAACCTGTGGAAGTGAAACAGACACTATGAGAAACAATGACTTCATCAGCCCTTGTTCTGACTGTCGAGGCACAGCTTACTATTTTATACTTTTCAGTATTTTCTTTTTCTACTTAATACCATTGGTTGAACTCTTTAATTAACTCAAAATTATTCTTAGGTGTTTAAATTTAACTGAATATTGATCATTGTTAAAAATAAGAGTGGGAATAAGAGAGGGAGGAGATGTACAATTCGGCACTTGCTCACTTGGACTTACCCCTAATAATAGAGCTAGAAACTTGCAGTGGGACTCCAAATTCCATTAGGTTGGCATGTACCAATAAATCTTACTAGTCAAAGTGATCAGTTTCAGTTCATAATTGATCTTAAAGATATGATTAAGAGTCAAAGGGATCACATAAATAATACCAGTGTCTGCTAATACTGATAGAATTAAAAAGGAGAGAACGATCCAACATGGGAAGCAGGATACACAGCAGATTCATAGAATGGCAGATGCCCTAAACAGCACTCTGGCCTCAAAATCAGCCCTTAAGGCACTCGAATCTGGCTAAAAAGCTCATGAGAGTTACTCAGGCATGAAAAGCCAAGACACTGTGGCAAGAAAAAAAAAATGACCTAAATGAAACATCTCTGTGTGTGAGATCCCACTGGAAAGAACAGGCCATCAAAGAAGGAGGTACCTTTCTCTGAAGGGAGGAGAGAACTTCCACTTTGACTATGACCTTGTCTAAATAAGAGCAGAGTTGGTGAACTCAAGAGGCTTCCATAGTCTTGGCAACTCACGACAAGAGCCTCAGGTGATTACTGATGCCATAAACAAGAGTGTCAATTGTTAAATCAACAACAGGAGTCACTGTGCACTTACTCCCCATGTAGGATCTCTGTCCTTGATGTGTTGTACTATGTGAATTAATGGTATAACTAGTACTCAAACAGTACTTTATACTTTGTGTGTCTGTGTGGGTGCAGTCTGTTGAAATCTTTACTTAGTATATACTAAGTTGATCTTCTGTATATAAAGATAATTGAAAATGAATCATGATGAAGAATGCAATGGGAGAGATGGGATGGCTGCGGGTAGGAGGGAGGTTATAGGGGAAAAAACTGCTATAATCCAAAAGTTGTACTTTCATATCTCAGACTCAATCCCAGGTCTTAATATGGGTGGCAGGGACTTGTGTACTTGAGCCATCACCAGTTGCCTGCCAGGGTGTGCATTAGGAGGAAGTGGAATGGATAGTGGAGGAACTTACACATTCTAATATGGAATTGGGCTTCCCATGTGATCACTTAATCACTTTGCCAACCTGTGCCCCATACTTAGTTATTGCTTTTAAAGATTTGAATTATTTATTTGAGAGTAAGAGAGGGAGAGACAGAGAGAAAGTTCTTTCATCTGCTGGCTCTCACCCCAAATGGCTGCAATGGCCATAGCTGGGCCAGTCTGAAGCCAGGAGCTCTACTGCTTTCCCAGGCCATAGCAGAGAGCTGGATGGGAAGTGGAGCAGCCAGGACACAAGCTGGTGCCCATATGGGATGCTGGCACTGCAGACGGAGGCTTAGCCTGCAGTGCTGGCCCCTGCATAGTTCTTTAAAGGTGATTTCTTTTAGCCCTTTGAACATATTTACAATGAATTAAATTATTTCTATTATTGCCTGACATCTAGGATTCTTCAGGTACAGTCAGTATTGATTGCTTTATCCCTCTTGTACATGACTCATACTCTTTTCAAGCCTTGCTATTTTCTATTGAATACAGGGCATTGTCAATATTATAATGTGACTACACTGGGAATAAGATTCTCCTTTCTCCCATGGTTTGCTTTTACTTCTGTTTGTTGTAGTGATTGCTGTGTGCTTAGTAATTTTTCTGAGCTGATGTAAATATTGTATTCTTACTTGGCCATTGAAGTTTTTTGATTCATTAGCATTGCAGTCAGCAAATGATTAGACAGATTTCCTTAGTCTCCTGAAAGCAAAAATTCTCCCGGATCTTTTGGAGAAGTTTTGTGTGCAAGTTGAGTCACTTGTGCACTCGGCTAGTGAAGTTCACAACACTGCATTAGCTGTTAGGTCTAGCTTACACAGAACGTCAAGGTCAGCTAGAGCTGATGGGTTAATGACATCTCAAGAATTTGCTGCACATTTTCACAGATCCAAGCATGCACTCTGCTGCTACATTGTCAAAAATATGTTTGAGTTTTGGAAAATCTTTATATACATATCATTCCTCAGCATTTCCTCCCAAAACTTTTGGTTATTTTCTTGTTTTTCTCGACAGTCATACATTGCCTCAGGTCTCAGTGACCAAAAATATTTCCCTGTAAATATTTCAATATATACCCCCCCACACATGGTGGTTTAGCACTGCATGAGTTCTGAGTCAGGCAAAATATGACATGTCTTTTTCAGGTGTTCTTCCAGGAGCCACCAGATAGATCAAATAATGATAAATCTTTGAGAATGAGGTCTGTTTAGCTCCCTCTGGCACTGAGATTGTATGCTGTTATTTTCAATGTTCCTCCTGAGCTAGGGAATATAAGAAAGGATAAGAATGAGTTAACGTGTTCCAAAGTTCACTCTTCTTACAGAGATTAATTAATTTCATAAAAATGTGTATTGCAAGGCTTTTAGTTTCTGCAAGCTTTTGGTTAACTTGAAGTTTGTTTTTATATTATTTGCCTTCAGTATTTTTGCTTTTAATAATATATATAATTTGGGCCGGTGCCGCAGCTCAACGGGCTAATCCTCTACCTAGCGACGCTGGCACACTGGGTTCTAGTCCTGGTTGGGGTGCCGGATTCTCTCCCGGTTGCCCCTCTTCCAGGCCAGCTCTCTGCTATGGCCTGGGAGTGCAGTGGAGGATGGCCCAAGTGCTTGGGCCCTGCACCCCATGGGAGACCAGGAGAAGCACCTGGCTCCTGCTTCTGGATCAGCGCAGTGCGCCAGCCGTGGCGGCCATTGGAGGGTGAACCAACAGCAAAGGAAGACCTTTCTCTCTGTCTCTCTCTCTCACTGTCCACTCTGCCTGTCAAAAATAATAATAATATATATAATTTAAAAGCTTCTTTTTCTGCCATTTTCTCTGATGTCTCTTTATAATATTCTTAAAAATACATGTTATAGAAATGGAGAACTAACAGTTGCCAGGTGTTAAGGAGTAATTAGTGGAAGATTTTATTTAAAGAATGCTTTTTCTAAGATTTATTTATTTATTTGAGAGGCAGAGTTACAGATGGAGAGAGGGAGAAAGAGAGAGAGATGTCTTCCATTGGCTAGTTCACTCCCCAAATGACTACATGGCAAGAGCTGGGCCAAGCTGAAGCCAAGAATCAGGAGCTTCTGGGTCTCCCATGTGGGTACAAGGGCCCAAGCACTTGAGCCATCTACATCTATTTTCCCATGTGCATTAACATGTAGCTTGATAGGAAGTTGAGCAGCCTCAGGGACTCTCGTGATCATGGAACTATTCTGTTTTGGTCGATTGCATATATGAAAAAATGCATACATTTAGGGCTGGCATTGTATCACAGCCATTGCCTGTGATTCATCACATATGTGCACTGGCTGGATTCCCAGTGACTCCACTTCTGATCCAACTCCTCATTAATGTGCATGGGAAAGTAGAAGAAGATGGTCCAACTACTTGAGCCACTATACCTACATGAGAGACCTGAATGGAGTTCATCCTCCTGGCTTTGGCCTGGCCCAACCCCAGCTGTTTTGGCCATTTGGGGAGTAAACCAGCAGATAGAAGATTCCCTCTCTCTCTCTCTCTCTTTCAGTCTATGTGTGTGTGTGTGTGTGTGTGTGTCTATAACTCCGCTGTTCAAATAAGTGAAATTTTACAAAATGCATACCTATACACTAATTAGTTCAAATAAAACTGGAGAAAATTTAAACATGATAGGTGAAATATATCTAGGTCAACATATTATGCATAATATTGTACTATGGTTTGCAAGATATTATTGTTGTGAACAACTAAATAAAGGATACATGGTGTATCTATGTTTTATTTATTATAGCTGTGACTAGAATATATTTAGAAATTTCAAAAATTTATGTAAAAAAATAAACTCATAATGAAGATTGTGTAATATGAAGGATAGAAAAAGGTAGTTTTTTAAGAAAATTGGGCTTCATCTCTTTTGGGAATTGTTAAATAAGCACAAGACATGTTTCCATGTTTCACAATACTTAAACTATTAAATAGCAGCAGATTACATTCAGTGGATGATCATTGTAACTGTCATAAACAGAAAATGTAAAATATACCTATAGGAAACTTATTCTTGAAATGTGTGTATTCATTCACTTCACATAAAACATTTTATTTAAAAAGGTATAGGAGGGAAAAGAAGAAGAAAAAGAAGTAGAAAAACAAGTAATACCGGAGTTTTATGTTGCAGATACAAGTGTCAACACAAAGAACAAACATATAATTTTATTCTCTTATTTATTGGCTTGAAAGACAGACTGACAGAGGGAGAGATGTAAAGAAGGAGAAACAGAGGAAGAGAGAGAAAAAATGAGAGGGTGAGAGCTTCCATCCATTGGTTCACTTCCTATATGCCTGCAACAGCCAGAGCTTGGCCAGGCCACAGCAAGGAGCCAGGAACTCCATCCAGGTCTCCCAGGTGGGTTGCAGGAACCGAAGCACTTGGAGCACTGTCTGCTACCTACCTGGCACGTTAACAGGAAGCTAGACCAGAAGCAGAGATGGGACGTGATCCCAGGAACTCCAATATAGGATGTGAGCATCTCAAGTGGAAGCTTAACATGCTGTACCAAAACACGTGCCCCAAGCATGTAATTTACTGGTTTATTTTGTGATGAATTTTAGTTACTTATAATGTTATTAATTTATTATTGGTCATTTTAACCCCATATTTAGTCTCTGATATTAAGATTTGTTCTTATGTCTCAACTGAAGAGTCCTACATACACTGTTAACAATGTTCTTAATCCTGTGGTTTCTGCTTACAAATTTACTATTATGTTACTGAATAATTTCCACTAGTCTTTGCAATTGTTCTTGCAAATTTCTTTTGAAACTATACTTTTATTAGTTTGAAAGTCTCCTGTTCCTTGCTGTGTGAAAACAACTCTTGCTGTGATTAAATGAGGAGCAAAAAGTCACTCACGGCAGGTCTGGTGGCATTCAGTATCCTTTCATGCAGAGTAAATGGGACTAGTGGGCTTTCTACTAAACATTATTTCTAGGAATCCTCAGAAACAAGCCAGACTGTGTGAACCATACACAGATGGGCTCTTATGCCTTCTCAGACAAGCAAGAAACAGAATTATTTTTCCTTTGGCTGACAAAGTTGAATAGGTCCAGATTATTAGCATTAGTCACTTTAACAGCTGTCCCAGTTCCCTTTGTGTGTACTCAAGCATAGGTACTTCTTTTCTCAGGTTTTTCCCATTACATCTTATGCTGAACCAACACAACTGAAAAATTGATAGGAAAACTACTTACAAGAGGAGGGAAGAGAACAATCGGAAATAGATAAGCGATAGTGGCTTAAAAGAAAGATATGTTCTCATATAATAGGAATTTATGTATATTCACTCTCTCCCTTTCTCTCTAGGTCCTGCATCTTACTCTTTCTGGCAGTGTATTACAATGCATCATTATATGTTGAGAAGTTGAATTCTATAGATAAGAGGGGAATACAAAGGAAGGAAAAACAGAACAATGGTCTACTGTTTGAGCAAATATTATTTTTTTCAGAATTTCATTACTTTTTATTACATAACAACTAGTTTATATTTTAACTGCATACCAACTTTTTATCTATACTAACTAGTTTGTGTTTTGTGTTTTATTTGTAAAGGAAATATATTCTTTTAAAATAATTATTCCAGATTCTTACACATGTAAATTGGAATGGTCCAGCAGCTATATCTATTGTCACACAATCTTATTCCATTCAATGTTAGGCGTAGTCTTCACACTTAACTAGTCACACTGCTGTGCTCTGAATACGATTTGGCACCTGAACCCTTATATCTATGGTACTAAAGGGAAGCCTAATCCAATTTGTGGTGTTAAGAGGTGGGACTCTTGAGAAATCACAGGTTATATTTATCTGATAGAGTGGAGCCTGCATGATTGAATCATGGTGCCTTTATACAGATGGAGATAGACACATACTTGCCTTCCTGTTGCATGATGCTCTGCTCTGCCTTGGGATCCTGCTAGCAAGAATGCCATCACCAGAGGTCCCACCAATGGGGCAACTTGATCTTGTACTTGACTTACAAAGCAATGAGACAAATAATTTCTCTCTTTATAAGTTATCTGCCTCAGGTATTTTGTTAGACAATTGAAAAGCTAATATAAACAAAAATATCTCAAATTCAATAAAAAGATGCACACAATATAATTTGTAATGACAAACAAGGGATATAATTAATCTTGGCTATGTTTCAGAAATTCAGGTTCAATAACCTTAGTCAATGTACAAGGCAGAAAAATATGAGCAAAGTTATCTGAGTATATGCTAAGCATATATAGTCACTGATGAGATTTATATGCACACAGGGCTTAAAACTATTGAGTTTCACTACTGTCTCATTATGAAAATTAAACCAAGTCAAAGGAAATTCTATAGATACCCCCTACAGTCCACATCTGGATTAAGTACACAACATTACTTCATCCTATAGAAAATAAAATTGGCAAGGGTCAATCTCCAAAAGTAAGCCATCATCTGGTAAATGAATTTAAATATTTCACCAATCCCAATTGTTGGTTCTGCCTCCCATCCTAGAAACACTTTGTAGACAAAAGTGAAAAACATCACAAAATTATAATGTCAAGAAGGTGAAGAACGTGACATTTTCCAGACACTTAAAATTCCAAAGTTTTACCCTATGTGCATATCTTAATACAGTTTGAGTATTTTCACAGGATGCCTATCCTGGAGACACTGTGGCAATTATACAGGTATGAAAGTTTTCACATATGAATCAATCTTTTTACAATTGATTGAGTTTACTTTCTCAGAAAGAAATATGATGTTTATTTCTACTTCAGGCTCTGATGCACTGCTTTAGTACTAAACGATTGTTGTTAACTTCTACACCTTCAAGCCTAGTTGGGCTATCTCTGCTGGAAGTATCAGCTCCTCTCATTTCTCTACAAAATGATGAGATGCAATTGGCCATGTAGCTTTGCTTTGGTTATGAGAACAACCTGAAATACTATATTAATCCAAGATGAATACTCATTTGCAGATGTTTGACTGGATGATCTGCAATTGTTGCCTATATTGATGAGTTTAAGTATATCTTTAACACATTTGACTTCACATTCCCATAATCCCATCGATGTGTTTCATATTCTATCACTCAATTTTTTTCTTATTTAGCATATCAAGAACTTTTCCACTGCAAATTTCAAACAAGTTTGCATGTACTTAATGTTAGCTTCTTATAGTTTGGCTTCTTTAATTTTAAAAATATGTAGAGCTTCTAATACATAAATTCCTTTCTAATAATCTTTGCTTGTTTCCTGAATCATCACCTGCTATAATATGGTTTCTTCCACTTTCCATCTATCCATAAGGAAAGCAACCATTCTTTTAAATACTTTCCACCAAAAGTGTGGCTGTGAATCTTTTTTACTCACTGATTGCTTTCTTACAAAAACACACATCCTATGTTCATCAAAGTATTTGCTATTGATAATCATCTATAATTCAAACTTCCTGTATAGTATTTGATCATGGACAAAATTTCATAATTTGGGATTGCACCATCAACATTCTAGATTCATCTTTCTGAAAGTTCTTGCTGTTTCTTTTTTTCTCATTTTCAATCTATTTTTCTACTTTCTCACAATTATATATTCTACACACATTTAGTTTTGTAGAAGAAGTCTATTCAGGATACACAGTAGGTATACATGAGCAGAACCAACCACTTGTGGGGAGCAACTGGGAGCAACTCGGACTGGACTAAGTTGCTGGAATTAAGACTTATTCTATGCATCTGCTCTCCCACAATATGGCGCTGAGAAGGGAGAAGCAGCTTCTACACAGCTGCCTCCAGTTCAACCAATAAACAGCAGAACCTGCTCCTGATTGGAGGAGAGCAGCGTACTCAGCGTGTGGGTAGCAGAGTTGGGATTGGTGGAAGAGGACTATAAAGGAGGAGAGAGACAGCATGCACCAGGAACATCTAAGGGGAACATCTATCTGAAGGAACACCTGTGCAGCCCCCGAGAGAGCCGGCCGGCAGTGTGCCGCTCCCCCGCGGAAGTGGGGAAAGTGGCCAGGGGGAACCGCCCTTCCACTGAGGTGGAAGGGTCGGTAGCCAACCCGGGAAGAACCAGCAACAAACCCGGGGAGGGCCGAGCAGATGAAAGAACAGCGCAGGGTCCTGTGTCGTTCCTCCACGAAGAGGGGGAGCGACACCACTCTGTTATTTCTTTAAGGAGTGTAGTCCATTTTAAAGTGTGTGTGTGTGTGTGTGTATTGGAGAGGCAATAGAAAAGAGACAGAAAGAAAGCATACCTATCTGATGGTTCACTTCCCAAATATCTGCAATGGCTGGGGATGGGCCAGAGCTGAGGGCACAGTCTAGGTTTCCCATATGGGTGGCAGAATCTCCATTTCTTAAAGGAACACCACTACCTCCAAGGGTCTATATATAATGAGAAAGCTGGAATCAGGAGCCAGAACTGGGAAAAAAAACTCAGACATGCCAGTGTGGAATGTGAATATTTTAACCACTGCATTGAAAACTTGCTCCAAGGGTCATTCTTAAGATAAGGAAGATTCATTAATTATTTACACTTTTGTTTACTTTGGCTGATAATGATGGGCATGAAGTTATTTCCAGACTTCTTCAGGTACAATGTTAGACTTAGGTGGAAATATGCTCTCCAGGTCAATCTTTTTTTCTGTTCTATCACTATTTTCTCTACACTCAACAGTCACACTTTTGTTAACTTCATTGACAGATATCATTGCTTGGTGCATTTGGCAATTGCTCTTTGGATTGATAAATCCCAATCTAGATGTTTCTATAGTTGTACATTCATACTAAACTTTAAAGGATGAATATAAAGTCAAATGTATGTGAATATTGCAAAAAGTTTATGGAAAGTTCCATTAAATGTGTATTTTGGTGCAAAAATGAAATACATGTAGATGTTCTACATAATACACATTTTTATGTATTTAAAAAAACTTTTTGTCAGATAAATTTAACAGACATATTTATAGGATGCTATGTGATGTCTTATTGCACATACACATTGTGTAATACCCAGCAAGGGTAAATATACTTATACTTTCAAGCATTTAACATGTCGTTACTGTGAAAGCATTCCAAAAATTCTATCATCTAGTTTTTATAGAGAAATATACAGTAAATTAAGTATCATCTATCCTCACCCTACTGTGTAACAGAACCCTAGAACCTCTTACTCCTATCTAGCTATAACCTAGTACCTGTCAATCAACCTTTATCTATTCCTTTCCCTCCATGTCCCTCCCCAGACTTTGGTAATCATGCTTGGAGATCACCTATTCCACATACTGGTGAGATCATGTTATTTGCTTTTCTGGGCTTGGCTTTTTTTCACTTAACATAATGAACTTAAGTTCCATTCACGAGTTACAGACGACAAGATTTCATGTATTTTTATGAATCAATAATAATCCATGTATATAAGTAATACATTTTCATTATTCATCAGTGATTAAATGTTGTGAATTTGGGCATCCTTATATTGTTCCAGATCTTAAATAGAAAACCTTCAGCTTTCCCCATTCAATATGAAGTTAGCTGTTTGTTTGTCATATATTGCCTTTATTACATTGAGATATGATTCTTCTACATCTAATTTGGTCAGAGCTTTTATCATGATGGGATGTTTATTTTTATCAAATCCTTTTTTCTGCATCTACTGAAATGATTATAATGTACTAGATTGATTGATTTGCATATATTGAACTACCCTGGCATCCCTGGGATGAATACCACCAGATCATGCTGAACTCTTTTTTTAATGTGTAGTTGGATTTCATTTGCTAGTATTGTGTTGAGTATTTTTACCTCTATGTTTATCAAGGATATTGGCCTGTGGCCTTATTATTGTTGTTGTTTCCCTGCCTGTTTTTTTAATCTAAATAATGCTGGCCTCATAGAATGAATTTTGATGTATTACTCCCTCCTCTTTATTTAAATAAATTAAGAATAATTGATGTTAATTCTTTGCTAGAGTTCAACAGTGATATTATCTGGTCCTAGGCTTTTCTTTAATAGGGTATTTTTATTACAGAATCAGTTTAGCTATTTGTTATTGGTCTGCTTAGGTATTCTATTTCCTCATGATTCAATTATGTCCAATAATTTTTCCATTTCTTCTCCGTTAACAAATTTATTTCCATAGTATTGTTCATAATAATCTCTAACCTTTATATTTCCTTGATGTCAGTGCTAATGTCTTCATTTCTGTACCTTTTTAAAAACTTATTTACTTATTTGAAAGTCAGAGTTACACAGAGAAAGGGAGAGACTGATAGAGAGAGAGATCTTCCATTCACTAGTTTACTCCACAACTGGCCACAACAGCCAGGGCTGTGAGTGGCTGAAGTCAGGAGCCAGGAGCTTCATACAGGTCTCCCACATGGGTGACAGGGGCCCAAACACTTGGGCCATGTTCCACTGTTTTTCCCAAGCCATTAGCAGGCAGCTGGATTAAAGGTGGAGCAGCCAGGATGTGAATCAGAACCTATTTGGGATGCTGGCATCACAGGTGGCAGCTTTACTGGTATGTCACAGTACTGGTTCCCATTTTCATTTTAATTCCCTGTATATTTCAAATAGATCTTCTTTTTCTTGGTTAGTGTAGCTAAGAGTTTATCAATTTTATCTTTTCTAACAATCAAACCTTGGTTTCTTGTTTTATTTGTGTTTTTTTTTCTCTTATTTATTTGTGCTCTTAGAATTGTAGCTATTAACTATATTGAATCTGTTCTCTTTTCATAATATCACATTAACATATGCTGTGACTCTGAGAATCTAATGCATTAATACATCCCTCAAAATTAAAAATAAAAACATTTTATAAACTCCATATTATCCATAGGAAATAGCTATTTATTAGGCAAACGTCATATCAAAGAAACAGCTAAACAAGTAAGATTAACAATAAATTTAATTTCAACAAAAGTACACAAAATTGTCTTTTCTAAGTAATATGTAAAAGCAAAAGCTAAAAAAAGAACAATGAAAACAATGTGTAAAATACATCACTCAAAATGCTCAAACTAAAACTTCATAGATACAAAAAGGTATAGATATATTAATCAATAATTATAAACAGGAGACAAAAATGTCTGGTGTATATATTAACAATACATAACTGGCAACCCTCCTATTCTAAAAAGTATTTGTCTATCATGCACCTTAAGGGATGAAAATGAAGAGAAACAATTGATTCAGCAATTTATTGACTAGCATTTCTCACATCCCAGAGCTTGCCATGTTTCTCTGCCCTATTCACTCTTCATGTGATATTGCTTCATTTGAGCAGAAGTTTTAAGTGAAATTTTGTGGGATATGTCCCTCTTGTTCTGGCTACCCATCTTAATCAATACATTTCTTCAGTGTAGATTCTTGAATGAGAAGACATGGGTGGCACAGTTAGCCAGCCAAGGTGAGCCCAACATATACTGGCTCAGTAGAGTTCTAAAATAACTAAATTAGAAATAAATATTTGTTGTTTGAAGGATTTGAGGATAAATGGAATCTTGCCGAAGTACACAACTTAGTGAATTCTCTTAAAGATTTATTTATTTATTTGAAAGTCAGAGTTACACAGAGAAGGAGAGGCAGAGAGAGAGAGAGAGACAGAGAGAGGTTTTCCATCTGTTGGTTCAATCCCCAACTGGCTGTAATGGCCAGAGCTGTGCTGATCTGAAGCCAGGAGCCAGGAGCCAGTAGCTTCTTCCGGGTCTCCCACACAGGTGCAAGGGCCCAAAGACTTAGGCCATCTTCTACTGTTTCCCCAGGCTATAGCAGAGAGCCAGATTGGAAATGGAGTAGCTGGGACTTGAACAGGCACCCATATGGGATGCCAGCACCACAGGCAGCAGCTTTACCTGCTACGCCACAGTGCCCACCCCCAACTTAGTGAAGTTTTATCAGTAAATAGCTCTAACTCTTTCTTGAATAATTCGGGTACAAATACCCACAACTAGGTTTGTAGAGTTACTTCAGTGAGATTGTATAACTATTTGATATAATAAATTGTTACATTGTTGATAATAAAAATGAAAGATCTATAATTAATATGCTCATTAGAAAAATTTTTAAAATATGCACATAAACAGTTTTTTTACACCATATTCAGAGAACCACTTGAAAGTTAATGTGTGAATGTGTGAAACCACCACCTGTGACACCAACATCCCATATTAGTACATGAGTGCCAGTTTGAGTCCCAGCTGCTCCACTTCCAATAATGCTCCCAGCTAATGCACTTGGAAAGTTATCAGAATATGGTCCATGTACTTCAAGTACTGCCATCCACATGGGAGACCTGATGGAGTTCCAGGATCCTGGTTTCAGTCTAGCCCAGCCCCAGCCATTGTAGCCATTTGGGGAGTGAACCAGCAGATCAACAATCTCTCTCTCTCTCTGTGTGTGTGTGTGTGTGTGTGTGTGTGTCTGTTTTTCTATCACTCTGTATGTGTCTCTGGCTTTCACATAAATAAAATAAAAATATTTAGAAAATTCAACGAGTGAAATAATCACACAGAGTAATGAAAGAACTTTAGACCTTACTTGCAATGAATAAACTTGATTAGAAATAAACTTTGATAAAAGTAATATAAGAAAAATCAATTAGCAAACTTTTATTTTTAACAGCGAATTGCAATTTGAGACGTGATAAATACGTGAGACATACTCCTCTTAAGGAGTTAGAAACCAAGTTAACTTCATTCATAAAGAAAACAATCGGTACTTACAGTCTAAAAAAGGTAACCATCACTAGAATATTAGATAGAATACACAAAAATGATTAATCCAATAATCATAATTTTTTATAGTTGTTCGAAATTACCATGATGCTTCAGTTCATCTGAAGTAGAATATTTTTAATTTTTTTCAAATATAACAATTATTACTATTTAAGTTTTTATTAATATAAATAGATTTCATGTATTTTCTAAGTTCAATTCTAAGAAGATAGCCATAGTTCCCTCCCTCTTTCTCTCTCTCCCTCAACACCTCTCCTTCCTTTTTTTCTTTATTTTTTACAAAAACATAATTTCAATACACTGTATAGTCACAGACTTAGTGCACCACTCACCATAATATTCAACAAATAAGAAGTACAAAGACCACAGTTCTACAGGAGTATAAACATGGGCTAAATACAACAATCAGATCACAAAGTGTCTGTTTCATTCCTCTACATTTTTGCATTCTATGTTAACTATTACTATTTCTCCCCATTTTCTTACGTTTTTCATATATGTCATATGAGATGTCTAGAAATCTTTGAAAATAAGCAGTATAAATAGCCACAAATATTGGGGAGAAAAAGAAATAAAGCAAACTACAAGGATAACAAAAGGGTCAGTGTTTGGAAAGGTTACTAAACAGTAGTTCTATGGAAGCTTGGCAGCTAACTGTGCCAGGCATCACAATGGCTAATCTCTATCAGTGTGTAGCTTTCAGGACTTTGAAAGTTACACATGAATACATTCTCAGCAAGCAGTGGAAATCCTGTTGGGCTACGTGAAACCCACCAATGCCATGTAACAATGACCTTTGTTTAAGTATTCATTTTTTCAATTTATCTCATACTGCTTCCAATTGTAAGCTTTACATTTATTTATTTTTTTAAAAAATAAATCCAGCAGAGATTGTATCTAATACCAGCTGTTATGTATAATTGTGCTTAAATGCATAGCCATAGATGGAGAGATTTCCAACTCTTATTGATGCTGGCCCACATACTGATGAACTGAAGTTTCAAAGGAATATTTGGTGTGTTACTTAGATTGAAGGAAACTGTGGTATCTCTTAAGAGAGGTAAGTGGAAGAATTTGAATAAAATTTTAAAAATACTAAATCACAAATTTACATGTCAGATAATATTTGGTCACCTGTTTATTTAGTAAATAATTATGGAGAGCCTACTAGATGCTGATCACTGTTCTAGATAAAATGGATACAGTGGTCGGGAAGATACTTAAGTTTATGCCATCATGGAATGTCCTCCATTTTTTAGTTGAAGAGATGGACTAAAAGCTAATTAATTAAGGGTTGGCTCTATGGTGCAGAGGGTTAAAGCCCTGGCCTGCAGTGCCGGCATCCCATATGAGGGCTGGTTTGAGTCCCAGCTAATCCACTTCCAATCCAGCTCCCTGCTAATGTGCCTGGGAAAGCAGCAGAGGATGGCCCAAGTCATTGGGCCCCTGCACCTACATAGGAAACCCAAAAGAAGCTCCTAGCTCCTGGCTTTCACCTGGCCCAGCCCTAAGTCATTGCCGCCATTTGGGGAGAGAACCAGTGGAAGGAAGACCTCTTCCTTTCTCTTTCTGTCTCTACCTCTCTCTTTAACTCTGCCTTTCAAATAAATAAAAAATCTTTAAAAAAAATAATTAATTAAGGCTGGCGCTTCAGCGCAATAGGCTAATCCTCCGCCTGTGGTGCTGGCACACCAGGTTCTAGTCCCGGTCAGGGCGCCGGATTCTGTCCCGGTTGCCCCTCTTCCAGGTTGCCCCTCTTCCAGGCCAGCTCTCTGCTGTGGCCCAGGAGTGCAGTGGAGGTTGGCCCAAGTGCTTGGGTCCTGCACCCCATGGGAGACCAGAAGAAGCACCTGGCTCCTGCCATTGGATCAGCACGGTGCACCTGCCACAGCGCACCAGCCGTGGCGGCCATTGGAGGGTGAACCAACGGCAAAGGAAGACCTTTCTCTCTGTCTCTCTCTCACTGTCCACTCTGCCTGTCAAAAAAATAATTAATTAGTTCATATTTTTATGGTTATATTCTATTTTAAATGTAAACATTGACCTGGGAACAGAGAATGAGACATAAAATTCAAAAAAGCAGCATGTTGGCATATAGCTTCTGATTTAGCAGGTAAGGGAAACTATCACTGTGTTCTAAGACAAGTAAATAAAAAACTAACAAACTTGAAAGGAAAGTTACTTTTTAGATCATAGAACTGAGGTTACAAGGCAAGCTGCTGTCCTCAAAATTGGAGACAAACAGAGAGATAACAAGAGTCACAACTGACCTGAGCAGACACTCACGAGAAGAGACTTAAGTAGGAATCAGTACCACGGTAAGAAAACTTAAACTGTAATTGAAAAAAAAAAAAATTGCAGACTCAATGTAGAAAAGTTTGAGAGTTAAAAACACACATGAAGGGGCTGGCGCCATGACTCACTTGGTTAATCCTCCGCATGCAGCACTGGCATCCCATATGGGTGCCGGGTTCTAGTCCAGGTTACTCCTCTTCCAGTCCAGCTCTCTGCTGTGGCCTGGGAGGGCAATGGAGGATGGCCCAGGTGCTTGGGCCCCTACACCCGCACGGGAGACCAGGAGGAAGCACCTGGCTCCTGGCTTCAGATCGGTGCAGCACTGGCCGTAGCAGCCATTTGGGGGGTGAACCAACGGAAGGAAGACCTTTCTCCCTGTCTCTCTCTCTCATTATCTATATCTCTACCTGTCAAAAAAAAAAAAAAAACATACATGAAGCTAAATTCACATTTTTGTGAATTTTGCTTTACATACTTATCACTATAAAAATCTGAAACAAATATGCATATTTATCTACAAAATGATAGAGAAAGGTAACCCCATGAAATATTCTAGGACATTCTCTTCTCCCAGAAAAACTATTTTTCAACACTTTAATAGCACATTATTAAAGTTTCACCTACTGAAGTTCCTTGTACCAAGTACATAATGTCCAGCTTTCAACTAAAAAATATGTGGCATTTACAAAAATGGAAAAAAAAAGAAAAAAAAAAAACAACAAACCACACAGTATCAAAGACATTGCAAGCATCAGAATCAGACTCAGACATGACAGGAATGTTGGACTTATTAGGCATGCAATTTAAAATACTTGTGATTAATACAGTATGGGCTCTAACAGAAAAAGTAGACAACATGGAACAATACATGAGGAATGTAGGCTAAGGGAAGGAAATTTTAAGAAATAATAAAAAAAGAAGTGCTGACACTGTAAAAGAAATGAATGATCTTTTTGAAAGGCTCATTAGTAGACTGGACATATCTGAAGGAAGAATTTCTGAACTTAAGGATATGTCAATTGAATTTTCCAAAATTGAAAAAGGAAAGAGAAATAAATGCTAAATGGGACAACATATCCAATAATTGCAGGCCAATCATAAAAGATCTAATACAATGCAAATTGAGAGCATCAGAAACGGAAGAGTGAAAAGGCACATGAAACATTTGAAGGGATAATGACTATGAACTTGCAGCAAATAATGTCAGAAAAGGAATAAAACAGATTCAGGAATCTTAGAGAACATCAGTTAGGCTAAAGGAAAAAAAAAAT
This sequence comes from Oryctolagus cuniculus, assembly GCF_051225735.1. Classification (NCBI taxonomy): domain Eukaryota; kingdom Metazoa; phylum Chordata; class Mammalia; order Lagomorpha; family Leporidae; genus Oryctolagus; species Oryctolagus cuniculus. The sequence continues at coordinate 105,000,105 of NC_142888.1, forward strand.
AAGCAAGAAAAGCAACAGCAACAAAAATACAGAAACAAAAAACAAAAGCCTACATGTAGGCATGTTGCATTAAAATTGTTGAAAAACCACACATAAAGAAAAATATTTTGATGAAATCAAAAGGAAAAAAGTAGCTCACATACAGAGAAGCTAAAATAAGTTACATTCTCTTTCCTCAGAAACCATAAAAGCAAAAACGAGTGGAATGTATAGTGTTGAGAAGCAAGCCAGCAACTTATACTTCTAGCGCCTCTAAAATCATCTTTAAAAGTTAAAGAGTAAGAACTCTATTCTCAGACAAATAAACATTGGAGAAATTTGTTGCTGAAAATCTTCCAAGAAAAGTTAAAAATTCCAAGAAAAAAAATATACAGGTCCAAGTACAATCAAGGAAATGAGTAAAGATCAAATAAAATATTTCGTTTTTCTTATAATGAAATATGGTTGGGTAGTAGATTCCTGTCTATTCACAATAACAACAAAGTAGTGAATTTTTTTGAGTTAATATATAAATGAAATTAGTGACAGTAATGGTACAAGGAGAAGACAGAACAAACTGGAAGATCAAATAACAATGCATCACTTCACAAGTAGAGTTCAGGGCTGCCGCTGTGGCATGGTAGGTTAAGCCTCTGCCTGCAGTTTCAGCATCCCATATGGGTACTGATTTGAGTCCTGGCTGCTTTACTCCTGAACCAGCTCCCTGATAATGGCCTGGGAAAGAAGCAGAATATGACCCAAGTGCTTGGACCCTGCACCCACATGGGAGACCGAGAAGAAGCTCCTGGCTCCTGGTTTCCCAGCTCCCACTGTTGCAGCCATTTGGGGAGTGAACCAAAGAGAAAGACCTCTCTGTCTCTCCCTCTCTCTGTCTATAACTCTACCTATTAAATAAATAAATCTTTAAGGAAAAAAAAGAAAGTAGAGTTCATAATTGAAAAGTATTCACAAAGTTCATAAAAAATATGTATCATGAAAAAACTGAATATATTTCAAAAATATTTTTGTAACAAAACAAATTTATCTTTAGTTCCATTTTCCATGAACTTTTTGAAGTCCCCTTGTCGCTCCCCCTCTTCGTGGAGGAACGACACAGGACCCTGCGCTGTTCTTTTGTCTGCTCGGCCCTTCCCGGGTTGGCTGCTGGTTCTTCCCGGGTTGGCTGCCGATCCTTCCACCTCCGTGGAAGGGCGGTTCCCCCTGCCACTTTCCCCACTTCCGCGGGGGAGTGGCACACCACCGGCCGGCTCTCTCGGGGGCTGCTCAGATGTTATCCGGATGTTCCCCTTAGATGTTCCTGGTGCATGTTGTCTCTCTCCTCCTTTATAGTCCTCTTCCACCAATCCCAACTCTGCTACCCACACGCCGAGTACGCTGCTCTCCTCCAATCAGGAGCAGGATCAGCTCCTGCAGGTTATTGGTCGAACTGGAGGCAGCTGTGTAGAAGTTGTTTACTCCTCTCCAAGCGCCATATTGTGGGAGAACAGATGCATAGAATAAGTCTTAATTCCAGTAACTTAGTCTAGTCTGAGTTGCTCCCCACACACCCTCAAAGTTATAGATGCATATAGCAAACTGTTGGGTAATAAAAACAAAGAAGAAATGAAACTAGAATTATAATTGCTATACTAGGAAGTAGAGAAAATAGAATTCTATAAATGCCTAATTGAAATCATAAAAGACACAATGAGAATGGGAAAGTGCCATGAATTTTAAAAAGTTAATAAAAACAGTGACAAATATGTTAGAAATTATAAATGTATCAATAATCACTTTTTTTGACAGGCAGAGTTAGACAGTGAGAGAGAGAGAGACAGAGAGACAGAGAAAGGTCTTCCTTCCGTTGGTTCACCCCCCAAATGGCTGCTATGGCTGGCACGCTGCGCTGATCTAAAGCCAGAAGCCAGGTGCTTCCTCCTGGTCTCCCATGTGGGTGCAGGGCCCAAGCACTTGGGCCATCCTCCACTGCCTTCTTGAGCCAGAGCAAAGAGCCAGACTGGAAGAGGAGCAACCGGGACAGAACCGGAGCCTCAACCGGGACTAGAACCCAGAGTGCCAACGCCACAGGTGGAGGATTAGCCTAGTGAGCTGCGGAGCCAGCTCAATAATCACTTTAAATGTTAATCATCTAAATACACCAATGAAAAGATAAAGAATGTTAAAAAGGAAGAAAAAAAAACAAGGTATAACTATATGCTGTTTACAAGAAATACACTTTAAATACAAAGATACAGGGCAGGTGTTGTGGTATCTCGGGTTAAGCTGCCGCCTGAAATGCCAGCACTCCATATTTGCTTCAGTTCCTGTCCTGGATTTTCCACTTCTGATACAGCTCCCTGCTGATGTGACTGGGAAAGTAGCAGAAGATGGCCAAAGTTCTTGGGTCTCTGAACCCAAATGGAAGAACTGGAAGAAATTTCTGGCTCCAGTTCACCCAGCCCAGCCCTAGACATTATGGCCATTTGGGGAGTGAACCACTAGATGGACGATCTCTCTCTGTCTCTTTCCCTCTCGCTCTGTAATTCTGCCTTTCAAATAAATTGTGAACCTTTCAAATTAAATAAATAGATACATACAGATTAAAAGGAATTGAGAGTGATATAACATGCTAACACTAATAAGAAATTAAGCTATATTAATTTTCAAAGGAAAGATTTCTGGGCAAGAAAACTTATCAAGGATAAAGAATGGTGTCACATATTGATTAGGGATAAATTTTTCAAGAAATCATAATTATCCTTAATATGTGTTTACCAAACAACAGAGCATTGAAATACATGGGACAAAAGCAGACAGAACTGCAAGAATAAATAGCTGAAGTTATTATTATAGAAGATTTCAAAACCTCTGTCTGAGAAAGAAAATGATCTATAAGGCAGAAAAGTCAGTAAGGTCTTAGTTAACCTCAATGGCCCTACCAAGTAATTGGATATACAGGAAATACATAAACTAATTCTTCCAAAACAGTAGAGTGCATATTAGTCTCAAGCTCACATAAAAAAATCAACAAGACAGCACCCATTCAGTGCCATAAAACCCACCTAAACAAATTTGAGAAGATAGAAGTCATAATGTATTATTTCAGACCACAATAAACTTCAACTAGAAAGCAGTAACAGGAAAACAACTTAAAAATTACAAAGAATATGAAGCATATACAGTTCTACAAAATACCAATGCCAAAGAAGAAATCTTGAGAAATTTTGAACTAAAGTTGAAATAAATCAAAATCAAAATGAAACTTACTAAATTTTTCCATATACTGAACAAAAAAATAGAGAAAAAATTATACCATTGGGTACATATATCAAAAAATAGAATGATTAAAATCCAAAATCTGTTGCTGCTTCAGTACACTAGAAAAAGTGGATATAGTCAATTAAATCCAAAGCATGGACAAGAAAAATCAATAAAAATTCGACACCTTAAATTAAAAATATCCAAGAAACTAAAAACTGATTCTGAATAATTAGTAAAACTGATAAATTTATGTCCAAATGGCTAATAAAATAATAAGGTATGCTAACACATTGGAAAACCTCAAAGAAAGAATTTATTTATATATGGATACGTGTATCTTACCAAGATTAATTCAATAACATATAGAAAATCTAAATAAACCAACACAAATAATGAGATTGAAACAGTAATTAAAAGTCTCCTATTAAGAAAAAAATCCGGGGTCCGCGCCATGGCTCACTTGGTTAATCCTCCGCCTGCGGCTCTGGCATCCCATATGGGAGCTGGATTCTAGTACCGGCTGCTCCTCTTCCAGTCCAGCTCTCTGCTGTGGCCGGGGAGGGCAGTGGAGGATGGCCCAGGTGCTTGGGCCCCTGCACCCACGTGGGAGACCAGGAGGAAGCACCTGGCTCCTGGCTTCGGATCGGTGCATAGCTGGCCATAGCGGCCATTTGAGGGGTGAACCAACGGAGGAAAGACCTTTTTCTCTCCCTGTCTCTCTCACTGTCTTTAACTCTACCTGTCAAATAAATTTTAAAAAAAAAAGAAAAAAAAAGAAAAAATCCTAGGGGCTGACACTGTCGTGTAGCAGGTAAAGGCAATGCCAGCATCCTGTATGGGCGCTGGTTTGAGACCCAGCTGCTCCACTTCCGATCCAGTTCTCTGCTATGGCCTGGGAAAGCAGTAGAAGATGGCCCAAGTCATTGGGCCCCTGCACCCGTGTGGGAGACCTGGAGGAAGCTCTTGGCTCTTAGCTTCAGATCGGCCTAGCTCTAGCCATTGTGGCCATCTGGGGAGCGAAAAGGCAGATAGAGTACTGCTCTCTCTCTCTCTTCTCTCTCTCTCTAAAAAAGCACAAGCAACAACAGCAAAACTACACAAATTTACACAAATGGAATTAAATCACTCAGAAACTTTCACAGTGCAAAGCAAACAATCAGTAAAGAGACACCCAACAGCTGCTTCTCTGACAAAGGATTAAGAACCAGAGTATAGAGGCCATGCTGTGGCGCTGCGGGTTAAAGCCCTGGCCTGAAGCTCTGGCATCCCACATGGGCGCCAGTTCTAGTCCTGGCTGCTCCTCTTCCAATCCAGCTCTCTGATATGGCCTGGGAAAGCAGTATAAGATGGCCCAAGTCCTTGGGACCCTGAACTTGTGTGGGAGACCCAGAAACAGCTCCTGGCTCCTGGCTTCAGATCGGTGCAGCTACAGCCGTTGTGGCCATCTGGGGAGTGTACCAGTGGATGGAAGATCTTGCTCTCTGTCTCTACCTCTCTCTGTAGCTCTTTCAAATCCACTTAAGAAATTGTCAAGTACCCAAATAATAAAAAGGACTCAAAAGAAATTCAACCCAGTTATCAGTCAACTGAAGACTAAATGAAGAAATTATTATCAAGAGTACACACTTTTAAAGGAAAACATTAATTAAATCAAACTTTCCTGACAGTATTGAAATAAAAATACATTTATTATTATTCATATGTTAAAAAAGATATTTGGAGCCAGCACTGTGGCACAGCAGGTAAAGCCACCACTGGCAGTGCCAGCATCCCAGTTAGAATCCTGGCTGCCCCATTTCCAATCCAGCTCTCTGCTATGGCCTGGGAAACAGTGAAAGATGGCCCAAATCCTTAAGCCCCTGCATCCATGTTGGAGACCTAAAGGAAGCTCCTGGATTTGGCCTGGCTCAACCCTTGCCCTTACAGCCATTTGGGGAATGTACCAGCAGATGAAAGACCTCTCACTCTCTGTCTCTGCCCCTCTGTAACTGTGCCTTTCAAAGAAATAAACAAATATTTTTAAAAAAGAAATTGAAATGGCCAACAAATACATAAAAACATGCTGAATATCACTAGCCATCAGGGAGATGCAAATTAAAATCCCAGTGAGATATCACTTCACCCCTGTCAGCATGGCTGTTATCAAAAAACAGAGTATCCAATGCTGGCAAGGGTGTAGAGAAAGGGGAATGGTTACACATTGCTGGTGGGAATGTAAATTAGTGCAGCCACTGTGGGGAATAGTACAGATTTTTTTAAAAACTAGACATGAAAATTACATATGATCCAACAATCTCATGAATACATATATGCCCAAAAGACATGAAGTCATTATATCAAAGAGATACATGTACCACCATGTTTACAACAGCACTGTTCACAACAGCCAAAATACAGAGTCAATCAAATTGTCCATCACCTGATGAATGGATGAAGAAAATGTGTTATATATACACAGTGGAATACTATTCAGCTACAAAAAATAATAAAATCCTGTAGTTTGCACAAAAATATAGGACATCATGTTTAGTGAAATAAGCCAGACACAGAAATACAAATACTGCATGTTCTCCCTTACATGTGGGAACTAATTTAAAAACTGATAACTCAATCTGAACACAGAACGTTCATTATTAGATGTTAGCATGTGGGATGGCTAAAAGGAGTTTGGATATAAAAATAGAGGAAGCTGGGTGTGATTCATTGTTATCAATATATTAATATGATATGTTAATGGAGAAAGTGGAGAGGGGTATATGGGAAAGTCTTTCAGATACTACTTCAAAATTTTTGATTTTTGCCAGCGGATTCCATTGAATCCCATCAAAGTGGCATGTATCAATGCCATTTCACTAGTCAAAGTGATCAGTTTCAGTTCACAATTGATCATAATGATAGGATTAGGTGTCAAAGGGATCACATAAACAAGACTAGTGTCTACTAATAATAACTGATGGAATTAAAAGAGAGAACGATCCAACATGGGAAGCGGGATACACAGCAGACTCATAGAATGGCAGATGCCCTAAACAGCACTCTGGCCTCAGAATCAGCCCTTAAGGCATTTGGATCTGGCTAAAAAGCCCATGAGAGTATTTCAGGCATGGAAAGCCAAGACACTGGCAAAAACAATGACCTAAATGAAATATCTCTGCGAGTGAGATCCCAGCGGAAGAACAGGCCATCAAAGAGGGAGGTACCTTTCTCTGAAGGGAGGAGAGAACTTCCACTTTGACTATGACGTTGTCTAAATAAGAGCAGAGTTAGTGAACTCAAGAGGCTTCCATAGCCTTGGCAGCTCATGACAAGAGCCTCAGGTGATTACTGACGTCATAAATAAAATGTGTCAATTGTTAAATCAGCAACAGGAGTCACTGTGCACTTACTCCCCATGTAGAATCTCTGTCCTTAATGTGTAGTACTATGTGAATTAATGGTAAAACTACTACTCAAATAGTACTCTATATTTTGTGTGTCTGTGTGGGTGCAAACTGTTGAAATCTTTACTTAGTAAATACTAAGTTGATCTTCTATATATAAAGATAATTGAAAATGAATCATGATTAAGAATGGGATGGGAGAGGGAGTGGGAGGTGGGATGGTTGCAGGTGGAAGGGAGGTAATGGGGAGAAAAGCCTCTATAATCCATAAGTTGTACTTTGAAAATTTATATTAATTAAATAAAAGGGTTTTTTTTTTTTCAAAAGAAAAAAACAAAATTTTTGTTTTGTAAATTTAAAACTATTCTGAAATAAAATGTTTTTAAAAGAATCAGAGAAAATACCAATACTAACATCAAAAATTTAATGTGGGGACCAGTATTTTTGCATAGCACGTTGAACCACTGCTTATAACACTGAAATCCCTTATTAGAGTGTTGGTTCAAATCCTACCTACTCCACTTTCAATCAATCTAGCTTACTGTTAATGTGCCTGGGATGGCAGAAGATGATTTAAAATTCTTGCAACTCAGCCACCCATCTAGGAGACCAGGTTGGAGTTCTTGGCTCCTGGCTTTGGCCTGGCCCAGCCATGGATTCTGTGTCTTTGGGAGTATAGCAGTGGAGTGAAGATTTATTTCCCTCTCTCTCCATCACTCGCTCTTTCTGTCATTCTGTCTTTCAAATAAATAATAAATAAATCTTTAAAAAAGAACATATGAGCAGCCCTAAATTTCCCACTGAAGATATAAAGATGATTAAGGAGGGGAGGCGGGGCGACACTGTGGTTTAGCAGGTAAAGCTGCCACCTGCGGTGCTGGCGTCCCATACAGCCATTGGTTCGAGTCCGATCTAGCTCTCTGCTATGCCTGGGAAAGCAGTAGAAGATGGCCCAATCCTTGGGCCCCTGCACCTGTGTTGGGGACCTGGAAGAAGCTCCTGGTTCCTGGCTTTGGATCAGCGCAGCTCCCGCCACTGTGGCCAACTGGGGAATGAAACAACAGATGGAAGACCTCAAGACCTCTCTCTGTCTCTCTGCCTCTCTGCCTCTCCTTCTCCCTCTCTGTAACTCCGACTCTCAAATAAATAAACAAACTATGGATGATAAATGAACTATGGATGCAAATATCATCAACAACTTATTAGCGAATTGAATCTAGTAATATAAAAAATAAATTACATATGACTGAAGTTTATTTCAGACCTGCAAGTCTGGATCAGCCTTCAAAACCCATTACTGTAATTTGTTTGGAATGAATATTTGTTTTTCCTCCCAAAAATTCATATGAAAAATCCTCTTCAACAATTTGATGATATTATTAGGTGGTTGGTGCCTTTGGGAGTATGAATAGGTCCTTAGTGAATGGGATTACTATCATTTCAAAAGAGTCTCCAGAGAGTCCCCTTGCCCTTTCTGCCATGTAACAACAGAACTAGAAATGAGACATTTATGAACCAGGAAACAAAAATTCTTACCAGACACTGAAACTTGGCACCTTGCTGTAGGACTTCTCAACTTCTGGAACAGTTAGAAATAAATCTTTGCTTTTTTATGCCACTTGTGCTACTTTATTTTTTAAACATTTATTTGTGGATCAATAGGTCATATATGCACACTAAACCTAAAAATTTACACAAGCAAAACTACATTGGTAATATACAAGCATGCAGAATGACTCCATGAATAGATATGAATGTTGTGTGAACAGCATACATATAACCTAACATACATCATCTATCACCTCATTTCTATTATCAACTTGCCAAATAACTGTACCCAGTCCTAGAGGAAGAATTACAGATTGCTCAGAATGTGGGCGCAAGTCCCTTAATTCTTCCCAATTCCCTTCACTTGGCGTGCAGACACCCAAGGCCCAGGTGCTCAGTGGACATTCCACTGGCAGACGCTCTGACACATGGAATCCCCAGAGGTGGAAGGCTCCTGGTGACAAAAGGGGTTCAGACTTCTTGCTCCATCTTCCATGCCATCACACAGGACCCCACAGCCCCCAAAAGAATCAGGCCCACCAAGGTTCCATGGTGCATGACCCCTACCACCGTATATTTTCATTATACAGCACTGAAAGAACTAGTACATAATGCATCACATCAACAGTCTAAAGAAGAAAAATAATGTGATTATATCAATAGACGTATAGGAAAAACATTGGCAAAATTCATTGTCCATTCATGATGAAACGCTCAGCAAATTCGAAATAGATTATTCTTATTCAGCTTGATGAAGGACATATAAAAACTCCTACAGTTAACATTATACTTAATGTTGAAAGAATGAGATCATTCCCTTTAAAATCAGGAACAAGGCAAGGACATCTTCCTTAACCATTCTTTTTCATCATCTTCCTGGAAAACCTTGCTAATAAAATAAAATAATAGAAGAAAATAAAGGATATAAGATTGGAAATGAAGAAATAATATTGTATTGGCTGCTGATCATACGATTACATACAAAGAAAAACAAAAAATGAACTAAAGAATTCCCTGAGGCCGGTGCCGCGGCTCACTAGGCTAATCCTCCACCTAGTGGCGCCAGCACACTGGGTTCTAGTCCTGGTCGGGGCGCCGGATTCTGTCCCAGTTGCTCCTCTTCCAGGCCAGCTCGCTGCTGTGGCCCAGGAAGGCAGTGGAGGATGGCCCAAGTGCTTGGGCCCTTCACCCATGGGAGACCAGGAGAAGCACCTGGCTCCTGCCTTCGGATCAGCACGGTGCACCTGCTGCAGCACGCCAGCCGTGGCGGACATTGGAGGGTGAACCTTTCTCTCTGTCTCTCTCTCTCTCTCTCACTATCCACTCTGCCTGTCAAAAAAAAAAAAAAAAAAAAGAATTCCCTGAAATAAAAGCAATCATAGGAAATTTTCAGGATATGAACTACATAGAAAAGCCAATCACTATCCTATATAGCAACAATGAGCAAATAAAATTTTGATCTTTATTTATTTGAAAGAGAAAGATGCAAAGAGAGATTTCATTCACTGGTTCACTCCCTGAATGCTCACAATGTCCAGAGAGGAAGACAAAATAATTCGAGTAAAAAATGGGCAGTAGGTCTAAACAAACTTTTTCTGAAAGGAAGACATACTAATGACTAACAGGTACATGAAAAAATTCTCAAAACCATTAGTCATCAGGGAAATACAAGCTAAAATAACAATGAAACATGATTGGCTATCAAAAAGACGAAAGATAACACATGCTAGCGAAGATGTGAAGGAAAGGGAATTCTGGCTCACTGTTGGTAGGAATGTACTAATTATGACAGCCACTGTGGAAAACAGTACAGAGGCTCCTCAAACAGCTAAACATAGAACTAACATATGATCCAACAATCTATCCACCTGTTGAAGAGACATCTATACTCCATGGTTCTTTCTGCACTATTCACAGTACCAAGAAATGGAAACAAGCCAAGTGATCATCCACTAACAAATAGATAAAGAAAACATGTTGCACACACGCAGTGGATGTTACTCATTCATAAAAATGCATGAAATTTTGTCATTTGCAACAGCATAGATGGAACTGGAGGCCATCATGTTAAGTGAAATAAACAGAGCACAGAAAGTAAGATATCACAGGCCACAGCAGATTAAGCCACGGCCTACAGTGCTGGGATCCCTCCCATATGAGTGCCTGTTTGAGTCCCAGCTGCTCCAGTTCCAGTACAGCTCCCTGATAATGTGCCTGGGAAAGCAGTGGACAATGGCCCAAATCCTTGGGGTCCCTGCACCCATGTGGGAGACCCAGAAGAAGCTCTTGGCTCCTGGATCTTGGCTTCTGGATCTTGGCTTCAGTCTGGCTCAGCCCTGGTCATTGCTGCCTTTTGTGGGGGGGTAAACCAGCTGATGGACTCTCTCTCTCTCTCTCTCTCTCTTTTTATAACTCTGCCTTTCAAATATAAAGTAGTAGTGTGACTATAAATAGTCTTATTGTACTATATATTTCCCTATTAAAATTAGAAGACAGGATTTTAGATGTTTTCACTATAAAGAAATGTTAAATGCTTGAAAGGATAAATATATTTATTTATATGATTGAGCATTATACAAGGTAGATGTTAATGAAATATCACATTAATATGTACAAATTCCATGTCTGTTATGTTAAAAAAATAATAAATAATAAAACCCAGAACTGTGATGTCATTACCCAAAATGCTAATGAAATCAAATGCTGGTAGAAATGAGAGACAATGGGAAACTGCATTCATCGTTGGTGGGAACCCAAAGTGGTATAGCCGCCACAGAAGACAGTTTGCTGGTTTCTTATAAACTAAATGTACTTTTATTATATCATCCAAAATCATGCTTCTAGGTGTTTATACAGAGAAGTTGAAATCTTATGTCCAAAAACCAACTTGTACATAGGTATTTTTAGCAGCTTCATTCACAATTACAAAACCTCGGAAACAATTGAGATGTCTTTCAGTGTGTGAGTAGACTTGTGGCTAACCCAGTAAGGAGAATATTCTTTGGCACCAACAAGAAATGAGTTGTCAGGCCTTTAAAAGACATGAAGGAAACGTACTATTACCTTACTAGTAAGTCAAAAAAGTCACTCTGGAAAAAGCTACATTTTGCAGTGTTTCAAGTACTAAATCATGGAAAAGGCAAAACAATGGAGACAGTAAAAGGAATCATTGGTTGCCTGGGGTTAGAGATGACAGCAGGTACATAAATTGAATACAGGGTTTCTGGGGCAATGAAAATGTTTTGTTTGCTACTATAATGGTAGACACATGTCACTATACATTTGTCAAGACCCATAGAACACGTAGTACCAAGAGTCAATCCAAATGTAAAGTGTGGATTTTGGATGATAATGATGTGTCAATGTAAATTCACAGAATGTAACAAATATCCCACATGGATGTGGGAATTTGATAGTGGAGGAGACTGTGTGAAGGAGGGCTTAGAAGTATATGGGAATTTTATGTAATTTCTAAGCTATTTTATTTGGAACATAAATCTACTCAAAGAAATAAAATCTATTTTTAACAAGTTTAATAAGGAAGCATGTCATACAATAAACTTCAAGAAAATTGTCCTTTGAGTTTGATAGATGTAGCATGTTAGAGAGACTGAAAATAAGTCCAAAACACAAGAATGTGGACTTTGTGGGTCAAAAAGATAAAGGGTCAAGTTCAAATACTCATTTATTTTACCACTTGATGTTGAAAAGTAGACTCAAACATTATAATTATTCTAGATCTATACAAATATATGTAACAATTGGAAACTTTTCTTTTTATTTGTTTTGTTATTGTATTTTGAATGCCTACTTAATATGAAACACTCATCTGTGTCTAGGAATGGGTAAATCTATGGGTAAGGCACAGCTCCTACTCTCATGTAGCTAAAATAATAGTGTCACGTTTGAGATACAACTAACAGGGGAAAAACAGCAATGACAGAGTTAAAAATGGATTACTCTGAGTATTGAATGAAGAATTCACGTTTATTCACTCATAAAAATATTTCTTGAGGAAATATTTGGTGCCAGATCATTGTTCTAGGCATTTAGTGTGACCATTAAACAATACAAAAAATCTGTCCTCACAGAAAACATTGTCTCATCCAAGAAGACAGAAAATATAAAATGAATTTAATAAATAAATGTAATATATAGTATGATGGAATCTGAGTAATGTTATGGAAATAGAGTAGCACATGGATCTAGAAGACCTGATGGCAGGTGTTGGGGAGGAGTAGCAAAATTTTAAATCGGGTAATTAAGTGAATTCGAACTGCAAAGGGGATGTATTATTACACCCCAGACAAAAAGGATAGACTTGGCTATTAAGATATCTATTAGAAAAGCATCCAAGGCAGAGGAAGTAGCATCTGACTTAAAAGGAAAGAATAAAAACTTCCCAATTATTGTGAGAAACAAGACAAGGATGCCCTTTACCAATATCACTCTTTAATAATTTAGACAAAAAGAAATAAAAAGAATATTAATTGGAAATCAAATCTATTTTAACTTATGTATGGTATGCCTACACATCTATTAAAATAAACCAAAGGAGCTGGCGCTGTGGCATAGTGCTAAAGCCGTTGCCTGCAGTGCCGACATCCCATATGGGCACCAGGTCAAGTCCCAGCTGCTCCACTTCCAATCCAGCCCTCTGCTATAGCCTAGGAAAGCAGTAGAGGATGGCGCAAGAGCTTGGGACCATGTAGCTGCATGGGAGACCCGGAGGAAAGTCCTGGCTCCTGGCTTCAGATCGGCACAGCTCTAGCCACTGCAGCCAATTGGAGAGTGAAACAGCAGATGGAAGATCTCTCTTTCTCTCTCAGCCTCTCCTTCTCTCTCTGTGTAACTCTGACTTTCAAATAAATAAATAAATCTCAAATAAAGATAAAACATTTAAAAAAAAAAGTAAACCAAAAAGAATCCATGGAAAAAACTAATCTATGAAATAAAAAACTTTAAGTATCAGGTAAAGTAATTCATGTGAATAATTAATGATATTCATGAATAAAATTTAAGACCACTTTCAGTAAATAAAGGAAGAAAATATATCGTTTACAAAACAAATTTGGAAATTGGAAGCATTGACTCCATCCAGAACTAGGGCAATAAATTACAAGATGTCTTTAAATAATTTTTTAGAGCAGAAAGTAAGGAAGTGCTCAAAAATCAAAATGGAACAAGTCAACTTCAGTAATATGAACATATCAAAAGGATACAGGAGCCAACAGAATGAACAATGACCAGACTTGTGAAGTTTAAGCAACAGGATAATATTGGATAATAATTCAAAGTATAAAATAAATTTCTGTTAATGTAAACCAATATAAATCAGTGATTGAATAATCATTGAGGAAAAAACAATAAATTCTTGTGCTGAGGAATTTCAAATAATTTGTGGACATTCATCCTCCCCCAAAGAAGTAGAGCCTAATTGTCCACCTCTTAGGTGTGGGATGCATATACTAACATTCTTCCACAGAGTGCACTGCACGTAGTGAGAAACCTTCTTAGTGAAGAAGCCTGATCAGTGCTGCCATAGTCAGGCTGATCAAGCTCATCATCACCACCAGTAAGTCATTTGATAGTATATACGCTTGATATGATGGGAAATAATGGCATGTTATCTTGATCTCCTTCTCAAAAAAACTGAATTCCAGTCTAGTCATGAGAAAAATGTCACTCAAATCTCAACTGAGGATCAAGTATATTCTACAATATACTTGAAGAATGCTTCTAAAAGGTTTCAAGTTCTTGGAAAAACAAGGAAGGTTTATGAAACAGTGTTAGCCAAGAAATATTTAAGGAGACATGTTGTATTGTGGGGTTAGATGAGATCCTGGAACATAAAAATGATATTGGAAAAACAAACAAATGATATATGAATGAACCATTGAGTTCTATTAAAATATATTAATATTGGGGCTGGCTGTGGCGCACAGGGTTAAGGACCCAGCCTGTGGCACTGGCATCCCATATGGGCGCCCGTTTGAGTCCCGGCTGCTCTAATTCTGATCCAATTTCCTGATAATGCACCTCAAAAAGCAGTAGGAGATGACCCAAGTGCATGGGCCCCTGCACCTGTGTGGGAGACCAGGAAGAAGCTCCTGGCTCCTGGCTCCTGGCTTCAGATCAGTTCACCTCAAGTCGTTGTAGCCATTTGGAGAGTGAACCAGCAGATGGAAGATCTCTATTCTCTCTCTGTATCTACGTCGTCTGTAACTTGGTCTTTCAAATAAGTAAAATAAATCTTTAAAATATATATATATATATATCAACATTTATTGATTGTGGAAAATACATAACATTAATGTAAGATGTTAATAATAAAGGGACGTGTGTGAATGACCTGGGAACTTTTGTATTATCTTTGCACTTTTTCAGCAAATCTAAAACTATTCCGATTGTAAAAAATGTATCTTAGTACTTGTGTGTTGCTATAACAAAATTCCTGACACTATATAAAAGAAATTTATTTCTCGTTTGTTTTGGAACAGGGGATGTTCAAGATTAATCGAGACACCAACCTATTTGATCTCGAATGAAGGTTTTTCTGTGCCTCCAAGGTGGTATCCTGTTGGGGCTTACTCTTTAAGGACACCAATACTGTGTTATCACATGGTGAAATGGACAGAAGGCAAAGGAAATGAATGCTCTGTACTCACATTGCAGAAGAGCAACAAGCAAATGGGAAGGCCTAAGCTAGATTTCTCTAGTATTTTATAAGGGCAAAGCGCCATTCATGGGGGCAAAGCTCCCATGATTAATCACTTCCTAAATGCCCCACCATATACTAGTCCTCCCCCTCTTGCTTATCCACAGTTTCACTTTCTGTGGTGTCATTACCTACAGTCACCTGTGTTGCAAAAGTATTAGATGAAAATTTGCAAAAATAAACAATCAGTAAATTTTAAATTGTGCACCATTCTAAATAAAATGATGAAATTTTACACCATCTCACCCCATCCCACTCAGGAAATAAATCACTCTTCTGTCCAGTGTATCCATGCTATGTAAAATATCTGCCTATTAATCACTTAAAAGCAATTTCAGTTACCAGATCACTGTTTAGTGACTATAGTCTTTATATCCAGTAACTTTCATTTTATTCAATAATGACCCCCAAATTACAAGAACAGTGATGCTGGCAATTAAGATAAGCTGTTAAATGCTTCCTTCAAGTGAAAATACTCAACTCAATAACGAAAGGAAAAATGTGATTAAGTTGCTAAGATCTGCATTAAAAACAAATCTCTCCTTGAAATGGTTAAAAAAATAAATAAATTTCTGCTGTTTTTTCTACCACAACTTTCTAATTTAGAGCCACAGTATGTAGTAAGTACTTAGTGTAAGTGGGAAAGATGTGATAAGATAGTGTTCAGTAGTATATGTGCTGAAACACTTCTACTGGCAATGTTGGAATGGATACCCTGCAGGAAAAAAAGGAGTGGCAGAACTGCTAAGTATACACAGTGGAATACTATTCAGTCTTTAAAATAAAGTTTGTTCTGTCATTTATGAAGACATGGGTGAACCTGGAGCTTATTATGTTAAGTGACATAAGCCAGCCAAAGAAAGAAAAAAATACTGGTTATACTTACATGCAGATTCTTAAAAAAAAAAAAAAAAAAAAAAAAAAAAAAAAAAAAAAAAAAAAAAAAAAACACATTGCAGAAACAGAGAATAGAATAGTAGTTACCAAGGATGTAAAACAGGGGAATTGGGAAAAAACTGATCAAAGGACACAAAATTTCAGTTAGACAGGAGCAATAAATTCAAATCTATTATACAACATGTTTGTTATAGTTTATATATTCCTAAAAATTGCTAATAGATTAAATTTTAAATGTTCTCACAAAAAAATGGCAACTATGTGAGGTAACAAATATGTTAACTGGCTTTATTTAGTCATTCTGCAATGTATTACATATACCAAAAATAGTGTTGTACATCATATTCATATATGTAACATTTATTTTTCAAGTTAATACAAACATTAAAATTTAAAAAGTACTCCACATTGTACTAATTTACTTACAAGATTAGAAATTTTTAGCAACTCATTAGGACTTTATATTTTTTATTTTTCTTTAAAGATGTATTTACTTGAAAGGCAGAGTTACAGAGAGGCAGAGGGAGAAAGAGAGAGAAAGAGAGGTCTTCCATCCACTGGTTCACTCCCCTATGGCCACAATGGCCATAGCTGCACCAATCCAAAGCCAGGAGGCTGGAGCTTCTTCCAGGTCTTCTACTTGGGTACAGGGCCCCAAGCACTTGGACCATCTTCTGATGCTTTCCCAGGCCATAGCAGAGAACTAGATTGGAAATGGAAGAGCTGGGACTTGAACCAGCACCTATATGGGATGCCGGCACTGCAGGCGGCAGCCCTACCTGCCTGCTAAGCCACAGTGCTGGCCCCAGGACTTTATATTTTTGCAAAGGAAATTTAAGCAGCATAGGAATTTTGTAATATAAACAACAAAAGCAGTCATTTCAACTTTCTGCGACCCAGAAGTATTTAAGTGACTGAGAAATATACAGAGAAAGGAAGAATAAACTATACTGTCCCTTTTTGCGTGTATGTGATTTTCACATCCAGGACTCCAATGTGGAAATTAAATCATATGGTAAATTTAGCAAACCATCACAAGTGACACATGGATAAACAGATACAGTTCTTATTCATATAGCTCTTGTATAGTCAATATATTAGTTATTTCATAGATCTTGACAGGGAGATAAAAATAATGTAATAATATTTGGGTAGCATACAGAGTGTAATATAGGGTTAAAGTTCATTCTGTACTCTGTAACATTCTAGAGGTAATTTAGGGCTATAAAAATTATCTAATAACCAAATTTATTTTACAGTTCAAATAACGACCACTGTATATCTCCATAAAAGTGCCATTTTTAGCAGCCTGCAAATAACCATTACTTTATTTTATACAGCCTGCCCAACAAAACCTGACATTTATGCCTCAATTCAGTATTTTCTGGAACCAAGATAAAGCAATTTAAAATTGATTTCCCAGCTACCTTCTTTTGTGCAGGCTTAACAAAGAAACCAAGTTTACAATGACAACAGATTCAGATGAGTGTCTTTTGTCCTTACTTGGTAAAGTTTTCTTTCCTTTCTGATGGCCTGGAGGCTAAAGTATTTGAGGAAATGAAAAACAAAAATTAAGCAAGTGTTTTCATTTTATTTTGATTATAAATGGATGAAAAATAAGTCATTGCATTCACTTCTCATTTCTGATGAACAGAAATTTATTCTGAAAACATTTGCAAATCCATTTTTCATTTGAGAGTGATTAGAAGTGAGTGAATATTGAAGGACATTTTGCAAGTGGCAAAAATGGGTCTTACATAGTTTTACTTTTTTGTTTCTTTGAAAATGCCTAAAGAAATCTCATTTAAACAGCTCAGCATTAGAATATAGACTACATATGTGTGCATGTGTGTGCTTGTGTATATATATGTATGTGTGTGTGTGTGTATAATTTGCAAGTATTTACATATACCAGGGGTATTCACCTCAAAGTATATTGGCTCAATGAGTCTCAATTAATAATTAAAAGCATCTCATCTGATGTGAAATCTGTTTTATGCCATCATTGCACTTAATATCAACTAATAACCTACTGTGGTAAAAATGGACATCTGTCCACCTCAATTTAATTTCTTACTTTTAGTATCAATTGTATCTAGATAGTAATTGCCCAGAGAGCAAATTGTGTGGCAAGACTCGTCCTCTGCCATGACATGTGAATAAAAAGTGATCTGTGTCACTTCTGAACCAAGACTTTTAGGAAGTCAGGCAGATTGCTTCATGTTCCTTCCCATTTTTGACCACCTGGATGACACTCTCTTGAGTAACATTCGAAATCTCATTTTAGAGAAGGCAGAACTGACTAACCTTGGCCCTCCTGGACTCTTAGGAAATAAACTGTTTTATCAAGACATTGCAGCTTATGGAACATTTTTATTTCTTCATTGATCATTTCTTAATTATGAGTGTTGTTTTCAGGTCTATAGTGTTTTCTAATTGTTAAACTCAATTTTCTTTCCTTCTTTTTGTTTAAGATTTATTCACTTATTTGAAAGACAGAGTTGTACACAGAGAGTAGGAGAGAGAGTCTATGGCCATACCACCCTGAACATGCCTGATCTCATCTGATATTGGAAGCTAAGCAGTGTCAAGCCTGGTAAGTACTTGGATGTGTGTGAGAGAGGCAGAGAGAAAGAGAGAGAGAGGTCTTCCATCTGCTACTTCACTCCGCAGATAGCCACAATGGCTGGAGTTGAGCCAATTTGAAGCCAGGAGCCAGGAACTTCTTTCAGTTCTCCCACATGGGTGCAGGGGCCCCAGCACTTGGGTCATCTGCAGCTGCTTTCCCAGACCATTAGCAGGGAGTTAGCTAAGAAGTGAAGCACCTGAGTTTGGAACATACACCCATATGGAATGATGCATATCAGGCAGAGGCTTAACCTGCTATGCCTTAACACTGGCCCCTTAAACTCAATTTTCATTCAGTATAATATGTTAGAAGTATATTTCTAGGTGTCAGAAGATTTGGGTTGGAAATCCGTCTTACTCAATTTCTACCTGTGTTACTGGCATAATTCATAATATCCAGAACTGCATTTTCTCATCTGAAAACTATTTGATAATAGATATTTCATGTTTGTATATGCATTGTGTGAAGTAACTAAATGAGGTATTATTTATGAAAGTTCCAAGCACAAACTTGGTGCGCACAATATTAATGTGATTTGATAACAAGAATTCAAAAGTAGAAATGAGCAGAACCTACCCCAGGATTTTGAGTGACACATGAATTACAGAGCATTGGAAGAACTAAGGAAAGACTTTCACTTTTATTTTACTTAATGCCTTGCTAGCCCCTTTTTAGTGAACCTGAATAACTATTGGGATTAATTAAAGATTTAATGAAAGCACTACTTGAGGTATTAACATATTGAACTCTTCAGCAGCTAATGAAGCTTGGACAGTTTAGAGGATGTTTACAAGAAAAAAAGTGACAATAATATTTAGTAATAGATCAGAGAACTGGTATCAGGTAGCAGTTGTGAATAAAGGCTCCAAAACAAGATTGGTTACACACACAACTCTGCTTCACCTCGTCCTATCTGTATAACTTGGAGTAATTTATTTACCTTCTAGGTCTCAATCCCAAAATTCATTAAAAAGTAAATAGTAATTGTATTTATTCACTGGGATGTTGTGAAGATTAAGAGAGATACTCCATTGTAAACTACTCAGAACGACATGTGGCACATTGTAAAATATCAAAGATTACCTCTTTTCACAAGTGAGAAATACATGATACTTATGAGAAAATATCAGTGTTGGATGTTAAACAGCACACATCAGCATCTATATAACCTCTCCTTCAGGGAGCTGAAAATACCCAATAATCTCTAATAATACTGTTTTGATCTTACACTAAACTTTCAAGTTCAAGTTCATTCACTCATGCATGGTTACCTAACTACAGGGAAGTTTTTGGGTTTAATTTTGCAAGTGTAAATAAGCAAAAGTAGACATAGTATGATACTGATCTGTGGCTGTCATTTCTGTTTCTACTTCTACCACCCAGTGTGATCAAATAATAAGGAGAAGCAAAAACACTAGCACAGTTATTTGTAATTTAACAAGACTTCTTCTCCATTTAAAGGTTCTTTTCTCTTTATGATAAAATCAAACTATTACTTGTTTGTTTTATGATTAAACAAGCATCTCCATGGTGACCAAAGATGATTTTTCTCTCATGTCAGAGGATTTATAAAGCAGAAAATATAACGAATTCTTTGACACAGTTGGAGGGAAACTTGGATTGCTGTTTGACTCTAGCAAGTCATTGGGGCGCTGCAACATTTAATTCATCTTCTGACATATGTAGATAATAGTGGAAATTACTGCCCTCTCCTCAAGGGTACGTGGCCATAGGTGATCTGTGAACATGAGATTGGTAATGTTGTGGTCCAAATCCATAGGATTTCTATCTAAAATTTTTAAATAAAAGTGACTGTGAAGTATAAAATGACATGTAAAGCTCTCAAATGTATTTTTAATCTGCATTTTATCTCACAGAAGTAGAACTATAGGGAGATTATGTCCAGGATCTTTGAATATACTCAAGAAACTGTTTTCTTAAAAAGTCAATCTCTATACAGTAACTGTAGCTCATACGTTCAGTTCAGTTTTCATTTCCTTAATATTAGTTCAACCAACAGTTCTATTCAAGTGAGTGATTTTATTTTAACTTGCTTATCTTCCACTTACAGGGTCCTTCTCAAAAGCGAAACTTTCCTCCATCTGCTTGTGTGTGTGTGTGTGTGTGTGTATGTGTCTCACTGCCTTTAAAATAAATAACAAAAAATCAATACAATTCAAAAACTAAACAAGATCTGTGTATCCAATGCTAATCCTAAAGAAACTTTAATTTTCAGATTCACTAGTGATTGAATATTCTGTACTCAAATTTGGACTTCAAAATAGTGCGTTTTCATTAAAATTAGTTATAATAACTAAAATAATATGCATAGTCTTACTTTAGGCCAAAATATATGGCAATAAATGGAAGAAAAGCATTGTTTCCAAAACAATAAGGGCAGTTATTCAAGGTAGCTTGTAACCATATTCAGATTTTCTCCAACTTCTTTAGTGTGGGTAAGAATAATGGATTTTTCCAAATTGGTATTATTTAGCAAGCACTTTCCTTCCAGCTTCATTTTCACTCATTTAATCTCTCTTTCAAAGGATTGTGTGCTTTACCTCAGGGGATGGTAAAATTCTCTCCATTTTAGAGATGAGAAACCTAAGGTTCTTTTGGTTATTGAAATCTTTTTTTCAATATTTAAAATTTATATGAGGTGAACAAATTTCATGTATTTTGTATATACAGATGTAGGAACATAGTGATACTTCCTACCCCACCCTCCCTCCTGCCCACACTCCCATGTTCCCTCCTCCTTCCTTTCTTATTCTTTTAATTTTTACAGTGACATATTTTTAGTTTATTTTACAATCATAAGCTTAACCCTCCATGAAGTCAAGAATTCAATAAATACTAAGAAGAAAAAAATACTGCCCTTCAACAGTAGAGACAAGGGATATAAGCAATAATCTAATCTGAAAATGTTAATTTTGCTCATATATATTATATTTTTGTATTCTTTTAGTTACCACAGATCAGGGCAAACATATATTTCTCTATTTGGGATAGGCTTATTTCACTAACCATAATGGTTTCTAGATGCATCCATTTTGCTATAAAAGACAAGATTTCATTCTTTTTTACAGCTGAGTAGAATTCCATAGTGAGCATATATGAAAATTTCTTTATGCAGACAATGGTTGATGGGTTGATTCTATATCTTACCTATTGTGAACTGAGCTACAATAAACATGGGAGTACAGATAGCTCTTTCTTTTACTTTTAAGATTTATTTATTTATTTGAAAGTCAGAGTTACACACAGAGAGAAGGAGAGGCAGGAGGAGAGAGAGAGAGAGAGAGAGAGAGAGAGAGAGAGAGAGAGAGAGAAAGTCCTCCATCCGCTAGTTCACTCCCCAATTGGCTGCAACGGCCAGAGCTACGCTGATCTGAAGCCAGGATCCAGGATCCAGGAGCCTCTTCCAGATCTCCCACATGGCTGCAGGGGCCCAAGGCCTTGGGCCATTTTCTACTGCTTTCCCAGGCCATAGCAGAGAGCTGGGTTGGAAGTGGAGCAGCCAGGACTCAAACCAGAGCCCATACAGGATGCCAGCACTGCAGGTGGCAGCTTCACCCACCATGCCACAGTGCTGGCCCCACAGGTAGCTCTTTCAAATGCTGGTTTCATTTCATTTGGGTAAAGTCCCAGGATTTGATAAAGTTCCAGGATTTGGTAAAGACCCAGTGGGATTTCTGGGTCTATGATTTCTAGTTCTATTTTCAGATTTCTGAGGTATCTCCATACTATCTTCCCCAGTGGCTATACTAGTTTACATTCCCACCCACAGAGTGTAGCAGGTTATGGATTGATTTGAAGCTGAGCCACCTAATGTGATGAGGTAATGGGTTTTAGATGAGGTCAGAAGGGTAGATTATCCGTAGCAGGATTAATGGCCTTATCAGCAGTGACACCAGAGTTCTTTCTCCCTTCTTTCTCTCTTCTCCCTCTCTCCTGCTCCTTTGTCTCTCCTCTCCCTTCTACTACCTCTCCCTCTCTCCTTTTTCACTATCACTCTCTGTCATATGAGAACACAGAAAAATGTGTCCATCTGTAAGCTAGAGAACTGAAGCAGCTGGCACCTTGATCTTGAATTTCCCAGTCTTCACAACTGTGAAAAATAAAAGATCCGGATGTTTCCATTGCCCACTCTATCACATTGTGTTACAACAACTTTAGCTGTCTAATATACAAGTATTCCAATTTAATAGTAAATATGTGAGACTTGTGCAGAAAGATGCAAATTATATCAGATTAATTTTGCATGGTAAGTGTTTTGGCCTCAAATCTTTGTTTCCATTAGAAATGTGTGCAATATAGTGAAGACAAATTATCCTTGCTGCTCCATGTTCTCTTTAAGATTCTGATTTTACTTCATGATTATTTCTACTACAATTTAAGTAAGACAGACCTGGAGTTGCTTTCTCAGGGTGAATCCACAAATATACTGCATCAAATCCCCTGAATAGTTTAGCAAAATTCTGGATTCTGAGATCACTATATAAGCTCACTGAATTACAATCTCAGATCCCTGAGTTCTGTATGTGTAAATATTTCCTTTTGTAAAAATGTATCCTTGGGGCCAGCATTGTAACTTACCAGATTAAGCTGCCATTTGTGACAGCAGCATCTCATACAGGGGCCAGTTTGAATCCTGGCCACTTCACTTCCAATCCAGCTCCCTGCTAATGCACCTGGAAAAGCAGTGAAGAATGGTCCAAGTGATTGAGCCCCTACCATACACTTGGGAGACTTGGACGGAGTTCCAGGTTCCTGGGCCAGCCTTGGCTGTTGCAGCCATCTGGAGAATGAACCGGGGATGGAAGATAACGTGCTCTCTCTCTCGTTCTCCACCCCCCCGTGTGTGTGTATGTCCCTTTCTTTCTGTAACTCTACCTTTCAAATAAATAATTATTTTAAAAAAATATATCCTATAATTTGATACCTAGTAATTTGAAAAGATATGTCATGGGCACAGGAAATTTGAGCAATGAGAATACAAATGTCTCAGTAGTCAGTCTTCACTGGAGTTCTATTTAAACTCTGAAGAAACTAAATACATAATCCATTGGGATTTGTAAAATATCCCAGTGATAATGGCCCAATGTCATTATATCTATTTAATCTTTTATCCTACTGTATTTTTTACAGTTGAACTGATAAATTTGTCATTCCCAAACAAAGCAACCCTTCCTGCATCTAAGCCCTTATTTACATTGTCCCTCTTTTATATCTATTTGCTTTTTAATCCTTCCTATTTACTGAGAGATGGACACTGTTTTAGGCAATAGCAATAAAACCTTTATTAGACAGACAAGGTCTCTACCTTTATGCAAGTTACATTTTATTGGGGGGGCAGAAAATCAGCATTATCAAATAGCTAAATAATTCAAGTTCTCATAAGTACTATGAAGAAAATAAGATGGAGTATGTTATAGAAAGTGATTGAGTGATTGTGTGCTAGGGGATACATTAGCCATGGTCATTTGGACAGCTCACCTTGTGATAGTGAAGTCATAAATAATGCAAAGGGGAAAAGAATGAAAGACCTGTGGAAACAATACTCTAGACATACAGGGTAACTGGTGTAAAAGTGCTGAGATAAAACAAATTTGGATTTTTTTCAGGTCAGAAAGAAGTCCAGATGATGAACAAAAGGAAATAAAAAATGAGTCATAGCCAGATAGAAAAGATAGTCAAGGCATTCTGTGCCCAGAAACCAGGGCAATTTCTTATTTTTTTTCTTGTACATCATGTTGTTTTAAAATACATTTACATCATGTAACACCTAAATCAAATAAATAAATAAATCTTAAAAAAAGACCCTATATGGTTAAAAAAATAAATTTTTGTTTTGACACAGTCCCATTTGTCTATATTTGAATTGTTATTTCTGCTTTAGGATTCATGGCTAAAACAATTATTACTCATGCCAATGCCATCAAGCTTTTCCCTTATGTTTTCTTCTCTCATTTTTTTTAGAGTTTCTGGTCTCATACTTAAATTTTTAGTCCACTTTGTGCTGATTTTCATATTTGATGTGAGGTAAGGATTCAATGTAATTCTTCCACATGTGGATATTCATTCATCTGGAAACTTTGTAAGGAAGAGACAGTTCTCCCTCAACATATGATGTTGCCACCTTGACAAAGATAAGTTGTCTGAAAATGTGTGCATTTATTTTTGGGCTCTGTATTCTGTTCCATCGGTCTCTATGTCTGTTTTGATGCCAGTGATTTTTATACTCTTTCAGTATAGAGTCACCCCTCAGCATCCTAGGAGGACTGATTCCAAGAACTGCCCCTCCCTACATTGATATAAAATCTGCAGACACTCAAGTCTCTTATGTAAAATGGCATAATATTTTCATATAACTTACTCACATCCTTCCATATACTTTATACCATCTCTTGATTTTTCACATTTCTTTTTTTTTTTTTTTTCTGGCAGGCAGAGTTGATAGTGAGAGAGACAGAGAGAAGGTATTCCTTTGCCGTTGGTTCACCCTGCACTGATCTGAAGGCGGGAGCCAGGTGCTTCTCCTGGTCTCCCATGGGGTGCAGGGCCCAAGCACTTGGACCATCCTCCACTGCACTCCCAGGCCACAGCAGAGAGTGGGCCTGGAAGAGGGGCAACCTGGACAGAATCCGGTGCCCCGACCGGGACTATAACCCGGTGTGCCGGTGCTGCAAGGCAGAGGATTAGCCTAGTGAGCCACTGGCGCCAGCCTAATTTTTTACATTTCTAATGTAATGTAAATGCCACGTAAAGACTTGTAATATTATATTCTTTAGGGAATAATGAGAGGACAAATAAGGCTGTACATATTAAGTATAGATGCATCTATCTTTTAAAATATTTTTGATCCACAGTTGGTTGTATCACACCAATAGAGAGGGCCAACTGGATTTTTTTTCACTTGGCAATAAATTCTTTTTCTTGCTTTATTTATATGATAACAAATGAGATTCAAGTTTAGTTCCCTTTTTTGTTTGTTTGCTTTAATAAGAATTAAATCAAAACAGATACAACCAAGACATTTTCTCTCCCATTTACACACGCCCATCAACTCGCTGCCCACTGACCAGGGTGCTGGGGAGGACTTTCTCAGGCAGCACCTTCGTGAGCCTGGGGTGGGGTGAAAGGAATCAAAGACAAAGGCAGGCTCTCAAATCTGTCTCCATGCACACTCACCTGAGACCACCAGTGTATGGATAATGAATGAGAACCGGTCCCCCTCTCCACCCCACTCCCAAAGAGGAGGAAGCCCCCTTCTCCTCCTGCTGAAAACTTTCGCTTTACCCCTGATTCCTGGCCACTGGGCCCTGCCAGACCCCTGAGCACCTGTGTGCCTCTCCCTAATGCTGGTAGTATGTCTGGGGCAGAGATCCTGGGATGTGGTTCACGCTTTGGTTCATGGCTGCATCTTCCCAGAAGGGATGCCAGATAAACTCCAACAGAGGCCTTGACGACAGGTCTGGAACTTTCCACCCAGTGGAAATGGGCTGGTGGGGAATAGGGGAAATAGTTTCTGATGGTCTTATAAAGCCTTATTTTTTATTTATTTTTTAAGGAAAGCTTTATATTTTATTACAATAGAGTACCATCTCAAATCTTGCCTACACAAACAAAACAAAAAAAATCCAGGGCAAAAAAAAAAAAAAAAAAATACAGCCACTTCCCTTCAAGAGCCATATACATGTAAGTTGTTTTCTGTGTTTTTTTCTTTTTTTTTTAATGTCTTGACTTTCATTATTTTTTAAAATAAACTCAGTGTTCACATTTCTATAAAGAATTAATGATCCAGTTTCAGGAATCCTGTCCTTGCAGGGTAGGGAAGCAGCTCCTTCCAAGACCTGACTATTCGTCTGAGCCTCCCTGTGGTGCTCCAAGGTGCCTGCAAAAAGAAACATTTGAGAAAGCAGAGGGGAAGGCGAGCTTACTGCAAAACCCTTTAAAAAATAATCATACAGTTCAATGTGCGCCTGTAGAGGCATTGGGAGAACAAGAGCTTGGAAACTTGCAGCCAGGCCGCGGGGAGGCAGCGTCTCCCTCATGCCCGCCTGCCCCAGGAGGAAGGCCTGGATCCGCACCTGGAGGCAGGAAACCGCTTCACTTTGGCTCTTTCCTCCAAATCCTGTGCTGGTCTTTCACTGCTGGCGCCTGGGAGCTCGGATATTCGACTTGTATGCAAAAAAGATACAAAAACAACTAGAACATAAAGCTTTGGGTGATATTAGGAGTAATTTGGTAACATAAGGAAATATATAGCCGTTTGAGCCCACCTTGGAAACCCATAACAGATATTTGAATACTACAGTGAAAAGGCATTTTAACACACTTAAAAAAAAGTCTGAAATAATCCACTAAGATTGAGTGTCAAAAAAAAAAAAAAATCCCCATTGAGGGTACTTTGTCCTTTGGCGAGAACAGGTTGGGTGGGGAGGGCGGTAGTGGTTAGTGCTTCAGCCAGACTCAAGCTGCAGTGGAGGCCTTCCTGGGGTCTCCCTAGTCATAGAAGAGCTCCTCCAGGCCTCGCTGTCCCTGGGGAAAGCAATGAGGATTTGGTGGGGCACACCATCTATATCACGCAGTTTCGGTCTAAGAGTTCCCATGCTTGCTGTGGTCGATCAGTCTAACCAAGTGGTTTGCCTCTCATGTTGTGTCCACACAGCAGGCTTTGCTCAGATGCTGGGTATTGTACATGTAGCAGTCCATGAAAGACTCCTAGGCCTACAGAACCTCCCACCTCTTGACTTGGCATCAGTGATCTCAATGAGGTCACGTGGCCTCCATTGGTTCACCCCCCAAATGGCCGCTACAGCTGGCACTGCGCTGATCTGAAGCCAGGAGTCAGGTACTTCCTCCTGGTCTCCCATGCGGGTGCAGGGGCCCAAACACCTGGGCCATCCTCTACTGCCTTCCCGGGCCACAGCAGAGAGCTGGACTGGAAGAGGAGCAACCGGGACTAGAACCCAGAGCCCATATGGTATGCCGGCGCTGTAGGCAGAGAATTAACCAAGTGAGCCACAGCGCCGGCCCTATTTGTGTAGTTTTCAATTTCATCATCATTTTGGTTTTTTTTTTCAGTGTACAAATGTTTCACCTTCTTGGTTAAACTTACCCCCAAGTATTTTATTTATTTATTTATTTAATTGTTTTATACAGGATTGCTTTGTTAGTTTCTTTCTCAGATCACTTGTTTTTAGTATATGGAAACACTACTGATCTTTGTATGTTGATTTTGTATACTGCAACTATACTGAACTTACTTGTTAGATCTAATATTTTATGTGTGCCCTGTGAATGCTCAACAAAGGATGACATCAGCAGAAGAGCATTTTAATGATCTAGTAGATAGAATGACATGTTCTTTGAGTATCAGTTGGCCTCTTTCTCATATTCCTTGCATAGTAGGCTCAGGAGTAAAATGGTCATACTGGTAGGAATGTGGTTTAGGAATGTACTCAGCAACATGGACATCCACTCATAAAAGGCTGACTTAACATTAGCTACTTTTGAGTGCTCAGTGACCAAACATCAGAGACAGATACATAGTTGTCAATATGCACCATTACTTGAGGTAGTCAGCCAGTTGCCTTCTGGAAAGTCAATTCCATTGGATAACTTTAGTCATGAAAAGTGCTGTATTTTGTTCTAACAGGAATAGTCACTTACTCCACATACTGATTTAACTTCCCTGCATACAATGCTTCTGCTAACACCACCATCTGTGGATTTACAGAATCCCTAATCTAACATCATGGTATTCTACACATCATTGCTTCTGAACAAGAAATTCACTTCACAGCAAATGAAGTGTAGCAATGGACCCATGCTCATGGAATTCACTAATCTTATGATATTCTCCAACATCCTAAAGCAGCTTATCTGATAGAGCAGCGGAATGGCCTTTTTAAAGGCTTGGGTTCACTGCCTGCTAAGTGACAATACTTCACTGGACTGGGGCAAGTTTCTATAGATGGCAATCTGTGCTCTGAATCAGTATCCAGTAGATGTTACTATTTCTCCGATAGCCAGGTTTTACAGGTCCAGAAATCAAGGAGTGGGAGTGGAAATGGAACCAGTTAGTATTACCCTTGTGATCCTCTAGCAAAATATTTGCTTTCAGTTCTCATGACCTTATTCTCTGCTGGACTAGAGGTCTTAGTTTCAAAGGTAGGTATGCTTCCACCAGGAGACAGAATAATGATTCCATTGATCTGGATGTTAAAACTATCTCTAAGCTACCTCAGATTTCTCCTGCATCTTATTCAACTGGCAAGAGGGGTCTTACTGTGTTGGCTGTAGTAATTGATCTTGACTACTAAGGGGAATTCAGCTTGCACCATGGAGGTAAGAAATTATTCCAAAAAGCAGAAAATTCCTTAGGAAATTTCTTAGTATTATCATGTTCTTTGATTAAGGTAAACTACAACAATTCAATCTGTGAAAGGCTACTAATTACCAAGACCCCTTAAGACTCAAGGATTCAGGGGCCAGCGCTACGGCATAATGGGTAAAGCCACTGCCTGCAGTCCTGGCATCCCATATGGGCATCGGTTCATGTCCCGGCTGCTCCACCTCTGATCCAGCTCTCTGCTATGGCCTGGGAAAGCAGTGAAGGATGGCCCAAGTCCTTGGGTCCCTGCACCCACGTGGGAGACCCAGAAGAATCTCCTGGCTTTGGATCGGTGTAGCTCCAGCTGTTGCAACCAATTAGGGAGTGAACCAGTGGATGGAAGACCTTTCTCTCTCTCTCTCTCTGCCTCACCTCTCTGTGTAACTCCGACTTTCAAATAAATAAATAAATATTTAACAAAAAATGAAGGATTCAGTCACCTCATCAGGTAAAGATCTACAACTACATGAATGGCTCACTGAAGGATTTTGGGAATAGATAATGGATAGTGAATACAGTTATAAATACCACCTAGTACTATGAGACCAATTATACAAATGAGGAGGATTGTAATATTGAATTTATTCTTACTTTATTATGAATATATTCATGGATACACACAAGTATACTAAGCAAATATCTTTGCTTACTTTCTTATTCCCTTATCATGTAACAAAAATGCATTGACATTTTTTCATGGTATTTATGTATTCATAATTTTATGCTATAGTGTCTAATTAAAGAATCCAAATTATTGGATCAAGGAAAAGAGTAAATATCCTTGAGGATTTTACCTCCTCTTCTGGAGAAAAAGTTAGTCCCTTTTCAGTTGTACACAATGCAGATGTATCATGTAAGTGGAATCAGGACCTAGTGATTTTCTTTATTTGGTGATTAAGTATGGATTAAGGAAATGTGCCATGGGTGCCAAGGAGGGATTTGTGCTGCATAATCTTATGCATCAACTTGACTAGGCTGCAAGAAGTCCAGATATCTGGCTAAACATTATTCTGTTAGGGTGTTTTTGAATCAGCAGATTAAGTAAAGCTGGTTACTCTCCCCATTGTGCCAATGTGGGAGCCTCACCCAATCCATTGAAGGACTGAATAGAACACAAAAATGGAGTAAAAACTAATGAGCTCTCTGCCTGTTTTGAACTGAGACATTGAAATTTGCCAGCCTTTAAGCATGGACTGAAATTAAACCATTGGCTCTCCTGAGTCTCCAGCCTGCCAACCGCAGATCATGGGGTTTCTCAGACTCCATAAGCATGTGAGCCACTTCCTCATAATAAGTTGATGTGTGCATGTATGTGTATATAAATATGTGTGGTAATATATATTCACATGCATTTGTTATATATTTATAGGTATATATATAAGCATGTTTATATATTTATTATAAATTTTCTATATGCTTAGATCTCCAATATGTATACTTGCCAGAAATTACAAGTACAGATGAACAAATAATAAAGAATGACCATATAATACACATATTGATTTCTCTTCAGAAGATTTTCCATACACCCCCCCGTGTGTGTGTGTGTGTGTGTGTGTATGAAGCTTCAAAATGGAACTAAAAAGTGGGTTTAGTTAGGTGAAAAAATTTTGAAATTCATACATAATTTTTCAGAATATGCATTTCCATAAATGTTTTTGAGAACTCTTCATATAATGCTTACATTGTTCATAGCTTTCACAATTTTAAATACTGCTACAAGAAATGATTTTCCCCATTGTTTTGATTATTTTCATTCTTTATAATAAATTCTAGAAATTGACTTCTTAGTCAAAGATTGAAATGTTAAAATCTTGGCCAAATAGCTTAATTATTGAAGCATATTAGTAAATTGTTCACCAGCAATTTCCCGCCAATTTATACTCTGGCTAGCAGTATTTGAGAGAATATTTGGGAGTGATTATTTCCCCCCACTCTCTCCATTATTGGTTATCAACATTAAAAATATTGTCCATATATTAATTATAAAGTTCAAACTTATTTTAATTTAGATTCATTTTTAAATAACAGAATTAGGTATTTCTTGTTTTTTTTTTTCTTTATGAAAGTGGTCTACATTTATTAGAAATATTTGATATAGGTCATGAACCTACTCTCAAAAAAATATTGTGCGTTAACTTTCCTGTTTATATCCTTTAAACATGAGTTCCAGGACTAGTTTAAAATGAGAATCTATACTAAAAATAGATGATGTCATTTTCCAAATAGAAGAATACTTAATTAAGTCAATTCCAAAGATAGAGTGAGGGTGGGCACAGTGCCGTGGCAGATGGGGCCACCACCTGCAGTGATGGCATCCCATATGGGCGCCCGTACATGAACCTGCTGCTCCACTTCCAATCCAGCTCTCTGCTATGGCCTGGGAGAGCAGTAGAAGATGGCCCAAGTGCTTGGGCCCCTGCTCCCACATGGGAGCCCTGGAGGAAGCTCCTGGCTCCTGGCTTTGGATTGGCACAGCTCTGGCCATTGTGGCCATTTGGGGAGAGAACCAGTGGATGGGAGACTTCTCTCTTTATGCCTCTGCTTCTCTGTAACTCTTTCAAATAAATAACTAAATCTTAAAAAAAAAGGTAGAGTGGACATCCCTGTCTGGTACCAGATCTCAGTGGAAATGCTTCCAACTTTTCCCCATTCAATAGGATGTTGGCTGTGGGTTTTTCATAGATTGCTTTGATTGTATTGAGGAATGTTCCTTCTAAACCCAGTTTGCTTAGAGTTTTCATCATGAACGGGTGTTGTATTTTATCAAATGCTGTCTCGGCATCTATTGAGATAATCATATGGTTTTTCTTCTGCAGTCTGTTAATGTGGTGTATCACATTGATTGTCTTGCACACATTAAACCATCCCTGCATACCAGGGATAAATCCCACTTGGTCTGGGTGGATGATCTTTCTGATGTGTTGTTGCATTCTATTGGCGAGAATTTTATTGAGGATTTTTGCATCTATGTTCATCAGGGATATTGGTCTGTAATTCTCTTTCAGTGCTGCATCTTTTTCCGGCTTAGGAATTAAGGTGATGCTGGCTTCATATTGAATGGGAAAAAGTTGGAAGCATTTCCACTGAGATCTGGTACCAGACAGGGATGTCCACTCTCACCACTGCTAGTCAATATAGTTCTGGAGGTTCTAGCCAGAGCTATTAGGCAAGAAAAAGAAATTAAAGGGATACAAATTGGGAAGGAAGAACTCAAACTATCCCTCTTTGCAGATGACATGATTCTTTATTTAGGGGACCCAAAGAAATCTACTAAGAGACTATTGGAACTCATAGAAGAGTTTGGCAAAGTAGCAGGGTATAAAATCAATGCACAAAAATCAACAGCCTTTGTATACACAGACAATGCCATGGCTGAGGAAGAACTTCTAAAATCAATCCCATTCACAATAGCTACAAAAACAATCAAATACCTTGGAATAAACTTAACCAAGGACGTTAAAATCTCTACGATGAAAATTACAAAACCTTAAAGAAAGAAATAGAAGAGGATACCAAGAAATGGAAAAATCTTCCACGCTCATAGATTGGAAGAATCAATATCATCAAAATGTCCATTCTCCCAAAAGCAATTTGTACATTCAATGCAATACCAATCAAGATACTGAAGACCTTCTTCTCAGATCTGGAAAAAATGGTGCTGAAATTCATATGGAGGCACAAGAGACCTCGAATAGCTAAAGCAATCTTGTACAACAAAAACAAAGCCGGAGGCATCACAATACCAGATTTCAGGACATACTACAGGGCAGTTGTAATCAAAACAGCATGGTACTGGTACAGAAACAGATGGATAGACCAATGGAACAGAATTGAAACACCAGAAATCAACCCAAACATCTACAGCCAACTTGTATTTGATCAAGGATCTAAAACCAATTCCTGGAGCAAGGACAGTCTATTCAATAAATGGTGTTGGGAAAACTGGATTTCCACGTGCAGAATCATGAAGCAAGACCCCTACCTTACACCTTACACAAAAATCCACTCAACATGGATTAAAGACCTAAATCTACGTCCTGACACCATTAAGTTATTAGAGAACATTGGAGAAACCCTTCAAGATATTGGCACAGGCAAAGAATTTCTGGAAAAGACCCAGGAGGCACAGGCAGTCAAAGCCAAAATCAACTATTGGGATTGCATCAAATTGAGAAGTTTCTGTACTGCAAAAGAAACAGTCAGGAGAGTGAAGAGACAACTGACAGAATGGGAAAAATATTTGCAAACTATGCAACAGATAAAGGGTTAATAACCAGAATCTACAAAGAGATCAAGAAACTCCACAAAAACAAAACCAACAACCCAATTAAGAGATGGGCCAAGGACCTCAATAGACATTTTTCAAAAGAGGAAATCCAAATGGCCAACAGGCACATGAAAAAATGTTCAAGGTCATTAGCAATCAGGGAAATGCAAATCAAAACCACAATGAGGTTTCACCTCACCCCGGTTAGAATGGCTCACATACAGAAATCTACCAACAACAGATGCTGGCGAGGATGTGGGGAAAAAGGGACACTAACCCACTGTTGGTGGGAATGCAAACTGGTCAAGCCACTATGGAAGTCAGTCTGGAGATTCCTCAGAAACCTGAAGATAACCCTACCGTTCGACCCAGCCATCCCACTCCTTGGAATTTACCCAAAGGAATTTAAATTGGCAAACAAAAAAGCGGTCTGCACCCTAATGTTTATTGCAACTCAATTCACAATAGCTAAGACCTGGAACCAACCTAAATGCCCATCAACGGTAGACTGGATAAAGAAATTATGGGATATGTACTCTTTAGAATACTATACCGCAGTAAAAACAAAAAAAAAGAAATCCAGTCATTTGCAACAAAATGGAGGAATCTGGAACACATCATGCCGAGTGAAATAAGCCAGTCCCAAATGGACAAATACCATATGTTCTCCCTGATCGGTGACAACTGACTGAACACCAAAAAGGAAACCTGTTGAAGTGAAATGGACACTATGGGAAACGGTGACTTGATCAACATAGCCCTGACTGTTAATGAACAACTTAATACATTATCCCTCTTAGTAGTTTTTTTGTCTGTTCTACTTAATATGGCTGGTTTAATTCTGTAATTAATACACAGTTATTCTTAAGTGCTGAAACCTAACTGAAATGTGATCCCTGTTAAACATAAGAGTGGGAATAAGAGAGGGAAGAGATGTATAATTTGGGACATGCTCAAGCTGACTTGCCCCAAATGGTGGAGTTAGAAACATACCAGGGGATTCCAATTCAATCCCATCAAGGTGGCATGTACCAATGCCATCTCACTAGTCCAAGTGATCAATTTCAGTTCACAATTGATCATAATGAAAGGACTAAGAGTCAAAGGGAGCACATAAACAAGTCTAGTATCTGCTAACACTAACCGATAGAATAAATAAAGGGGAGAGTGATCCAACATGGGAAGTGAGATACTCAGCAGACTCATAGAATGGCAGATGTCCTAAATAGCACTCTGGCCTCAGAATCAGCCCTAAAGGCATTCGGATCTGGCTGAAAAGCCCATGAGAGTATTTCAGGCATGGAAAGCCAAGACACTCTGGCAAAAGATCTCTGTGAGTGAGATCCCAGTGGAAAGAACAGGTCATCAAAGAAGGAGGTACCTTTCTCTGAAGGGAGGAGAGAACCTCCACTTTGACTATGACGTTATCTAAACAAGATAAGAGTCGGAGAACTCAGAGGGCTTCCATAGCCTTGGAAACTCATGACTGGTGCATAGGGAGATTACTGATGCCATAGACAAGAGTGTCAATTGGTAAAGTCAACAACAGGAGTCACTGTGCACTTACTCCTCATGTAGGATCTCTGTCCTTAATGTGCTGTGCATTGAGATTTAATGCTATAACGAGTACTCAAACAATATATTCCACTTTGTGTTTCTATGGGGGTGCAAACTGTTGAAATCTTTACTTAATGCATACTAAACTGATCTTCTGTAAAAAAAAAAAAAGAAATTATCAATTACCAACTTGACTCTCACTGGGATTAAACATGACAATAGGTCTGATCTGATTTCATCATCATTTAAAAAATCATCTATTATTTTTCACTTTATGTTTCTGTGTGGGAGCAAACTGTTGAAATCCTTACTTAATGTATACTAAGCTGATCTTCTGTATGTTAAGATAATTGAAAATGAATCTTGATGTGAATGGAAGGGGAGAGGGAGTGGGAAAGGGGAGGGTTGTGGGTGGGAGGGACGGTATAGGGGGGAAGCCATTGTAATCCATAAGTCGTACTTTGGAAATTTATATTCATTAAATAAAAGTTAAAAAAAAGGTAGAGTGACTAGAGAATTTTATTACTTCTCTCTGCTTTACAGTTCACTTCTAAATTAATGGAACAGATAAACCAAGTGCTTCCAGAGATATAATATGCACTTCCTGCATCACTGATTTTTTTTAAATGATATTTAGGTGAAATAAAAATAAAATCATAAAATTAAAATCAACAGTTTATTCTTGACTTTCTTCACTTAACTGGACAGGAACTTGTATGTTTTACTCATTTCAGTAGCCTTAAGGCCTACAACGGCATTTGGCATTTGATGCTAAATAAATATTTGTTGAATGAGGGAATCACTAGTTTTTGTTTGGTTGTGTTTCAGTAGATGGAAAACACTATTAATTAGGCCAGTGCCGTGGCTCACTAGGCTAATCCTCCACCTGTGGCACCGGCACCGCAGGTTCTAGTCCCGGTCGGGGCGCCGGATCCTGTCCCGGTTGCCCCTCTTCCAGGCCAGCTCTCTGCTGTGGTCCAGGAGTGCAGTGGAGGATGGCCCAAGTGCTTGGGCCCTGCACCCCATGGGTGACCAGGAGAAGCATCTGGCTCCTGGCTTCATATCAGCGCAGCGCAATATGCCGGCCGCAGTGGCCATTGGAGGGTGAACCAATGGAAAAGGAAGACCTTTCTCTCTGTCTCTCTCTCTCTCATTGTCCACTCCGCCTGTCAAAAAAAAAAAAAAAAAACACTATTAATTAGACAAGTTATAGTTGCAGCAAATAAAGATAAAAACAGAAATTTTTGTTTTGTTTTGAACATGTTGAGACATT
The DNA here is from genome assembly GCF_051225735.1 of Oryctolagus cuniculus. NCBI lineage: Eukaryota > Metazoa > Chordata > Mammalia > Lagomorpha > Leporidae > Oryctolagus > Oryctolagus cuniculus. The sequence goes on from NC_142888.1 coordinate 105,036,019, forward strand.
TTAGTAGATATATTCGGTAGACAGTTTGATATATAGGTCTGCACTTAGAAAACATATCTGTTTTAGAGATAATACATTTCAGAATTGTCCATATGTAAGTAGTAATGAAGCTATGTGTGTGAATGGAATTATATTTTCATTGGATAAAAAAATCACAGAACAATAAGAACCCTAGATTAAGCCTTGCAAAACATCCATGTTTAATGATGAACTTTGATAGTGTCACAGAAGAAAAGACAGAGTGGTAGGGGAAAAGCCAAGAGAATAGGGAAAGTAAGAGAAATTAGTGGATTAAATAATTATAGCTAATCTTGATTATTAAGCATTTTATAATTTGTTTTACTTGTTTGAACGGCAGAATGACAGAAAGAGGTAGAGACAAAGAGGTCTTCCATACACTGGTTCATTCCCCCATATGGCCACAATGGCCAGGGCTGGGCCAGGCCAAAGCCAGCAACCTGGAACTTCTTCCAGGTCTCTCAAACTGGGGGCAGGAGCCCAATTACTTGGACCATCTTCTGCTGCTTTCCCAGGTGCATTAGCAGGGAGCTGTGATCGAAAGTGTAGCAGCTAGAAATGGCACTGGCATTCAAATATGGCATGCCAGCATCACACAGGCATCAGCTGCACCACAGTGTTGCTCCCCAACCCTGATTTTTAAAAGCTTTTATTTATTCACTTTATTTACATGAAAGGCAAAGAGGCAGACAGGAAGAGACAGAGATCTCCCACCCACTGTTTCACTCCTCAAATGCCCACAATTGCCAGGGCTGGTCCAAACCAAAGCCAAGAACTCAAAATTCAATACAGGCCTTGAATGTAGGTGACAGAGACCCAACCACTTTAACCATCAGCTGCTGCTTCCCAGGGTGTGCACTAGCAGGAAGTTGGAACTGGGAGTGGAACTTTGATTCAAACTGAGAAGCTCTGATATGAGCTGCTTGTATTCCAACTGGCATCTCAAATACTATCCCAAAAGCCTACTACCACTCCACCCCCACAATCCTGATTTTATATTTTTGTGGGTTTATTTTTGTTAAGTTTTTAATTTTTAATTTTGATTTTTATCTTTTAGCTATTTATTTGCTTATTTTCATTTAATAATTTTTAACTGATACATGAAAATTGGGAGGGTCCCATGAAGTTTGGGTATGTAAATTAATTATGTAATGTTCAAATCAGGTTAAACATCTATTTTCTCTTCTGTCTTCTTTGAATCGCACAGTACGTTATTGTTTTCTACAGTCACCCTACTGTGCAGCAGAAAACCAGAACTTCTCTAGCCATTTATTAAAGTTTTTTCTGTATGAAATATCTTCTTTTAACATTTTCTCTCTTTTTTTGATATTTGTTTATTTATTTGAGATGCAGAGTTACAGACAGAGAGAGAAAGAGACAGAGAGGTCTTCCGTCTCATGGTTCACTCCCCAAATAGCTGCAATGGCCAGAGCTGAAGCCAGAAGCTAAAAGCTGCTTCTGGGTTTCCCATGCACGTGCAGGGATCCGAGCACTTGGGCCATCTTCCACTGCTTTCTCAGGCCACAAAACTTTTCATAGATTAAAAACACTAACCAGAAAAATATTTGATAATGTATCATGGTTGTATTAATTCCCTACTGTTTTTAGAGAAAACTACCAGAAACTTAGTAACTGAAATTCATTATCTTATGGGTCTCAAGATCAGATGTCCAAAATGAGTCTTAAAGTACTAAAGTCAAGATGTGGTGTGGACCAGTCCTTTTGGGAGTCCTCAGTAGAAAATCTGTTTCCTTGCCTTTGTTGGCTTCTAGAGGCCACCTACATTTTTTTTGTTGTTTGTGGTTTCTTCCTCCAAATTCAAATAAAGAACCACAGCATCTTCACTCATCTGTTACTTACTTCCTCCTTTCTGTGATAAATGTTTAATTCAAGATAAACTCCCTATCTCAAGATACCGAACTTATTCACAGCCCCATCTGCAAAGTGCTTTTTACCATGTAGGTGACACATTCACAGATTGTAGGGATTAGAATATGTCCATCTGTGGGACCATCATTCAGTCTACCATAATGACTTTGGTCTCAGAAATCATAATCCACCTTGAATTCATAAAACACATACTTCAGACATAACATTGGCAGGGATGATGTAGTCAGAGTGTACAGGGCTCCCACATTATTTCCTTGAATGAGAGTCAGGACTTTAGAGGGAAATGAAGAGAGAGTAGTAACAGAAAATACGTTGCATAAAAAAATGACTTAAATGAAAGATCTCTGTGAGTGAGATCCCAGTGGAAAGAACAGGCCATCAAAGAAGGAGGTACCTTTCTCTGAAGGGAGGAGAGAATTTCCACTTTGACTATGGCCTTGTCCAAATAAGATAGGAGTTGGTGAACTCAAGAGGCTTCCATAGCCTTGGCAACTCATGGCAAGAGCCTAGGGTGATTACTGACATCATAAATAAGAGTGTCAATTGTTAAATCAACAACAGGAGTCACTGTGCACTTACTCCCCGTGTAGGATCTCTGTCCTTAATGTGTAGTACTATGTGAATTAATGGTATAACTAGTACTCAAACAGTACTTTATACTTTGTGTGTCTGTGTGGGTGCAGTCTATTGAAATCTTTACTTAGTATATACTAAGTTGATCTTCAGTATATAAAGATAATTGAAAATGAATCTTGATGAGAAAGGAATGGGAGAGGGAGCAGAAGATGGGATGCTTGCAGATGCGAGGGAGGTTATGGGGGGAAAAAGCTGCTATAATCCAAAAGTTGTACTTTGGAAATTATATTTATTAAAGAAAAGCTTAAAAAAAGAAGATACATTGCATAAGCCATTTTTTTATCAAAAGTTATGGGAATGGGAAATATTAAACATTATATCCAGAAGGGAAGGTTGGGATCTTTGAAATAAAATATACTTAAATTAAAAGGACTTACATTCATATAGCATAAAGATAACAAGATACTTTGACTTGAATTTATGTAATATTGGCAGAAAGGGATTTGAGAGAAGTAGAGATCTAACTGAACCTCACATCTGATTGTGCTCTGACAGCAAGGGTAGATTTCACAATGAGAGAAAGCTCAAGAATGAATAATTTGTGGGTATGAGATGATTAATTCAGATTTAGGCATGCTGAGTCTGAAGACCTAGAAGAATATGAACAAAAATGCTCACTATAATGCTGAAAATTGTGATCTGCTTCTTAGGGAATATTATCAAAAAGAAATTTTGAAGTTTCTCACTTATAAGTGATAATTTAAGCCATAGGGCCTCATGAAATTACTGAGAAAGTTATAGTATAAACACACACACATATTTTATATATACATATATGTATATATGTAAAATCTATAGTAAATGTGAGCATATAGCCAAAAAATACCTACTTATATGCTAGTGTGAAAGATATTTACAATTTAGCTTATTGATGTGGGCTTGTGGCACAGGGGTTAGTATGTCATATGGGACACCTACATCCTTTAAATGAGTGCCAGATTCAAATCCTGGCTAATCATCTTCCAATCCATGTTCCTGTTAATGTGAACCCTAAGAGCAACAGGCGACGGCCCACATAACTTGGGTCTCTGACACCCAGGCAGGACACCTGGATTGAGTACTGAGCTCCTGGCTTTGCCCTGTCCAGGCCTGGCTATGGCAGGTACTTGGGAAGTGAACCAGTGAATGGAAGAGCTCTATCCATCTGTCTCTTTACTTTAAAATGAAATGAAAATACTTTTTAAAAAATAAAATAAAATTTAGCTTATTCATGTGCCTTAACAAAAAAAACTGCTTGAAAAAGTGGTATGACTCCAAATCTGAGACATAATGAAAGAGATTTGGAAAACAGACAAAGAAAGTTTCTATTATTAAAAAAGAAAACTGAGGGGCCAGCGCTGTGGAGCAATGGGTTAAAGCCCTGGCCTAAAGCACAGACAACCCATATGGTCACCGGTTCTAGTCCTGGCTGCACCTCTTCCAATTCAGCTCTCTGCTGTGGCCAGGGGATAGCAGTGGAAGATGGCACAAGTCCTTAGACCCCTGCACCCGTGTGGGAGACCTGGAAGAAGCTCCTGGCTCCTGGCTTCAGATCTGCTCAGCTCCAGCCATTGCAGACATCTGGGGAGTGAATCAGCGGATGGAAGACCTCCTCTCTCTCTGTAACTCTGTCTTTCAAATAACTAAAATAAATCTTAAAAAAAAAGAAAACAGAAAAATTTTATCCTCAAAACAGTCATCATCTTTACAGTGAAGAAGAATTAATATATTTTGTTTATTGCTTCTCACTTTTGAAGATATCAGCCAATGTTAAGGTGTAATCTAGGACACATAAAAATATCCGTGGAGAACAGTTACACAAATATCTTTTCAGATGTTATAGTGATTGGAATCATGAAATTAATGACATTCAGCTCTTTTAGCTCTCTAGGCATGTTTTTCTGTCTTCATCAATCAGCTCTGCTAGGGACAAATGCATGGCTACACTTTAACCAGATTGCCCCATTGTTTAAAAGAAAGCTATTTAAATAACTTAATGTTCAATTTCACTACTTCAGGGCATATTTTGAACTGTGTAAATAACTGTGTTATTACCTTATTTTATGAAACTTGTCTCTCAGGAGCATTCTCCCAATCACCCTGTTCTTGTTAGAGACTGTAGAAGGAATTTTGTCGCTCTGCAGAGAATGGAGTGAGAACCAATGTTATTTGTGTCACCTCAGTTGGTTCACTCCAGTTGGTTTAACTGGCACTAAAAAGATTATGTGAATGTGCTTTGGAATCCACAGAAATTTAATGTGAGGAAAGATTGTTTCTGCTTGTTATTTTTCTTTTGTAGGAGAGGTATGTGTATATTACTAAAAATAATTTAAATGAACAAAATATTTGAATTACATTATGTAATTTAATGCAGTTATACTTTGTAGTGGATGTTTTAACTTATAAACATTTCTCAATCACATACGAGTGCACTCATAACTATGTAGCCAATTTCTGTGTAATCTTATTATCTCTGGATCATTTATAATTGTTCACAGAATCAGGTCAATAAAATATTGTGCAAAGCATAGATTTTGCATTTTTTTCTAAAGATATACTTTCATACCGTTCTTTCTTGACAACAGCGTATTTCCTTTATATCACAGTACTGAAATATTGTGTAAGAAACTGAAAACATTTGTTGGAATGCATAGCTCATATAATCTGACTTTGCCTTGTGCTGTGATTTTCTTGTTTGACACTTAAATATTTCATAATTGCCAACCTTCTCCAGGCTCGTGACTTCAGGCAATGCAGTTATCATTACACCCATTAATAGAGGAAACAGCTGTCATACACAGAGGTTCAGGCACTTAGGAAAGACATCTAGGGTTCTGATTACTGAGCCATCAGGAACAAGGACAGAATGTCTACTGTCACCACTTCCATTAAACACTGTAGTTGCTAGTCCTTACTAATGAAATAAGACAAAAAATAAGACAAAAAAAATAATGAAAACTGCAAAAGAGGAAAATTCTCTTTATTCATGGATGACATTATTTTGTACATACCAAATGCTAAAGGATATAGAGCCTATTAGGAATAATAATTAAAATAAGACATGTCACAGCATAAAAATTGATATAAAGATCTATTGTATTTCTATATACTAGTAATGAAGAAGTAGAAAAATAGTTTTCAAGATAATTAAAGGTAACTATAACAAAAGATATATGAAATATATGCATTGCAAACTAAAAATATTACAAAGGAATATTTTTGAAAACTCAATTCAGGGGTAAACTGTATATACAGATTGGAGATTGCAGAATTGTTAAGACTGAAATCCCCCAAACTGATGAATAGGTTCATTGCAATGCCAATAAAATCCCTAACGACTTTTTCTTGGAAAAATATTAACAAACTGATTTGAAAATGCCATGATCGTAGAATAGTTGAAACAATAAAAAATAGAAGAGCAAGTTGGGTAGAAATATAACTAATGTAAAATGTTAATATATATTTTTACTTCCAGCCTGGCTACATAAGATTCTTTCTAGTACCCACTCCACAATAAAAATCTTGAAAACATGAAAAAATAAAACCATTTAAGGCATCTGGGCTTTTCTTGAAGAGTAATACCATCAAGGTGGTGTAGAACAACATATTAGTCTTCATTTCTCTACAAGAAACAAATATATACAACTATACACAAAATAAAATAACTGTCAAAGTCCTCAAGGGATCACTTAAGAATCTGCAGCCACATAGAAAATATTGCTTGTGAGATCAGACTATCTAAGATGTCTGCAGATAGTTAGGAATGAAAAAGGAAAACATAGGTTATTAGTGTCGTGCTATGGGAATCAGTGGTCTCCAGTAGCCGGCTTTTCAAAGGACACTAGCACCTTTGGCCACTGAGGATACCAATACTCATTCCCAATGAGAAACCCCAGAGAGGAGATGCAACTGCACACAGCCTTCCACTTAGAAGCAGCCAACTTTGGTGCTACTCTGTGGCAGCCATTTGGGGAGTGAACCAACAGAAGGAAGACCTTCCTCTCTGTTTCTCTCTCAGTGTCTATTACTCTACCTGTCAAATAATTTTTTTTTTAAAAAAAAGAATTACCTTTGAAGGGAAAACCTCCAATAACCTTAGGACCCCTACTAGGACCACCTCCTAATTTATATAATTAGATTAAGCCTCCATCCTTTTAATACCATCAATCCATGACTTTGGCACTTAAACAACTGCATGAGTTGGGGAGCCAAATCCTTTCCAAATTACAGCACATGCTGTTACAGATGTGGCAAGGGTTGTTGCCTGTACCCTGAGAAATTATGCCAACACCATCTCAGTCCACAGGGCTATAATCTTTCCATGCATGCCTGTACTTCAGATCTTGACAACATGGTTAATTCACAGGTGTGACTTACCAGAAACCAATGTTTTTGCCATTAAAAGTGTGCCTATTGGTTAAATTTAGTGACATGTGGGACCCTTCAGCCAAATATTCTTCTGTTAGAGCAAAGATGAGGAGAACTCTAATACTCATTACTACTGAGGACACTCAACAGCCCTCACAGCCACTGAAGACAGCCACAGCACTGGCCAATAAGGATTGACACAATTTTACTGACTTCAGCTAACAGAACTTCACATACCCATGCAATTTTACTGGCTTTAGTTAACAGGGCTTTAGAGAAACTACACTTCTGCACCTTCACTACTGCCAAAGAAATGTAACAGGAAATTAAACAAAGCCTTTCCAGTCTGATCCTGAAGACAAAGCACAATCAAAGTAATAGTTACCCAGAGGTGGAAGTGATCCAATCCAAACAAAAATGGACCAGTTAGAAGCAAAGGTCATGGCACAGATTTGGGGATGCCCAAGGCATTTTGCTAGTGGACTTTCTAGCAAGCCATAAAGCCATACAACCTGCTTATTAGAAGAATATTTTGAGAAAGTTAACCAATCATTTAGCAGAAAAAATGCCCGGGAAGCCTTTCCTGTGGCGTCCTCCTGCACTTGACAATGCTGCTTCTCATCCCTCTCAACAACAAAAGGGCAACTTTGTGTGAATTTCAATGGGAAATCATTAAACACCCATCTTACAGTCCTGAATTGGCTGCTCCTAACTTCTATTTCTTTCCTAACCTTAAAATTAAATTAAAGGGCACCCATTTCTCTTCAGCTAATAATGTAACAAAGACTGCATCACTATGACTAAGCTCCCGGGAACTTTAGCTTTTTGGGGGATGTACAAAATACCTGGTTTCACTTACAAAAGTGTCTAGAACTTAAAGAGCCTATGTCAAGAGGCGCTGTTAATATTTTTTTTTATTTTTGTTTTTGTAATTCTATTTTTCTATTCACATTTTGAAGTCTCCTCAGATAAAATAAATATTAACAGTTTTGCAGGATGAAATAGACTGAAATACAATGATAGCAGGGAAATTCAATACTACACGTTCAACAATGGACAAATCATTCAACAGAAAATCCAGCAGCAATAAACATTCTTCCCAAGCTCATGTGAAATGCTTTCTAGCATAAATTATATGTTAAGCCATAAATCAAGTCTCAGCAAATTTAAGATGATTGAAATAATGTCAAGTATCTTTTCCAGAAACAATGCTATGAAATTAGAAAGCCATATAAAGACATTTTTAATTCAAAAATATGTAGAGATTAAATAACACATATCTGAACAGCAAGTGGGTCAAAGACAGCAATTACAGGAAAAATAAGAAGCATCTTGAGGGGCCGGCGCTGTGGTGCAGTGGGTAAAGCGGCTGTCTGCAGTGCTAGTATCCCATATGGGCGCCAGTTTGAGACCTGGCTGTTCCACTTCCAATCCAGCCCTCTGCCATGGCTTCGGAAAGCAGTAGAAGATGGCCTAAGTCCTTGGGCCCCTGCAATGACATGAGAGACCCAGAAGAATCTCCTTCCTCCTGGTTTCAGATCAGCACAGCTCAGGCCGATGCAGCCAATTGCGGAGTGAATCAGTGGATGGAAGACCTCACTCTCTCTGCCTCTCCTTCTCTCTCTAACTCTGCCTTTCAAATAAATAAATAAATCTTTAAAAATGTATCATGAGAGAAGGGAAGATGGAACCATCAGTTACTATGATTCATAGAATTCAGTAAAAGCACTATTTAGAGGGAAATATATAGCAACGCACACACATTAACAGAGTATGTGTCAAACAATAAAATTAATATTTTGCATTCTTTGATATATAAATAGATCAAATAAGCAACCTAACATTCGCCCTTAAGGAACTAGAAAAAGAAGAACAAGCTGAGCACAAAGTTGGTAGAAAGAAGGAAATATTAAATTTGAGGAGCTATAAATGATATAGACACTAGAAAAACAATAAAAGACAACAAGAAAATGAAGAAGTGTGTTTAAAAGAATAAGCAAAATTGAAAAAATTTAGGTGTATTAAAAAAAAAGACTCAAGTGAATAAAATCAGAAATGAGGCATTACTGCTGATTCCACAGAAGTACACAGAGCATAATTCACTATTATATACAAGAATATATCAACAAATAGGATAAGCTGAAAGAAATAAATCAATCCCTAGACACACATAACCTGACAAGATTAAGTAATAACAAAATAGAAAATCTAAATAAACTAATAATGAGTAAGGAAATTCAGTCAGCAATAAAATATCTCCCCAAAAATGTCTAGGAAATGATTTCCTCACTGCTGAATGACTGCTAGCAAACATGTAAAGCAGAAGTGATACCAATCCTTACCAAACTCTTCTACACAATTAAAGAGAGAATAATTCCAAACCCGTTTATGTAGCTAGTACTTGGATGATACCAAAGACAGACAAGGGCACTGCAAGAAAATAACAGGTCAATATCCCTGATGAATGAATACACATGCAAAAATCCTCAGCACAATGCTAGTAAACAGAATTCAATGACACATTCAAAATGTTATTCACCACGATCTACCGGGATTTATCCATGGGATGAAAGGATGGTTGTGCACATGCAAAGCAAACAATGTGTAGCGCCATATTAACAAGAATGAAGGACAAAAGGTGGCAAGCCTTTCCTCTAAGACTAGGGACAACGCAAGGATGTTCATTCTTGCCACTTATATTCGTCATAGCGCAGGGAGTCCTAATCAGACTGACTAAAGCATGAGAAAAGAATTAAATGGTGTTCAAGTTGAAATGCAGAAATTAAATTACCTCTGTGTGCCAATGGCAATCTTTTATTAAGGCATTTCTAAAGCCTCCACCAACAAAACACTGTAGGACCAAAAATCACTCAAAATATGTTAAAGATTTAAGTGAAATGGGGAAAACTTTATGACGGTTTTCTCAGAAATAAGATTTTTATGAAAAAAAAATCCAAACATAGCAAAAGCACATCAATGGAATTGTTATATATAAAACTAAAAAAAAATCCCTCCTGCATAACCAAGGAAACAATCAATATGGTGAAACAACAACTAACATAATGAGAGAAAATATTTGTAAGCCATCATGTGATACAGAGTTCATACCTAGGGGCCAATGTTGTGACACAGCAGGTGAAGCTGCCATCTGTAGTGTTGACATCCTTTATGGGTACCAGTATGAGCCTCAATTGTTCCACTTCCAAAAAAGCTCACTGCTGATGTGTCTGGGAAAGTGGTGGAGAATGGTTCATGTGCCTGGGCCCCTGCACCCATGTGGGAAGCCTAGAAGAGGTTCCTGGCTCCTGAAGACCTCCTGGCTCGTCATTAGCTGTTGTGGCCATTTGAGGAGTGAACCAGCTGATGGAAGATTCTCTTTCTCTGTCTCTCTTTCTCTCTCTCTCTCTCTCTCTGACTTTTCCTCTCTGTCTATAACTCTGCCTTTCAAATAAATAAATAAATAAATAAATATTTTTAAAGTGGCGCTAATATCCAAAAATTGAGGGTTCTCCAAAAATTTCACAGAAATGTATGTGATGAAGAAGCCACGCATGGGTTGCAAAAAAAAATCAAAATTAACTTATTTTTTAAATCCATTTTCCACGAATTTTTGGCATTCTTTCATACAATAAAGAATTCAAATGCTTGACAGCAAAAAAAAAAAAAAAAAAAAAAAAAAAAAAAAAAAAAAAAACCCTAATAACCTAATTAGGAAATGGCAAGGGACCTAAATGGGTATTTCTCAAAAGAAGTCATACATATGTGCAATAAGAATATGAAAAGGTGTTCACCATCACGTCAGAGAAGTGCAATTCAAAACAAGTTAGCTATCATCTCAATCCTTTAGAATGGCTAGCATCAAAATATAAAGATAGTGCTGAGAATGTGAACAAAAGGGAATTTTGGTACAATGTTAGTGATAATGCAAATTGGTAAAATTTTTATATACAACAGTCTGAAAGTGCACCAAAATTTTAAAAATAGAACTGAAACATGGTTCAGAAATCTCACTATTTGGTATATCAATCTGTGAGGCATGAAATCATTACATTGAAAAGATATCTAATCTCACATTTATTTCAACATTATCCACAGTAGTCAAGATAAGGAATCCACCTCCATGTTCATCATCATACGAATGAATAATGAAAATCTGTTATACATATGCACCAATTACTCAACCTTTAGAAAATTGTCATTCCACTAACATGGGTGAAGCAGAGGACATGATATTAAATGAAGTAAGGAAGACACAGAAAGACAAATACTGCAGGATTTCACTTATATTTGATACCTCAAGAAAATCAACTCACAAGAACTAGAAATAGAAAGAACAGTTGTGGTAATCAGCATCTGAGATAATAGAGGCAAATAAGAGAAATGTTGGCAGAGTACCTCACAGCTTAAAGAGGGTGAATGCAAAAGCTTAAATGCCTTTTTAGGCCTAAGCTCTACTTTTCTAATATTCTAAAAATTTATCTCAAACTTAGATATTTTAAATGCAAATTTGGGGGTGGGCCATTTGGTACAGTGGCTAAGACACTGCTTGGGATGCCTGCATATCTTATTAAGGTCTCTGACTTTGAGTCCAGGTTGTGCTTCTCATCCAGCGTCCTGATAATGCATACCCCAGGAGACAGTAGGTGATGGCCCAAGTACTTGTGGCCCTGCCAAGTGTGTATGAAATCCAGAATCAATTCCTGGCTCCTGTTCTGGGCCTGGCCCAGCCCTAGCTAGTGCTGGTAATTGGGCTTCACTTAGCTTTTTAAAAATCAAGGTGTCAGCAAGGCTACAGTCCTTTATGGAGGCATTTATAGAAGAATGCATTTATTTCATTCTCTCTAAATGTTGTTCACATTCTTGAGCTTAGGGCCCTTCTTCTTCCATCTTCAAAACCAGTAACACTGCACGTTTTGACCATTCTTCTATAGTCACATTTCAGTTTGATTCTTCTATTTCTTTCCTTTTCTTCTACTTTTAGGGACTCCTGTGATTACTTTTGTGCCTCCACAGAGAATTTGAATAATTTCCTTATTTTAGGTCAACTCGCAAGCAACTTTAATTCTATGTGCATCTTTAACCTTCATTTCCCTTTGCTATGTACAATAACATACTTACACATTTTGTGTAAGCTTTGTGTGAAGGAGAGCATTTTTCTGACTACTATACTTGCCAATGTCACCTTGGCCATTCTTTTCTGGTGGTCTTAGCAAGTCACAGGCAAACTGATATTCAACAGGGATGACATATAAACTACAACTACTGATGTGGAGAAGTGGAAAAGCAAGCAGAATAGGATATACAAGAGTGCTTCAAAGTGTATGGACAACTGAAATTAAGATGTTTATTTTGGTGCACAAAATTTGGAAAACCATGCATCATTTTTTCAACATAGACATATATTGTGAACATGTACCCAATATTGTTGATGGGGAGAATTATCTTTGCTATCTTGGAATCAATATTCCACATTTAACAATTATGAATTTCCTCGAAAGGCAGGAATCTTAACCACTGTAGGATTTGATCATAAGAAATACTGTGAAAGTTCTTAGAAAACCCAAAGAAGCAGTATACTGCATGAAGATTTTATATTCTGGAGAAACTGCAATCAAATAACTTATTTTGATTCTACATACAGTTAGAAAAATAGGGCACACAATTTTTCTGAAGTTAGGAATCAGTAGAATTATCTGGAGAATTATTGAAGTACAAAGTTAATTCTCTCTGAAAGCAGTCAGTGGTTATGATCACAGAAGACTAATTTTCATAGAAATAAAACTCCAAGAAACTTTGTGTAGGGTTGTTTAATGAGTCAACATATTAAGATGAAAATAGGCTTTGTTTATTACAGAGCCAAGACTAAGCTTTGTGAGCAAATGTGCAGCTTGGGACAACTTTATTCCATTTCATTTCATTTCATATATTCTGAATGAGTCATTCTTCTACTTTGATCTGCTGCATCTCTCTCCTGTGATTGTTGTTTGTTATGAATCTCTACCAAAAATGCATTCTTTGTTTTATCCCTTCAAAATAGGCTTTTTCGAAAGAAAAGATGAAGAGAAATTATAATAGGAAGCCTCTTCAGAAAACCAAGAACTTCAGAAGTTTTCATTGAAATAAAACTTTTATGCAATATTATTTTTTAACTTCTAAGTGATATGCTAAAATTTAACATTTTCTGCTTTAAACAACAAATAGTTATTCATATATTAGTAGTATTATTCTCTTTAACATCTCGAATTTCATACATCATTTTCACTGCTTTTGATTTAATAATATAATGAACTATAAGCACATATTAACTGTAAGGACACAAGTAAAAATTCATTAATTTTTTTAAAAATTAACTTTGTTAGAGTTACATGATATTTACCAAGGACAATATGTAGGTACATAAATACTAAGAATTGACTGTAATTTCAATTTTTATTATACAAATGAATAAATGTATGTCAAATTTTATAGATATAATATTTGATGATCAGTGCATTCTACTAATATTTATTTCTAGTTTCATTGTTGTTGTCAAAGTTATTCAGAAATTTATACTACCTGGATTTAGACATTTTTTATTTAAAGATCTGTTGCTAACATTTTATACTATTAAGAACAGTGTTAGCATTATGTTTTTGATGTTTAATATATTAAACTAGCAAATTTCATTGAATGTTTAATTTCACAAAATTTATTTTGAAAGCTTTCAGAACTGCATTTCCTAATTTTTGATCATCAGCTTTTCACTAGTGATCCCCAAAGTATCAAAGAAAGAACGGTTATGCAGAAATTCATATTTGACAATATTCTGGTTTATATGAATGGTGTCACTGGCAGGATATATCCTTTTTAGGTCCATCAGAGTCCAGATAAATCTATAGTGATGCACACTACAGCTGGTCTTATATTTATTGATTTTCTCTTCCTCAGTAAATGTTTGGAATAAACTAATTGGGAGCTCCTTTTTCTTCTTTAATTTGTTGTGTGTTTATGTATTAATGGTTATCTTTTCTCATACATCTGCAGAAAACTTGAAATGTTGCAAATGGAAATAAGGAGTGCTTTTGTCTTTAATTCTCTTCATCCTGGTACATATGGAAGGTTATTATGAGAATAAATGTGAATATAGAGGACTTATAAAAATCCAAGATAATTGACCTTTTTCTTGGACTTTCATAGTGCTTTCTAAACTTGATGTAGAATGTGGTTCTGTAATAATGAAGGTTTACAAATTTTACAGTAAAAATTGTGAAGTCTTACTGTGATATTTCACTAGTGATCTGATCCATCTATATTCTGCACACACACCTTTTTATCTCACATCACTAATTGCCTTCCTTTGATTATTCATAATTTATACTAGTAGTCCCTTCTAGTTTTGAATTCTTCCTTGTGGCTCTCCACTTCTATGTTCCCTCATAAACATTTAGTTGCAATTTTCACTATTAATTGGCAGCTCATTTCCATGCTCCTTAGTTCAAATTAACAAAATAGGCTGTGTGATTTTTCAGTCTTCTTATTGAGCCAAATCTCAAAATATATTTACCAGCAGTTGAATCAATAGTACCTTCTCAGTACACTTGGTTGTGGGCCAAGTGGGATGAATGTTGGAGGACATATAAATTAAGATCATCTACCTTTAGAATTTTGAATAGGGCAGTTTCCATTAGAAAGGAGTATCAGAGAGGCATATACCATGGGTGACATATATAATGTAGGTACATAACCGCAAGAGAAATGCAAGTCAGCAGTATGGATTTTGTAGACTATATCTCAAAATGAACTGAGGAACAAAAAAAAAGTCAAATAAAATAGAATTTTCTCAAATAATTTTCCTTTTCAGTTAAGAGCTTATGGCCCTTCTGTACCTCACAGATTTTTCGTTTTACCTGCATGAAAGAGCTTATAAATAAGATCTTTCTGGTATTTGAGTTAAAATTCTCAAAAATTGTTTCATTTTATTATGCAAATTATTTGTTAAGAATTGTATGCAGTTTCCACTATTCAAATAAAAATATTCAATAATAAGATACTTATATTAAAATCTTTATTTTTTATTTTATTTTCAGCTCTGAAATGAATTTTATTTGGTAAATTGTCATATCCAGAATATGGAATTTATGCTATCTTTTTTTAAAAGATGTATTTTATTTATTTGAAAGACAGAGTTACAGAGAGAGGTAGAGACAGAGAGAGAGGTCTTCCATCTGCTGGTTCACTCCCCAGATGGCTGCAACGGCCGGAGCTGCGCCAATTCGAAGCCAGGAGCTTCTTCCAGGTCTCCCACGCAGGTGCAGGGGCCCAAGGACTTGGGTCATCTTCTTTTGCTATCCCAGGCCATCAGAGAGCTGGATCAGAAGAAGAGCAGCCAGGATTAGAACCAGCGCCCATATGCGATGCCGGTGCTTCAGGCCAGGGTGTTAACCTGCTGCACCACAGCATCGGCCCTATGCTATCTTTTTAACCACAGAATCCTTCCTTGTGATCATATATTTCCATTGTCAAGGAGTTTGATGCACATGGCAAACATTTATCTGCAGGCCTAGTGGATTTTTATATTAAATTAAAGAAGAGAATGTCATATTGCAAACATTCATGCTTATTTAATATTCATTAATTCCTCTTATCAGTACCTCCTAGTCTTTTCTAATATTCTTCTTCTATTTTTAAATTTATTTTGAACTTTGTTTTAAAAACTATACCTGTATTTTAATTTGTCAAAAATCATAAAGCCAGAAAATAGTAAATGTTCTGGCTTAATTCTTTCACTGGTGCTGAAACACATATTGTATATTTGTGGATGTATATCATTAGAAGTTGAAGTGTCAAATATTTTTGTACTGCTCCATCACCATTGAAAAGAGCAATTCTTTTCCTACTCTATGGAATTTTTAAACTTCCAAAATTTTTTTCATTCTTTCAAGTTTTTTTTAAAAGATTTTATTCATGTTTTTGAAAGTCAGAGTTACACAGATAGAAGGAGAGGCACAGAGAGAGAGAGAGAGAGAGAGAGAGCGAGGTCTTCCATCCACTGGTCCACTCCCCAATTTGCCGCAACAGCCAGAGCTTCACCAATCCAAAGCCAGGAGCCAGGAGCCTCTTCCAGGTCTCCCACATGGGTGCAGGGGCCCAAGGCCTTGGACCACCCTCCACTGCTTTCCCAGGCCATAGCAGAGAGCTGGATCGGAAGTGGAACAACCAAGATGTGAACCAGCACCCATGTGGGATGACGGCACTGCGGGCAGTGGCTTCACCCGCTTTGCCTCAGCGCCAGCCCCTCAAGTTTTGATATTTGCAGAGTTCATTGTAAAATCTAGAAATGATTTTTGCTAAAGTTGTTATCAAAATGTGTAACTATTATATGTATTAAGTGGGTGTCCATTCACTGACTTGGTTGCATTTCGATGGAAATATCTACCATAAGTAACTTGCCAATGTGCAAAACAAATTATTATTTATTTATCCATTTACTATCTAGATACCGATTATATTCATTCATCCATCCATCATCCATCCATCCATCCATCATTTCATTTACCTAGCCTCTTTAGGAATGCAACATTCCCTTAGAAATGTGTGAGATTGAATTGATGATAATCTACTTGTCAAGAGTTGACCTGCATCTCCATTAAAATAAAATTCAACTGGATATCATAGCTACATAATTATATTTTATTTAAAGAAAATATTTTAATTCAGAAAGTAATGTGCAATTGCGTAGAAAAAATATTGATAAGTTCAATTCAAAAAATGCATGGATAAGCTTCACCTTAAAATTATATTTTACTACTGGCAAAGTCTTTAGATATATAAGAGCATCTGAACGTAAGTGAAGAATGATGTACTGTACTGCTTGTTGTTCACAACCTAAACAACCTTTTTTTTTAAAAAGTTTGTATTTACTAATTTGAAATGCAGAGTTACAGAAAGGGAAGGAGAGACACAGAGAGAGGTCTCCCATCTGATGATTCACTCCCCAAATGGCTGCAATAGCTAGGGCAGGGCCGGGCCAAAGCTAGGAGCCAAGAGCCAGGAGTCAGGAGCTTCTTCCTGGTCTCCCATGTGGGTGCAGAGATCCAAGCATTTGGGCCATATTCCGGTGCTTTCCCAAGAACATTAGCTGGAAGCTGGATGGAATTGGAGCAACTGGGACTCACTGGAACCCATATGAGATGCCAATGTCACAGGTGGTGGCTTTATCCACAATGCCAACCCCTACAACCTAGAGAATCTTAAACTGCTTATATTAAGACCTACAATCACATTTCCCCAAAATATATATTCAAAGTCCAACTCACAACAAGGAACCATATTACTAGTGTAGAGCATTTGGCCATCAATGTTTTCTTTAGTGAACTTTTTTAAATTTTTATTTAATAAATATAAATTTCCAAAGTACAATTTTTGAATTATAGTGGCTTTTCCCCCCATAACCACCCTCCCCACCCACAACCATCCCATCTCCCACTCCCTCTCTCATCCCATCCTTCATCAAGATACATTTTCAATTATCTTTATATACAGAAGATCAATTTAGTATATACTAAGTAAAGATTTCAACAGTTGGCACCCACACAAAAACACAAAGTATAAAGCACTGTTTTAGTACTAGCTATACCGTTAATTCACATAGTACACACGTGAAGGACAGAGATCCTACATGGGGAGTAAGTGCATGGTGACTCCTGTTGTTGATTTAACAATTGACACTCTTGTTTATGACTTCAGTAATCACCCGAGGCTTTTGTCATGAGCTGCCAAGGCTATGGAAGCCTCTTGAGTTCACCAACTCCGATCTTTTTTAGACAAGTGGAAGTTAACTCCTCCCCTCAGAGAAAGGGACCTCCTTCTTTAATGGCCCCGTTCTTTCCACTGGGATCTCACAGAGATCTTTCATTTAGGTCATTTTTTTTTTTTTTTTTGGCCACAGTGTCTTGGTTTTCCATGCCTGAGTAACTCTCATGGGCTTTTTAGCCAGATCCAAATGCTTTAAGGACTGATTCTGAGGCCAGAGTGCTGTTTAGAACATTTGTCATTCTATGAGTCTGCTGTGTATCCCGCTTCCCATGTTGGATCATTCTCTCCCTTTTTTATTCTATCAGTTAGTATTTGCAGACACTAGTCTTGTTTATGTGATCCCTTTGACTCTTGATCCTATCATTATGATCAATTCTGAACTGAAACTGATCACTTTGACTAGTGAGATGGCTTTGGTATTTGCCACCTGATGGGATTGTATTGGAATCCCCTGGCACATTTCTAACTCTACCATTAGTGGTAAGTCTGAGTGAGCATGTGCCGAACTGTACATCTCCTCCCTCTCTTATTCCCACTCTTATATTTAACAGGGATCACTTTTCAGTTAAATTTAAAACCTAATAATAATTGTGTGTTAATTAAAGAGTTCAACCAATAGTATTAAGTAGAACAAAAATTTCTAAAAGTGATAAAGTATTAAGTTATTCCTCAACAGTCAGGGCAAGGGCTGATCAAGTCATTGTTTCTCATAGTGCCCATTTCACTTCAACAGGTTTCCTTTTAGGTGTTGAGTTAGTTGTCACCAATCAGGGAGAACATATGATATTTGTCCCTTTGGGACTGGTGTATTTCACTCAGCATGATGTTTTCAAGATTCCTCCTTGTTGTTGCACTTCAAAATTGCCTGGGAATTCTTAAAAACTTAAGTTCCAGGTGCCTCTCAGATCAATTCAATCACAGTCTGTGGGGTGGGACTCAAGCATAACTCTTTTTTTTTAAAGGATCCAAAGTAAAGCTATTGGCCATTCCATATAGACATAAAACAAGTGAGTATCTATAATGCATTATCCCTTCTTTTATACACTCTGTGGCATTTTAACTGTAACCAAAGTGGAGCACTATTTAAATTAGACTACAGATATGTAAGTACATGGATTACTCTAAGATTAATGCTTTACATGCATATAACAAAATCTATAAAATTTCAAGAGAACCAAAATACTGATAAAATTGTAAAAATACTGATATTGTGATACTACAGTAATATATGTTCTTATCAATGATCTGACATGAAATATATTGAAGTCCTATAAAATCAAAATTTTGAAGATGAAATAGGCATAAATGACGTTTATTGACAGCAGCTATAATGTATTTAAGCATACCCTTACTTTTTAAAAAAAAGATTTATTTATTTATTTGAAAGGCAGATTTAGAGAGGGAGACACACACAGAGAGAGAGAAAGGTTTTCCATCTGTTGGTTCACTCCCCAAATAGCTGCAATGGCCCTGGCTGGGACAGGCTGAACCCACAAGTCTGGAAATTCATCTGGGTCTCACACATGAGTGCAGATGCTCAAGGACTTGGGTCGCCTTCTGCTGTTTTCCCAAGTACAGTAGCAGGGAGCTGGTTTGGAAATGAAGCAGCCAGACACCAACCAGTGCCTACATAGAAAGCCAGCATCACAGCCTGTGGCTTACCCTCACTGTACCACAAACATAGGCCCTGAACATATCCATTTTTTCGTCACTGAGACAATCACAGATACTCCATATAATAGAGTGTTGTAAATCTACATAATAAAATTAACTGCTGAATTTCAGATTCATGGTAGAGAGAATAATAATGTGAATTTTTCCCCCATCCAAGTTTGTAGGCACCGTGAATTCTGTGACAGATCTGTGTCCCCAAAGCATTAACTCTAGAGGAAAGATATTTTCTTTGTTAAGCTACACACATGTCTCAGTGATGTCACCCAATAGCACGTTACACAGAACTCTCATATAATTCTTAAACTAATTTTTAAATGGAGGGTCTTATTGTAGTGAGACATAGGAAATGAGTTTTAATGGGATCCATGCTTGAATTATGACCCTTAATTCAGAGCAGACAAATGTTGGTAGAAATCAGGTGATTTAATGACATCGATATATTAGATACTGTGTGAGAAATACATTTAAAAAGTTGGAAAAACCCAGAATATAAAGTTTTTCTGGTATACAAATTTTGTTCATGTTTTGGACAAGTCAGAGTGATTCATACTGGAAATCATGATCTGGAAACAGAATGGAGGTAGATACAAGGACAATTTTACGTATTCATATTCATTCTACCATATAAGTGATTAGGAGAAAAAAAGTTGATAAGAAGAGGAAAGAATTAGGGGAGGTAATACCTGTATTATGCAGTATACTTTATTTACTCTGATTTACTTTTACACTATTCTTTAAATTACTTTTAAATGAAATATTATGACGTATTTTGCACTAAATTTCTGAGAGCTGAGGACTAAATTTTCTAACTGATAGATTTCTATTCTTAACTGTTAGCAACTGAGTAAGAAAAGTAAACTGATTTTATTGCTCTCATCTACACTGACAAAATAATAGATTACATTTAAGAAACAGAATATTGAAAGTATAGGTATAAATGTTGTGTTGCAAAATTCAAATAACAACTCTCTTCTAAACATGGCTAATATCCCCTACAACTATTTTCTGTCTATCTTTATATCAGAGGTTGGAATAAAGATTTACATCATTGGGCCTAACAATTCACAAACAGAAGTTAGTGGCTAGAAAAATAAGGATGGTTTATGCTATTTCCTAAATTTACTTTACTTGAGTCATTTGCAGGGAAATTACCAAATCAATAACATGTGTTTATGCAAAAATTCATGAATGATTTGTGTTTAAGCAGAAATAATGTAGGCTACAATATGGATGATCATTGATTAATTAAGAAATAAAGAATGAGGAGCACCCCAAATGAAAACTCCAGGTAAATTGAGGGTTATATTGAGTATTTTTTGGAGAGCCTGATTGTCAATTTACAGTTCAGCAAAATCAAATTGAAAATCAACTTTTCTAAGTGATTTGGCATTTATTTCCTCTTTGAAGTCATCTACACATGTAAAAAATCCTTTGAATATGTGAGATACTCCTGAAAATAAGAATGAACAGAAAACCTGTCATTTGGTGATATCAAATTACAGTCATAAATTCATTTTATGCCACTATATCATTTCTATAATAGATAAGCCACCTGAAATTAAGATGCATTTCAGAAAAAAATAGTAAATAATGGTGTGAAATTGATTATTTTTATTCAAACAATATCATTTAAATATGATGAAATAGGCCTTTATTCTGTATTTTCATTCTAAAAGTCATTGGTAATTCCTTAGTGTTTTGTTTATCTAACGTGTATTTATTCCGATTGAGAAACTATCTCTAACAATAATTTAAAATATTTCTTAGAATAAATTAAATGTTTTTTCTACAACATCTATGTCCAAGGAAAGAAGATGAAGAAAGTTGTAGGCAACACAGAGTAAGAGTCATCTCTAAGTACAAACATATCTCAAGATTCACTTTCTAGGTAAACAGAGGATTATCTAGTGGTTTAAACTTATTCGTATATATGGTAAAAATATTTCCAGGACTTGAAATTGTTAGAACAGCATTTTTGTGGCAGGCCAAAAATATTTTAATCTTATTAGTAAACAAAAATGCAAATTTAAAAATAATCATTTTACCTATTAAAATTTCAAATATATTTAAATGGATGATACTTATAATATTCTATCCATGTTCACTGATCTCCCAAATTCAGTATTTCACATAATTATAGTAACTGCTTGGCCTTTAAAAATCTCATCATATATTAATGATGAATATATGCATTTTTGGTAACTTTTGGGAAATAACCACTAAAAATGAGGGCAAGGTATATACATATTATAGAAATTCAATGACTAAATGTTTTTCATCTATGCATCTTACTGAAAAATACTAGAAAATTAAACTACCCAATAGAAAGGATGTCATAGCCTTTAAGAAATTGTCATAAGTGTGACATCAGTAAAAAATATGGAATAAGGAATACCAAATGTGCATTCTGCCATAAAAGAAAAGATAGAGATGGAAAAGATGATCAGAACACTTTTTTGAAACTCTACTAACCTACTAACTAACCAAAAGCTTTTAGCAATAAATGAAATATTTAATGAAGAAAAACTGGGGAACAGGCATAAAACCTAGCAGTTAAGATGTCAAATGTGCCACATGAGAGTGACTGAGTTTGATTCCTCAGTTCTGGTTTCTGACTCCGGGTTCCTGTCAAAGCAGACCCTAAGAGGTTTCAGTGATCTTTCAAGCATTTGAGTTTCTAACATCCACCTGGGAGAACCCGTTATGTTCCTGGCTCCTGAAGTTCGACTACATTTCCAGCCCAGCCTCAGCCATAGTGGTCATTTTAGGAGTGAACTGGTAGATGAGAGAATTCCCTCCCTCTTCCTCTCTCCCTCCCTAATCGCCTTCTCCCTCTTTCTCTCCCTTCCCCTCCCCTTCCCCCTCCCCCTGCCCTTCCTTTCCTTTTCTTACCCAACTCTCAAATAAATGAAAAATAATAAAGAAAAACTAATTCTTGATAACAGCAGCAAGCTATGTGATATTTTAACTTAACCTAATCACAATACACACTCTGTACTTCTTTTTTTTATTTTAATAGAAAACTTTTATTTAATAAATATAAATTTCGAAAGTACAACTTTTGGATTATAGCGGTTTTTCCCTCCACAATCTCCCTCCTACCTGCAAACCATCCCATCTCCTACTCCCACTCCCATCCCATTCTTCATCAAGATTCATTTCTAATTATCTTTATATACAGAAGATCAACTCTATATTGAGTAAAGATTTCAACAGTTTGCACCCACACAGACACACAAAGTATAAAGTACTGTTTGAATACTTTTTTTACCGTTAATTCTCATAGTACAACACATTAAGGACAGAGGTCCTAAATTGGGAGCAAATGCTCAGTGACTCCTGTTGTTGATTTAACAATTGACACTCTTATTTATGACGTCAGTAATCACCCGAGGCTCTTGTCATGAGCTGCCAAGGCTATGGAAGCCTCTTGAGTTCACCACCTCTGACTTTATTTAGACAAGTCCAGAAGTGCAAGTTCTTTCCTCGCTTCAGAGAAAGGTACCTCTATATTTCAACACTAGACTTGAAAATAAAGCACATATTTCCTGTGTCAAAACGAGTACTATGGAGAGCAGAATGGGCCTCACTTGCAAAGATGTGCCATTGATCGACTTGTCTGGTGACTCCATGGAGGAGCAAATCAAAAGGCTTGGATTTGTCTTACCAGTTGTAGAAATTGCCCACTGCTGAAGCTGCATGGGAAATCTTCACTAAAAAATTTATAGGCACATGTTTTAGCTTCTGGTACACGAGGCCATAGATAACAGTTAAAATAAACAATAGACTAACAAAAAAGTTTTTTGAGAAAAAATGAAAAATGAGAAAGTTTTGGGAATATGGACTGTTAAGCCTGTGAAATATTACTTGACATGTAGATGACCATGTCAAAAATCTAGAGTTATGCTTATGCTCATGAAAGACCATAATATATCAACTTTGGCTGAATTTATGTCTCTATGCAAGCAGTAAGCTTAAACTAAAGCAAAGTTAAACTTTTTTGTTGAATGTTGAAGGCAAGTCAGATAATGCACCTGATGATAGTGCCAGAGAAGAGTAAAAGATGTAGAAAGGCTATTTGAATACATGGTGGAAAATGTTCCCAGTTTTTACTAAACACTTTAAATTTATATCTAATGAACTCAAAGCATTGCAACTAGGTTAAATATAAGGATGCACAATGAGACATTTCTAAATCAAACCATAAAATTCCAAAGACAATGTATGCCTCTTGAAAGCAACAGGAGAGAAGAAATTTGTCACATAAAAAAGTTCTTCAATAAAACTAATGTATGGGGTGATGTTGTAGTGTAGCAATTTGGGTCATTGCCTGAGACACCAGCATCAGATATGGAAACCAGTTCAAGATCTGGCTGCTCCAATTCAGATCCAACTCCCTGCTAATCCTCTTGAGAGATCATTGAAAGATAGCCAAAGTGACTGGACCCCTGCACTCCCATGGGAGACCTAGAAGAAGCTCCACCCTCCTGGATTTGACCTGGCTCAGCCCCAACCATTGGAGCCATCTGGGAAGTTAATCAGCTGATGGAAGATTCTCTCTCTTTCTCTCTGTATCTCTCTCTCTCTGTAAACTCTGCCTTTCAAATAAATAAATAAATCTTAAAAAACCTAACAGCTGATATCTTCAAAAACCATGACAAAAGACAATGGGATTGCATATTCAAAGTGATGAATGATCGAGCTGTCAATAAAGGATTCCATATCTAAAAGAAAACCCTTTGAGAATGAGAGAAATTACTGCATTCCCAGAAAAAAAAAAAAAAAGCAAGATCTCAAAGTCTGTTTGAAGTAAGCTTGCTCTAGAAGAAATACAAAAGGAATTCTATACAGATGAAATGAAAGATCACTATACTAACTTAAATTCACATGAAGAAACAATACCAGGAACTAATTAGATAAATGTATGTTAATACGGTAATGCTTTAAAAATAAATTATATATAGTATGTTTTAGAACTATAATAAAATGAAATCAGAAATAAATAGGTGAAAGAATTTTGGAAGTTTACAAATATTAAAAAAATAAGTACAATACTCCTAAATAAGAAATGATTCAAAAATAAGTCACAAGATACACTAGAAACTATTCTAAAATGTGAAGATTGAAAACACAACATAGGCCAGCGCTGCGGCTCAATAGCCTAATCCTCCGCCTGCAGTGCTGGCACACCGGGTTCTAGTCCCGGTCAGGGCACCTGATTCTGTCCCAGTCGCTCCTCTTCCTGTCCAGCTCTCTGCTGTGGCCTGGGGGTGCAGCGGAGGATGGCCCAAGTGCTTAGGCCATGCACCCACATGGGAGACCAGGAGAAGCACCTGGCTCCTGGCTTCGGATCAGTGCAGTGCACTGGCCACAGTGTGCCGGCTGCAGCGGCCATTGGGGGGTGAACCAATGGCAAAGGAAGACCTTTCTCTCTGTCTCTCTCTCTCACTGTCCACTCTGCTTGTCCAAAGAAAAAAAAAAGAGAAAACACAACATAACAATATTTATAAGATGCATCAAAAGGAGTTCTAAGAGGTAGATTTGTTTGTAAATGGCTTCATTGAAACAGAACCAATATTTCAATTCATATCCTAAACTTCCATTTTATGAAACTAAAAGCAAACTAATGCCAATGCAAACAGTAGGAAGGAAATATGATTAGAGCACAAATCAATGGAATAGTAGAAAACAATATATGGAAATCAGGAAATTATTATGATTTTACAGAAATAAAGGATGTTATAAAATATTAGTATGAATAATTGCATGCCAACAGAATAAAGTAAATGAAATTGAAATCATAAAAGTATACAAAATACCAAAATTATAAACAGTTTTATAACAGTGAATTAATCTCTAAATATATCTCTAGTAAACAGATTTTTGACAAAGTGCCAAGATGATTCCATGGGGAACATATAGTCTCTTAAACAAATGGTGCAGGAGAAATTCAATACTCTCAAGCTAAGTAATTAATTTAGCTCACATAATAAACAAAATTTAACTCAATGGATCAAAAATTATATGTAAATGAGAAAATAATAAATCTCTTAGAAGTAAACAAAAATATTCCTGACCTTAGATTAGGAAATGACTTCTTAAATATGACACTAAAATGAAATATATCAAAGAAAAACAGATCAATTGCTTGTTAAAATTAAAAACACTTGTGCCACAAAAGCAGCTATCAAGATAATAAAAAATTAAAAATCAATTTTATAAAGAATGATTTCATCAATAATGTTAGAGTAGGAAGCTCTCAACCTTCATTTCTTCCCAAAATAGGAAGAAATGCAGCAAAGATCATGACAAATTCCCTTTATGAGGTTACATGGATTAATTTAAGTTCCTACACTATAAGCAAATACAAAATAAAACTCACCAAAATCAGACTCAGCAAAGGAGATTTGGATACCTTCTTGACAGAATCCTTACAAACTACAGAATTACGTGATCTGAAAGATACTCTTTAGCTCTAAGCTTCTCTCTGGAGAATCAAAATGTTAGTCTGTGTATCCAGTACCCCAACATTTTCATGGAATATCAAAAGAGGACTGGCATTTGTCCAAACAAAAGATCTATTATGAGACAGAGAACTTGTTTTGACATTTGTTACTCTGTCTTTAGGATAAAAGCCCTTCTGATGGGGGTAAGGTGATGTCTCATTGTGATTTTGATTTGCATTTCCCTTCTGGTTAATGATGTTGAGCATTTTTTATACATTTTTTGGCCATTTGTATTTCTTCTTTTGAAAACTGTCTACTGGGGTGTTTTGTCTGTTTCTTAACTGTATTTTTTTTGTTGGATCGTGATATATTCTTGATATTAATCATTTGTCAGATATGTGGTTTACAAATATTGTTTTCCATTCTGTTGCATGTCTCTTCACTCTATTGATCATTTCCTTTGCTGCATAGAAGTTTGTGTGTTCCATATAATCCCATTTGCCTAGCTTTGATTTTGTTGGTTATGCTTTGGGGGTCTTATCCAAGAAGTCATCACCTATACCAACATCTTCAAGTGTTTACATTTTCTTTCAGCAACAGCAACTCTACATTTTTTTTCAGCTACTTCAAAGTCTTAGTTCTTAATTTAGATCTTTGATCCATCATGAGTTGATTTTTTATGTGGTAAGAGGTAGGAATCTAATTTCATTCTTGTACATCTATAAATTCAGTTTTGCCAGCACCATTTACTGAAGTGATTATCCTTTCTTCAATGTATGGTCTAGGGACTTTTGTTCAAAAATCAGTTGGCAGTATGTATGTGGATTCACTTCTGGGCTCTGTAATCTAGCCCATTGATCTATGTATTGATTTGTATGTCAGTGCTGTGCTGTTTTAATTACTATAGCTTTGTAGCATGCTTTAAAGTCAGTTGTGATATTTGCAGTTTTTTTTTTTTTTTTTTGTATCTTTTTTCCCTCAGGATTGTTTTGGCTATTCTGGGCCTTTTGTGATGCCATATGCATTGTAGGATTGTATTTCAAATTCTGTAAAGATTATCATTGATATTTTGATACAGATTGCACTGAATCTGTAGATTGCTTTAGGTAGAATAGGTATTTTAATGATGCTAATTCTTCCAATCCTTGAGGAAGGAATGTCCTCCTTTTTTTTTTCTTTGCTCTTGATATCTTCATCAATGTTTGGTAATTTTTATTGCAAAGACATTTCATTTATTGGTTACATTTATTCCTAAATATCTGTGAATGGGATTTCTTTTTTGATATCTTGTTCAGTGAGTTCATAATCAACACATAAAAAGGTACTGGTTTTCATATATTTATTTTGTAACCTGCAACTTTACTGAATTGGTTATCACTTCTAACAACTTTTTGGTAGAATGCTTAGGTTTTTCTATGTACAACATCTTGTCATCTGCAAATGTGGATATTTTAGCTTCCTCCTTTTTTATTTCTAGGCTCTTTATTTCCTTCTCTTCTCCAATTGCTCTTACTAATACTTCTAGTACTATATTCTTTTTTTTTTAAGATTTATTTATTTACTTGAAAGTCAGAATTACACAGAGAGAGAAGTAGAGGCAGAGAGAGGTCTTTCATCCACTGGCCACTCCCCAATTGGCCACAAATGCCGGAACTACACTGATTAGAAGCCAGGAGCCAGGAGCTTCTTCCGGGCCTCGCATGAGGGTGTAGGGGCCCAAGGACTTGGGCCATCTTCTACTACCTTCCCAGACCATAGCAGAGAGCTGAATCAGAAGTGGAGCAGCTGGGACATGAACCAGCACCCATATGAGATGCCAGCACTGCAGGTGGTGGCTTTACCCGCTTCACCACCATGTGGATAAGCATACGCCTGTGGACTTGTTGTCTTGTTCCAGATTTAAGGGGAAATGATTTCATCTTTCCCCCAATCAGTATGACATTGGCTGTTGATTTTTCATTTATGGCCTTCATAATTTTGAGGTGTATTCCTTCCGTACTTAATTTGTGGAGGGTTTTTATAATAAAGTGATATTAAATCTGATCAAATGCTTTCTTCACATCTATTGAGATAACCATATGATGTTTGTTCTTCATTATTTTGATACGATTTATGACATTTACAAATATCTTTGGGATAAATCCCTCTTGATCCTGATATATGACCTTTTTGATATGTTTTTCAAATTGGTTTTATAGTATTTGAGAATTTTTTCACCTATGTTCATCAAGGATATAGCTCTGTAGTATTATTTTTGTGTTATGTTTTTGTTCAGTTTTGGTATCATAGTGATGCTCATAAAAAGAGTTTAGTAGAGTTCCGTCGTGTTCAATATTTTGTAATGATTTAAAAAGTATTGAAATTATTCCTCTTTAAATGGTTTGCAGACTCTAGTAGTAAAGCCATTAGGTCATGGAATTTTCCTTAATGGAACACTTAAGTTAGTACTTCAATTTTGTTGCTTATTATGGGACTGTTAAGATTTGCTATATCTTCTTGGTTTAATCTTGGTAAGTTTTTTGTATCCAGGAATTTAATGTTTTGTTTCTTTGTTTAGTTTTTTCCAGTTTGTTAGCATATACTTGTTGGTAGTAGTTTCTTATCTTCCTTTATATTTCACGGTATTGATTGTAATGTCTCCCGTTTCATCTCTAATTTTATTTATCTGTGTTTTTCTTTTCTTCCTTGTTAGTATGACTAAATTCTTGTCTAATTTGTCTATCTTCTCAAAAAAAAAAAAATCCAGGTTTTGATTTCATTGATTTTTTAAAGTTTCAATTTTAATTATTTCTGATCTGGTCATTATTATTTCTCATGTCTTCTTTATCTGTGCTTTGTTCTTGTTTTTCTAAGTCCTCGAGGTGCATCTTCAGATCATTTACTTGAGACATTTCCTGTTTTTAATGTAAGTACTTAATGGTATTAAATTCCTTCTTAACTCTGCTTTTGCTGTATCCCACAGGTTTTGGATATATTCTGTTTTCATTTTCACTTATTTAAAGAAAGTTTTGGCCGGCGCCGCGGCTCACTAGGCTAATCCTCCGCCTTGCGGTGTCGGCACACTGGGTTCTGGTCCCGGTCAGGGTGCCAGATTCTGTCCCGGTTGCCCCTCTTCCAGGCCAGCTCTCTGCTGTGGCCAGGGAGTGCAGTGGAGGATGGCCCAAGTACTTGGGCCCTGCACCCGCATGGGAGACCAGGATAAGTACCTGGTTCCTGCCATCGGATCAGCGCAGTGCGCCGGCAGTGGCGGCCATTGGAGGGTGAACCAACTGCAAAGGAAGACCTTTCCCTCTGTCTCTCTCTCTCACTGTCCACTCTGCCTGTCAAAAAAAAAAAGTTTTTATTTCTTTTTTAATTTCTTTAAGGATACATTGTTCATTTAGTAACATGTTGTTTAATTTTCAGGTACTTGTATGTGTTCTATTGTTCTTCATGTTTTTAATTTCTAATTTTATTCCTTTGTAGTCTGAGAAGACATATGGCTTGATTTAAATCTTTTTAAATTTAGTGAGAATTGATTTTTGACCTAATATATTCTCTATACTAGAAAATATTTCATGTGCTGTGAGAAGAGTGTCTATTGTGTAGCTGTTGGTTGTAATGTTCCATAAATTAGGTCCATTTGCTCAACAGTATGGTTCGACCCTGATGCATCTTTTTTTGACTTTATGTCTGGATGATTTGTCCATTGATGACAGTGGGGTGTTGAAGTCACCCATTATGATTGTATTGGAGTCTGTCTATCCCTTTAGGTCTAGTAGCATTTCCTATATATATCTGGGTGGTCTTATGCTGGGTGCCTATATATTTATGATTCTTATATCTACTTGTTGAATTGATCCTTTTATTAATACACAATGTCTTTCTTTGTCTCTTCACAATTTTTGATTTAAAGCCTATTTTATCTGATATGAGGATACCTACTCCTGCTAATTCGGGGTTTCTACTTGCTTGGTGTATCTGCTTCCAGCCCTTCACTTTCAGTCTATGTGTATGTTTGTGAAGCTAGTTTCTTTTAGGCAGCACTTAGTGGAATCTTTTTTTTTTTTTTCAATCATTTCAGCCAACTTAAGTATTTTGGCTAGAGAATGTAATCTATTTACATTCAAGATTAAGAACTAACACCTATCATTTTGTTGAGTGGCTACTGACTATACCTACTCTGTTAGTGTAATAATTTTACGATTTTTCTGTCTACTGTATGACTCCAGAATTTCTTCTAAGAGTGGTCGAGTGGTGGTGAATTCTCTCAGACTTTGCTTATGTGGGAAATGCCTTATTTCTCCTTCACTTCTAAAGGGTATCTTCAATGGATACAATAATCTTTTTTCAATGCTTTTTCTCTCAAGACCTCAAATATATCATTTCATTTTCTTCTGGTATGTAGGATTTATGCTGAGAAGTCTGCTGTTTGTCTAATTAGTTTTCCTTTATTTGTCACTTTACACTTTTCCCCTACTGCCTTTAAGATTCACTCCTTGTCATTAACTTTTGATAATTTGACTACAATATACCTTGATTCTTTTTTGTTGTTGTTGTTGAGATCTTTTTTGGTTAAGTCTGATTAGGGTTCTTTGAGTTTGCTTTATCTAGATGTCCATGTCTCTTTCAAGATCTGGGAAATTTTCAACTAGTATTTCATTTAGCACATTCTGAAAATCCTTTTTCCTCTCTTCTATTTTGGGTTGTTTAATGGTTTCCTATATTTCACAGACTTTCCTCACTTTTAATTTTTTTCTTTATGTTTTTCTCATTGGGTTATTTCAAAAGTCTTGTTTTCCAGAATAAATTTTTTTTCCTACACTTGTTCTATTCTCCTGTTGAAGCTTTCATGTGTATTTATTTCATTGACATTTCCCTCAAAATTTGTATTTGATTCTTCTTATTTCTGTCTCCTTTTTGAATGTTTCACTCTGTCACCTATTTTCTCTTTTCTTTAAGCTGTCTTTCTGTATTCACTTGCATCAAATTGAGCTTCCTTACAATCATTATTTTGAATTCTATTCTTGATGATCTATAGATTTCCTTCAGATTAGGATCTAATTCTGGAGAACTTTTTTTTTGTTCTTTTGGAGGTGTCACGCTCCCTTGTTTCTTCATGTTTCCTGTGTCCCTACATTAAATGTCTGTGCATCTATTGTAATATTCCCTACTTCATTATATGGTAGGTTTAAGGTTTATGGATTTGATGGAATCCAGGCTAACATTTGTCTTATTGCTTTAAACTTGGTTTTGGTGAACCCAGATGTGTAAGCTCTGAATTACTTATTTTGCTGTCATCAATGTCACCTGTGTCTGTAAGTGACACAGTGGTCTAGTCTACTGAAGTTCATAAGGGCAGAAGTGTGACTCTGAGGGGAATGTGGGCATCCTAGAGTGTGCATTTTCCATCCACAGAGAGTACAGTATCAGTTACATAAGGAATTGTGATACGTAGGCCTTGTTCTTGTCACTGAAGGATACAAAGGGTGTGATCCTGGAGCTTGTGGCAGCAATAGCTGTGGCTCTAGGACAGTGTAATGTGGGGGGGGGCTACCTCCTGTCCTGCTGGGAAAGTTCAAATAGTGCTGGGCTTTTAAAAACAAACAACTATGATCCCAAATGTAGGGGAGTGACTACAAAGGTATACAGGAGATTTTATACTAGCAGGTACTAGTCTGGAGAGGTGGCATGTAGACAGATTCTTCTCTATGTCCCACCAGATAGATTCCAATACATTTGAGGAAATTAACACTGATTGTTACAGTATTGGGGTTGCAGAGTACATTGTAGTCTTTAACCAAATCTCCCAGAGTGGGAACTGGTTGTTGGGGATAGTATTAGCCAATTGTCTGAAGTAGAACAATGTAGGTAGAGCACTCCAGATACTGCAAGTGAGTGGTAATTATTTGAAAGGTCATAATACAAGCATCCACAGTCCCAGTTCCACAAGGCATAGATGAAAGTACCCCTAGATCTCACAAAGCATGCAGGGTGTTGCTCGTATTTGTGCCCGAGGCTACCAGCAGTATGCACTAGGAGCTGTGGAGGGAACTTCCTCAGCTCAGGTCCGAATTTTAGGGGCCACTACTGGTGCTAGCTGCAAGAAGCTAAGGGAACCCCTGGATCATGTGGAGCAAGTGAGTTCAGTCCTGGGGCCCAAAACTGCCACAGTTACAGGGTGCAGGCGGTTTTCTCTCTGCCCTGATTCTGGCTGTCTCTGGTAAATTTCCCTGACTCAGGCTGTCTTTGCTTCTGACAGCAATGGAAAAAAAGATCTGTAGTGCATATCTACAGAGCCAATTGAGAGTGGTGCTTTGCCTGGGTGAAGGAGGGGAAGGAGATAATATGGCTTCCCTTTTTGGAGCCAAGATTTCACTTAGACCCAACTGAGCTGCCTAGGCTGGAGTTAAAGTCCTTGGGGGACTGTAGAATTCTCTGCCAAAAAATTCCAGTAGTGGAGCACACAGCAGCTTCTTCCTCCCTTTACTTGTGAAGATGACAACTCCCAGCCAGCAGGTTGCTATGCCATGCAGCCAGCCACAGCAGTAGGTGTGTCCTCTCTCTGTGCTGCCCCACAGAATCTTTGTTTTGTTCTGCAGTTCCTTGCCTGAAAATTTCTTTTGATCAGTGCCCTAGAAACCTGGCACTGATATATGCATTCCTTTCACAATGCCTTTCAAATAAATAATAAATCATTCAATAAAATAAAAATAAAATTTCAACCAAAATGTTAGGTAGAAAAGGAAAGACATTGTAAAATAATATTTCAGTCAAGTAAATTTGCATATGAAAATGCAAGAAAGAAATAATTCAAAATGTTCACAGGCAGTCAAAGCCAAAATTCACAATTGGGATTACATCAAATTGAGAAGTTTCTGTACTGCAAAAGAAACAGTCAGGAAAGTGAAGAGACAACCAACAGAATGGGAAAAAATGTTTGCAAACTATGCAACCAATAAAGGATTAATAACCAGAATCTACAAAGAGATCAAGAAACTCCACAACAACAAAATAAACAACCCACTTAAAAGATGGGCCAAGGACCTCAATAGACATTTTTCAAAAGGGGAAATCCAAATGGCCAACAGACACATGAAAAAATGTTCAAGATCACTAGCAATCAGGGAAATGCAAATCAAAACCACAATGAGGTTTCACCTCACCCCGGTTAGAATGGCTCACATACAGAAATCTACAACAACAGATGTTAGCAAGGATGTGGGGAAAAAGGGACATGCACTGTTGGTGGGAATGCAAACTGGTAAAGAAATCAGTTTGGAGATTCCACCGAATCCTGAACATACCCTACCATACAACGCAGCCATCCCACTCCTTGGAATTTACCCAAAGGAATTTAAATTGACAAATAAAAGAGCTGTCTGCACCTTAATGTTTATTGCAGCTCAATTCACAATAGCTCAGATCTGGAATCAACCTCAATGGCCATCAACAGATGACTGGATAAATAAATTAGGGATATGTACTCTATAGAGTACTATACAGCAGTAAAAACAAAAAAAAGAAATCCAGTCATTTGCAACAAAATGGAGGAATCTGGATAACATCATGCTGAGTGAAATAAGCCAGTCCCAAAGGGACAAATATCATATGTTCTCCCTGATCGGTGACAACTAACTCAACACCTAAACGGCAACCTGTTGAAGTGAAATGGACACTATGAGAAACAATGACTTGATCAGCCCTTGTCTTGACTGTCGAGGAACAACTTACTACTTTATTACTTTTAGTATTTTTTTGTTCTACTTAATACTATTGGTTGAACTCTTTAATTAACACACAATTATTATTAGGTTTTAAATTTAACTGAAAAGTGACCCTTGTTAAATATAAGAGTTTCAATAAGAGAGGGAGGAGATGAATAGTTTGGCACATGCTCACTCGGACTTACCCCTAAAGGTAGAGCTAGAAGCATACCAGGGGATTCCAATTCAATCCCATCAAGCTGACATGTACCAATGCCATCCCACTAGTCAAAGTGATCAGTTTCAGTTCAGAATTGATCATAATGATAGGATTAAGAGTCAAAGGGGTCACATAAACAAGACTAATGTCTGCTCGTACTAACTGATATAATTAGAAAGGAGAGAACAATTTAACATGGGAAGCAGGATACACAGCAGACTCATAGAATGGCAGATGTCCTAAACAGCACTCTGGCCTCAGAATCAGCCCTTATGGCATTCAGATCCAGCTAAAAAGCCCATGAGAGTCTTTCAGGCATGGAAAGCCAAGACACGCTGGCAAAAACAAACAAACAAACAAACAAAAAAAAAAAACAAATACATACACACAACTATGAGCCATCAAAGAAGGAGGTCCCCATCTCTGAAGGGAGGCGAAAACTTCCACTTTGACTATGGCATTGTCTAAATAAGATCAGAAGTGGTGAACTCAAGAGGCTTCCATAGCCTTGGTAGCTCATGACAAGAGCCTCTGGTGATTACTGATGTCATAAACAAGAGTGTCAATAACTGTGCACTTACTTCCCATGTAGGATCTCTGTCCTTAATGTGTTGTACTATGTGAATTAATGGTAATTTAACAGTACTTTACACTTTGTGTTTCTGTATGGGTGCAAACTGTTGAAATCTTTGCTTAGTATATACTAAATTGATCTTCTGTATATAAAGATAATTGAAAATGAATCTTGAGGAAGAATGGGATGGGAGAGTTAGTGGAAGATGGGATGGTTGCGGGTGGGAGTGAGGTTATGGGGGGAAAACTGTTATAATCCAAAAGTTGTACTTTGAAATTTATATTTATTAAATAAAAGTTTAAAAAGTAATTCAAAATGTTAGCTATTTATTCTATGGTTCCTACAGTTTTGCTTTTCTCCAATTTCTATTTTATTTTAAAATATTTTCCAGTTGATATATGATAAGATTTTCTCCTTATTTCAATATTTTTGAAAGTACATTATTTCTCCCTTTACCAGGGAAAACATGTTTTAGCATCCCTAGCAAATGCCAAAACTGCAGGAATAGTTTCAGACCTTGTATGTACTGTTTTTTTCTATAATTACATATCTATGATAAAGTTATGCTGGCACAGTAAAAGATTAACAACAGTAATTAATATAAGCTAGAACAACTGTAACAATATATTCTAATAAAATGTTGTACTTTTGAGCCATTCATAAACAAAATAGGGAGAGCATAAACACAGATACTGTGAAACCACTAGAATCTGATATGTGATATGGATCATAAGTGACTAGCAAGCAGGCAGGGTATACAGCTGGACGTGATGGAAAGAGAAGTGATTCACATCTCAGGCAGGATGGAACAGGATAGCACATGATTTCACCTCAATTCTTAAAATAGTGTATAATTAAAACTTATGAATCATTAATTTCTGGATTTTCTCATTTAATTTTTGGATGTATTTTGACAGCAGGTAACTGAAAGTGTGGGAAGTAGAATGGCAGGTAAGGAACATTACTGTACAACGTAATACTACTGTACAACCCATCATTGATTTGGTAACTTTCACTATGGTTTTTGGAATGGTGACCACTCTCTATCCTTCCTCAAAACCAAATGTAATACAAAGAGAAAAATTTGAGAGATCTAGAAAGAGCATTTTTATCTCCACTTGTGCCAAATTTATAGTCTGCATTTCTCAGTTCCATGATAACAACAGCATGTTCCCCTAAAGATGTAATATTACAAAAGGAAAAGTCATAAAACTTTAGCTTGGTATTACTTACGTATTATTTATCACAGTGTTTTCATCAATTTTCTGTTTATATTCAAAATACTTCTCATTGACTTGACTTCTGAGGTGCAAACTATTCCTTTTATCTTAAAACTACAATCTGCAAATAATACTAACAGCTAATTTCATTATAATATAACAGGCAACACTGAGTCCTGTGTCATAGAGATTGTCACATAGATAAATAAACCAAATGATTATTTGGTTGGTTGGTTCATTAGTTGGCTGCTCTACTAGCAATGTAAAAGTGAATGGAGAAAGATTATCAATGCTTTAACACGAGTTTTTGTCATTTCTTATTTCTAGTACTGAAGGATTATTTTTTCATAGTGCTTTTGAGTTTGCTTATAATGTTTCCTCCCGTATAGTATACATTGAGCATGTTTTATTTTGACAACTAAAAAATACAAATTATGCAAAGTATTTATTTAGTTCAATAACTTTGTAAGTTCCTGTAAAACTTCATAAAATTAATAGCATTTATATAAATCAGCAATAACAAGATGAACAATAGAAGAGATTCATAATTGTGACTGAAATATAAAAATTATTTTCAAATGAAATAGAATTAGCTTAACAACAAATGTTCTGGACAAATACAAAGAAAACTCAGATGCATAACAGGTCACCGAATTGAATGACTTAATTTCTACAATTAACCATATTTATTAAATATTAATCATCTTCCAGGCACTATTATAAATTTTATACTAGTTCATTTAATATTATATGGATAATAAACTCAGTCAGATTTAGTTGTACATCTAATATAATTCCATAGAAAAATATGAGGAATGAAAGCTAATCTAGACTAATGAATATATATTTAATGTATATTTAATTATATTTAATATATATGTTTAAAATGTTGCTGAAAGCAGAGAAAAAAGGGAACTATTCTTGCTTTGTAATTGAGGCTATTATAAAATTATAGTAAAGAAATTACACATTTACATAAAACCAATAGATAGCAAACTTTTTCCTGCAACTGGGTAACATAGTAAACTTTTTTTCAAACCACATAGCCACTTATTTTGCTGCTACTCAATGGTTCTGTTGCCCTGTGAAAGCAATATAGAAAATACATAAACATGTTGTTATGGGGCTGTCTTCCAATAAACTTTATTTCCAAAAATAATGTGATAACCACTTTTTCTCATGCTGTCCACATGGGTAGTATGTCAATATCTAAATAAGAGCATAATAGGGTAGCATTTTAATTCTATTTTTGAAAGGATTAGAAGCACTTGTATTTATATATAGCTAGTAAAATGAGGAAGAAATGATGTTAGATGGTCTTTATATACTAGTCAACACATTCCAGAAATATGCATCTGAAAAATGCAGATAGAGAAGGAAGTATGCCTACATAATCTAAATTTGAGGAAGGGATTCAAAAACAAGAGAAGTAGAATTCATAATGGAAAATATTTATTTACTTTTAATGAAAAGTAAGTAAACTTAAAAGAATACTACAGGGGTGGATACTTGGTCCAGCAGTTAAGACATCAGTTAAGTTGCTTATGTCCTACATCCAGGTACCTGAGTCTGATATTCAATTCTAGATATGCCTCAAGATACTGAGGTCATGCCACCCATGTAGGAAAGAACTGTACAGTTCCCAACTTTGGCTTGCACCTAGTCCCAGCCCTTGTGGACATTTGGGGAGTAAGCCAGCAGATGGGAGCCCTCTCTCTCTTTCTCTCTCTCTCTCTCTCTAATAAATACAATAACTAATAAATAAGACTTAACCAATAAATATAATAACTAATAAATAAGACTTAACCATAGAACACTGGCAAAATGGTTTGACACGTGGCACAAAAGTGACAAACAAAAGAATAAGAATAAATGGATTCATTCCTATAAATAAGAAAAGAGAGTATGAGCAATTAAAATATAAATAATCAATATTCACAAAAAGATTCAGCTACAATAATAAAAAGTTGCAAATTAATACAACAGAATACCATTTTCACATACCAGACTGACAAAAACTTGAAAATGATAATACCCAGGTTTTTAAAATACTACTAGCAGTTACTTTCTTACATTACGTGGAGGCTTACAAATTGTTATGAATTTTCTTGAGGGTATTTTGTCTATGCATGTATTTAAAAACTTAATAGCTGCATAAATTTTACCTAAATTATCCTTATTGGAATAAATGCTAATAATCATTACAACATGTAAAAACTTCCTTTCCAAGATGTTCATCATGGAGTTGTTTATGAGCGTGAGAATACAGATCCAATATAAATGCCAAATAGTAAGGCATTTGTGATGCATTTATACACTGTCATGTCATGGAACCTATAAATATGCCATGGTTTGTAAGAGCAATATTTATGATATGGTAAGTATAGACCGTGTATATAAAACAACATATAAATAATATTTTAAAAATACAATAGAAATGTAAGGACATTCACTGAAAATGTTAACGTTCCACATGTTTATGTATTGAGAAGATGGACAAATTCTTTACATTGTCCTGAATTTTTCCAAGTAATTCATAATGAGCACACATTACCTGATAAGAAAAAATAATCTTAAAATCATTTTAAGAAAATAGTTGTTAGAATAAACAGTAGTTCATACACTAACATTATTTAAAGAAAAATATCTGAATATCTGTTGAGATTCAGATTCGTTTTCCATATAACCACGAATGAAAGAATACATCAAACAGATGAATAATACGGGTATATTTTGTCCAAATGAGTCTATATATAAAAAATAATTTTGTATAAATACAAAACACTAACAAATTGGATGAAATGATTATAAATGACTCTTCATGTTCCCTTATATTCTCTAAATTTGGGACAATGAGATTTTTTTTTTTTTCTGAGAGGCAGAGAGACAGAAAGAGCGAGAGGGCTCCCATCTCCAATATACTACCTGCAAATGCCCAGAACAGCATGGGCTGGGCTGGGTCAAAAGCAAGGGCTGGGATCTCAATGCGGGACTTCCATACGTGTGACAGCAGCCTAATTACTCAGCCGTCACCACTGTTTCCCAATGTTTACACCTATAGGAGGCTGGAATTACAAGCCTGAACTGGGAACATATAAACAAAAATCCTGTGGCTGGGGCCTGATGTAGCAGATTAAGTCAGTATTCCATGTCTGGCTACCAATTAGAGTCTGGACAACTCTGCTAATGAACCTCGGAAGGCAGTGAAAGATGGCCCAGGTACTTAGGCCCCGGCTACCCATGTGGGAGACCAGAATGGTGTTCCTGACTCCTGGCTTTGGTTTGGCCCAGACCTAACTACAGCAGCCATTTGGGGGTGAACCAGCAGATAGAAGATCTATCTGCATCACTACCTCTCTCTGTCACTCTACCTTTTAAATAATTATTAAAAAAAAAACTATTTATTTATTTGAAACAGTTACAGAGAAGCAGAGACAGAGAGAGAGAGAAGAGAGAGAGATATCTTCCATCCATTCCCCAAATGATCTCAATGGCTAGGGCTCAACCAGGCAGAAGCCAAAAGCCAGGAGCCAGGAGCCAGGAGCTTTATCCAGGTCTCCCACGTGGGTACAGGGACCCAAAGCACTTGGGCCAACTTCCACTGCTTTCCCAAGCAAATTATCAGGATGCTGGATCAGAAGTGGAGCAGGCAGGGCTCGAACCAGTGCCCATATGGGATGCCGGCACTGCAGGCAGCGGCTTTACCTATTATACCACAAGTGTCGGCCCCTAAATAAATCTTTAAAAAAAAAATCATGTAACTACGCAAACTAGGTTTTAAGTACCTATCCATGAGTATGACAGCAAAGAAGCAATGAACTGGAATAACAGTACAAAGGACTTTTTAATTTGTATGTTCACAATGTATTCTACAAAGAACAGTGAAAATTTAATGATTTCATAAATAAAGATTGGTTAATATTTATTTAGAAAGAAGTAGAAATATATTTATGGAAGTGCTATTTTTAAATCTAAATATTAATTTTAGATCTTTCAAATAATCTAAGATATATCTAAATAACAGGATTCCATATTACAACTATGGAAAAATCTCAATTTATAAAAATTTTTCCAATGACCTTAGATAATACAGAGTGAATATTAAGATGAAAATATTATGAACTGCCATAAGTTAAAATATGTTCTATACACAGGCACTCATGCACAATATCTTCAAATGTCATTTATTCATGTTTACCAATCATTATCTTTTTAGTTTTGCAATAGTGTGAATACTATGATTTCTTAATGTGCATTTTAGTTAAACAATATCTTTTCTTTCTGTTAGCTTGCTGCTTTTTCAACTCAATATAAGAAAATATGTTCTATATGTAGCAGTAAATACTTGCAAAATTTATGAACATGGATATAACTATAATTTGATGAAGACTAGGATTAAGGGTTCAGACAAGGGGACAGCACTGTGGTGCAGTGGGTTAATCTTTCGCCTGTGACACTGGCAGGCATCCCATTTCAAAACATCGGTTGAAGTCCATGATGCTCTGCTTCTCATCCAGCTCTCTACTAACGTGGCTGGGAAAGCAGTGGAAGATGATCCACGTGTTTGATCCCCTACCACCCACGTGGGAAACCTGGATAAAGTTCCAGGCTCCAGGTATTTGGGGAGTGAACCAGCAGATAGAAGGTCACTTTCTCTCCATCTCTCCCTCTCTTTCTCTCTCTGTCACTCTGCCTTTTAAATAAATAAACATAAATCTTAAAAGCTTTCAGACAATTTCTATTAGTAATCACTACATATATGCTGTCACAGTTAACTTTATTTCATGGTGCCTTGCTTTTTTGTGTACTATGTTATCACTGTGTCTTGCTCACTGTTACTGAGGAATTATCTATAGTTGTTCCCCAGGCCCTAGGATGAGAGTTCTCTTCTCCTGAAAACACTTTTTCCTACTTCTACTAAATTATTTGGTCATTAATGAGTGTGAAGTCATTCAACAATTCCACCTAAAGTGGGGAATAACTATGCTAGATTCCCCAATTGGGTGGATCCTATCTCTGCACTAATTATTGCATAAGATGTAAGATAATGGCCAAAATTTATTTTGCTTGTGGATATTCAATTAAAATAACATAGTTTGTTGAAAAGGTTTTGTTTCTTCCATTTACTTGCTTTTACATTGTTATCAGAAATCAGTTGGTGTGTAAGTTTGCTTCTCATTGCTGGCATGTTGAGTCATTTTAAATTCTTCAGATATCTGCTAAAATTCTCCTTTTAAATCATCTGTATCTGGAGTTCTTCTAAAAAATGGAAACAACTAATTAATGTGTGTGTTTCTTGTATCCTGTGATCTTGTTAAGTATATTTGTTTATTCTAGGAGTTTCTCTTATGTTTTGCTTCCTTGTTTTTGTTTTGAGTTTCTTTTTAATTTCTTTTTATTATACATATTGAAATTATAACACCTGCAAGTGGGGACACTTTTACTTCTTTTTTGATATATGTGTCCACCCTTTTCATTCCCAGCCTTACTGCAACCTTTAAAATTTTTGTTGTTATGTTAAACCTAAGCTATGAGGGCAGACATCTTTGCCTACTTTTTAATTTTACAGGAGAAGCAGTCATTCTTCCACTATTAAATACAATTGTGACTGTAGGATTTGTGTTTTTTTGTAGATACTCTTTATTAGGACTAGTAACTTTCCTGTTATTCCTATTTTCCGAGAAGGTTTATCACGAATGATGTAGAGTTACAACAAGTGACTTTTCTGCACCAATTGATATGGTTATGTGGGATTTTGTCCTTTAAGATGTTAATGTGATAGATTATATTTGCTTACCACACATATCTGGAATAAACTCTGTTTAGTCATAATAAATAATTGTTACATGTGATTGAATACTACTTGGTAATATTTTGTTAAGGATGTTGAGATGTATATTGGCCTCTAGTCTATCTTTTCTATATTCTTTTCTGATTTCAGACTCACAGAACACATTACAATGTTTTCCCTTCCATTCAGTTTTCTGAGAGAGTTTGTAGAGTCATTTTAAATTCTTCAGATATTTGCTAAAATTCTCCTTTTAAATCATCTGTATCTGGAGTTCTTCTAATTTGTATTTATTTATTTATACATTTATATGTTTATGAGACAAATAGGAAGAGAACTTCCACTCACCCTTTCACTCTCCAAAATTCCTGCAAGAACCAGAACTGAAGTATTTGAACCACTACCACTGCCTTCAAGGGTGTGCATTATCAAGAAGATGAAGACGGGGCTGGCACTGTGGTGCAGTGGGTTAACAGCCTGGCCTGAAGCGCTGGCATCCAATATGGGTGCCAGTTCGAGACCCAGCTGCTTGCTCCACTTACAATCCAGCTCTCTGCTGTGGCCTGAGAGAACAGTGGATAATGACACAAGTACTTGGGCCCCTGTACCTGCATGGGAGACCCAGAAAAATCTGGCTCCTGGCTTCAGATCGGCGCAGCTCTGGCCGTTGCAGCCATTTGGGGAGTGAACCATTGGATCGATGGAAGACCTCTCTCTCTCTACCTCTCCTCTCTCTGTGTGACTCTTTCAAATAAATAAATAAATTTTTAAAAAAAGATGAAGTCAGGATCTCAAGCCCAAAATCAAGCCCAGGAACTCAGATATTGTAACATGGGTGGCCCAATTAGCATGATAACCATGTTATCAT
Organism: Oryctolagus cuniculus; assembly: GCF_051225735.1. NCBI lineage: Eukaryota > Metazoa > Chordata > Mammalia > Lagomorpha > Leporidae > Oryctolagus > Oryctolagus cuniculus. The sequence goes on from NC_142888.1 coordinate 105,078,179, forward strand.
GTTAAATGCCTGTTCCATGGAGGTTTTTTTTACAATTTTAAATTATGGATTCAATGTCATTAATAATAATAGGGGTATTCAAATTATCTACTTTGTATTTGATAAGTTGTGTTAATTTGCTTTTTATTTTTTAAAAACTGGCCTATTTCATCTATGTTTCCCTAGATCATGGACATGAAGACTTGCAATCATATTTTCTTCTAATGGTTGTATAATTTTTCATCTCACAATTAGATCTAGTTATTATTTTACATTCTTCTTCTGTAAATGGTATCATATAAGGTCCATTTTTTTCTTGCGTGTGAATATCTATTTATCCCAGTAATATATGCTAATATTTTTGAATGCATTTTATATACTCATCTTAAATGGAATGAATAGGTTGTATTCATTTATTTCTGAGCTTTCAACTTTATTCTCTCTCTCTCTCTCTATATATATATATATCTTTTTGCCATTGAATCAGTCATAATAACTATAATTCTGTAGTAAATTTTGAATTTGGGAGCATGAATCTTTATTATTTTATTTTATTAGTTTTTATTAATTTTTATTATTTTATTATTTTCAATATTTTTTGTAGAATTTGTACATCATGGTTGGTGAGGCTGGCCATCTTAATAATATTATTTCAATTTCATCTATTCACTTTTTTAATTTGTCCAACATTGTCTATCTTTTTAAGTTTGTGAAGGATTGGTGTCAATCTTTTTAAATGTCTTTAAAACGTCAGTGGAATCCTAGGTGGTTGAACATCACTTATAAATATTTAACATCTTTATTCACATCTACTCAGTGTTTTCTTTCTTTTTGAGTAAGATTTGGTTAATAATTGTGTCTTCTTGAAATTTGTCCATTTGATCTAGATTCCCAGATTTGTTGCCTTGAAATTGTTGATAGTATTCCCTTATATTCCCCTAGCCACTTATAAGGGGGCTTTGATTTATTATTCCAGTCATTTGAATTTTCTCTTTTTTTTTTTTGTTCACTCTTGACAAAGATGTTTCAGTTTTGTTGACCTTTTATAAAGTACCAACTGTCTGTTTTGTTTATTTCACTATTGTTTTTCTCTCCTGCATTTATTTTCAGCATGATAACTATCATTAACATCCTTCTACTTGTTGGAGCTTAGTTTATGCTTCATTATTGATTTCAGTGGAGTGTTACTTTTTTGATGTGTAAATATATGAAGTTACAAGTATAATTTTTACTTATAAACATTGCTTTAGCTTCACACCATGTATTTTACTATATTGAATATTTGCATTCACTTGAAAGTGTTTTCTAATTTCTATTGTGACAGCTTCACTTTTTTTATTTAGGATTGAGTTGTTTAACTTGTACATATTTGTGTTAAATATCATTCTGAACTAATAAAAGAATATAATTACTATGGTTTTGATACGATAAAATGTATTCATTTGTGGACATTTGTGTTATTCCTAACACACATTTTATCCTCAAAATTGCTCGATGTGTAATTGAAAAGGATGTTCCTATATTGATTATAGCATTTATATAGATGTCGGTTCGTTCCAGTTGGTTTGTAGTATTTTTTATGCCTGCTGTTTTCTGGTTGACATCCTGCCTATTTGTTCTATCTAATATTGAAAGTTAGGTATTGGTGTATTCAAGTATTGTTATTGAATTATCTATTTCTCCTTTTAACTCAGTTAATTTCTGCTTCCATTCTTTGTGAGGAGATGTATATATATATATATATGTATATGTATAATACATATTATATGTATTTATAATTTTTATGGTTTAGTAAAGAATTTACACCTTAATGTTTACTTGTTACTACGTTTTATTTTAGTCTTTGATATTAATGTGGATATCTTAGTTTTCTTATCATAATTGTACAATATATCATTAGACTCAAGTGCCTCTTCTCCTTTTCTTTTAAAGATTTATTTTTTTGAAAGGTAGAATTAGAGAGAGGCAGAGGCAGAGAGAGAGGTGTTCTATCTGCTGGTTCACTCCCCAGATGTCCACAATGGCTGGAGCTGTGAGGATATGAAGCCAGGAGCCAGGAGCTTCTTCCAGGTCTCCAACGTGGATGCAGGGGCCCAAGGACTTGGGCCATCTTCCACTGATTTCCCAGGCCATAGCAGAGAGCTGGATCAGAAGTGCAGCAGCCAGGACTCAAAGGGTACCCATACGGGATGCCGGCACTGCAGACAGGTGTCGCTCCCCCTCTTCGTGGAGGAACGACACAGAACCCTGCGTTGTTCTTTTGTCTGCTCGGCCCTCCCCGGGTTTGCTGCTGGTTCTTCCCGGGTGGGCTACCATCCCTTCCACCTCCGTGGAAGGGCGGTTCCCCCTGGCCACTTTCCCCACTTCCGCAGTGGAGCGGCACACCGCCGGCCGGCTCTCTCGGGGGCTGCACAGGTGTTCCCCTTAGATGTTCCCCTTAGATGTTCCTGGTGCATGCCGTCTCTCTCCTCCTTTATAGTCCTCCTCTGCCAATCCCAACTCGGCTGCCCACACGCCGAGTATGCTGCTCTCCTCCAATCAGGAGCAAGTCCTACAGCTTGTCAAGTTGGTGAGAGGCAGCTGGGTAGAAGCTGTTGCCTCCTCTCCCAGCGCCATATTGTGGGAGAGCAGATGCATAGAATAAGTCTTAATTCCAGTAACTCAGTCCAGTCCGGGTTGCTCCCCACAAATCCCCCTTTCTTTTTATTTATTTTTTTTTTTTTTGGCGTTGATACGCACCTGTCTTTGGTGTCCCGCAGCACACACTCTGCTCTGCTTGCTAGAGTTGCCCACAGGTGCTTACAAGTCCTATCAATCAGGCAAACCGAATCCGGGTCCTCTCTTTGCCATGTTGTGAGGAGGTTTTTAGGCGCTGATGCGTGCCTGAGTTCGGTGCCCTGCAGCGCATGCTCTGCCAGAACTGCCTGCAGGTGCTTACAAGCCCTATTAGGCAAACCAAATCCAAGCCTTCTCATTGCCATATTGTGGGGAGGCTTATTGGTGTTGATTCGTGCCTATCTTCGGTGACCTGCAGCTCATACTCTGGTCGAGCCGCCTGCTGGTGCTTACCGCCCTAATCAGGCAGACCGAATCCAAGCTCTCTCATTGCCATGTTGTGGGGTGACTTATTGGTGTTGATAACGTGCCTGTCTTCGGTGACCTGCGGCGCATAAGCTGCTAGCCGCCCGCAGGTGCTCATCACCTCACTAATCAGGCAGACCGAATCCAAGCTCTCTCATTGCCATGTTGTGGGGAGGCCTTTCTATTTCTCTATTTCTCTATCTCCGGGCATTCCTGTTTCTCCCATTTTGCTTCTATCTTCCAGCATTCCTATTTCTCTCATTTTACTTCTAAACTTCTGTTTCTCTTATCCCTGCGGCTTCCCGGCGCCCGCCCCGAGGCTGCTTCTCGGCGGCTTCCCGGCTCTGAGCCGCTTCAGCCCGCGCCTCTCTCATCTGCGCGGCTTCCCGGCTCTGCGCAGCTTGGCTTCGCGCGCTCCGCGGTCTCCACGCCCTTCGCGTCTGTACCACTGCCTCGCGCCAGCCCCGCTTTCCTATCTATTCACGCCCCGTGCTCTCTCTGCACGCGGCGGCTTCCGCGAGTCACACAGCCCCAGCTCACGTTTCCGCCACCACCGGCATTCAGTCCAAGTTCCCCGGACTAACCTGGCGAATTTCAACCTGGCGGCCCACATCTCTGCCTCTGGTTCCAGATCTTCGCCTTTTGCTCCCCGGGCTGACTTGAAGAATTCCAAGCTGGCTTAAGTCTCTGCCTCGGCCTGCACTCGCGGCTTCTTCCTCCCTAACATTTTTCTCTACCCGGTATGTTTCCCTAAGTTTTCTTCCAACAATATTCCTCCCTCATTTCTCCTGGCCTCTCCCCACAGTCCGTATCCAAGTCTAAGTTTCTTATAGGTTTCACTTTCACTTTCAACCTGCAGTCCGTATCTGAGTCTAAGTTTCTTCTTGCTTTCACTTTAAATCCTAACTTCTTTCCCACAGTCCGTATCCGAGTCTATGCCTAGGCTTTCAATAGCTTCTTCCGGCACCTTTTTCATCCGGCTTTTCCCTAGGCTGTTTGCTAGTCTCTCTCTCTGATATTTTCCACTTCTTCCCATTTCTTCCCTCCTGAGTTTCCTATCCGAGTCACGGCACCATTATGTCGCTCCCCCTCTTCATGGAGGAACGACACTAAACCCTGCCTAGGCTTCATATCCGAGTCACGGCACCATTATGTCGCTCCCCCTCTTCGTGGAGGAATGACACAGGACCCTGCCTAGGCTTCATATCCGAGTCACGGCACCATTATGTCGCTCCCCCTCTTCGTGGAGGAACGACACTAAACCCTGCGCTGTTCTTCTGTCTGCTCGGCCCTCCCCGGGTTTGCTGCTGGTTCTTCCCGGGTGGGCTACCGTCCCTTCCACCTCCGTGGAAGGGCGGTTCCCCCTGGCCACTTTCCCCACTTCCGCAGTGGAGCGGCACACCGCTGGCCGGCTCTCTCGGGGGCTGCACAGGTGTTCCCCTTAGATGTTCCCCTTAGATGTTCCTGGTGCATGCCGTCTCTCTCCTCCTTTATAGTCCTCCTCTGCCAATCCCAACTCGGCTGCCCACACGCCGAGTATGCTGCTCTCCTCCAATCAGGAGCAAGTCCTACAGCTTGTCAAGTTGGTGAGAGGCAGCTGGGTAGAAGCTGTTGCCTCCTCTCCCAGCGCCATATTGTGGGAGAGCAGATGCATAGAATAAGTCTTAATTCCAGTAACTCAGTCCAGTCCAAGTTGCTCCCCACAGACAGGGGCCTTATCTACTATGCCACAACGCCAGCCCCTCAACTGCTTCTTCTTACCACCCACACAAACCATCTACATTCTACTTTTCACGCAGCAGCTAAAGTTATTTCTATGAAACACAAATCAGATCATACTTCTGTTTTCCATAGAAGCCCCTAGTCCATTAGCAATTTAACTAGGCACAGAATGTAAATGTTATATCTTGATCTATAATATCTGACGTAGTCTGGTAACCAACTACTATTTATTTATTTATTTATTTATTCGAAAAGCAGAACAGCAGAGCAAGAAAGAGAGAAAAATCTTAATTCAATTCCCCAATTATTTGCAAAAGTCAGGAACCAGGAACTCCATCTGAGGATTTCACATGGGTAGCAGGAACCTAGTTATTTGGGCCATCTTCTTCTGCCTTCCCAGGTGCATTAGCAATAAGCTGGATCGGAAGCAGAGCAGTCGGGTCTGGAACTGGCACTCTGATATAGAATGCTGGTATGGCAAGGGAGCCTTAACCCCATGCAATATAATACTGGCATGCCCAACCACTTCTATGCCCTGCTTTTTTTTAATCACTCTTTCTGTTATTCAGTAGAGTCTAGCAACTGTACTTCTTCTTTTTTTTTTTTAAGATTTAACTATTTACTTGAAAGGCAGAGTTACTGAGAGAATGAATGACTGGTGCTAAGCCAGGCCAAAGCCAGGAGCCAGAAGCTTCTTCAGGGACTTCCTCGTGGGTGCAGGGGCCTAAGGACATGAGCCATCTGCTCTCTGCTGCCTTCCCAGGTGCATTAGCAGGGAGCTGGATACAGAATCCCCTCAAATGGGAGCCCACATGGGATGCCAGGGCTGTAGGCTATGGCTAACCCACTCACCACTGTGCCATAGCACCTGCACCACAACTATACTTCTTGAGTTCTCTGGAATATCCTGATCACTCTTAAGGCCCATTGCCCATTCAGTATTCTCATACTCCAATGCTTTCACCCATATATCTGCAGAGAATTCTATCTGACTTGATTCAGTTATCTGCCCAAACATCACCTCTTCAGAAAGGGCATAGCAGTCCACCCAATTAAAACAGCACTCTCATTCTCCTACATTCTACTGTCATTGTATTGCCTTTTCCTCACTTTCTTCTTTTTTTTCAAATTGACTTTCTTATCAGAATTTTTGTACTTTTTAAAATTTATGTAAAAGGATCAAATTTCTTACATACAGTTTTTTAAAAAAAAATTTCATATGAAGAGAACAGATTTCATGTATTTCATAGGTACAATTCTAAGGAGATAGCCATACTTTCCTCCTTCCTTATTTCCCTCCTTCAATCCATGTCCTTCCTTTCTTTATTTTTTTCTTTAATTTTTGCAAAAACATAATTTCCCTCCCCTCTATAATCACAGGCTTATTGCAGCACTAACCATAATATTCAAGATAAAAAATAGGAAGACACTTTTCCACAAGGGTATATACAAGGGGTAAAAACAACAGTCCAATCACAAGATGTCCATTTTGCTCCTATACATTTTTTCTTTACTATTGTCTCACATACAAAAGAATTTCAAAAAGTTCATGGAAAAAGAATGCGAAAGAGAAATTGTTTTGATATAAAAATTTGAAATCCACACATAGGTATTTCATAATATGCATCTTCTATTAAGTTTTAAGCCATTCCTCATGTCCATATATTTCAAAAATTTTGCAGCAATATAAACTTATCTTTTAATTTCATTTTTAAAGATTTATTTGTTTGTTTGAAAAGCAGAGTTACAGAGAGAAAAGGAGAAACAGAAAGAGATCTTTTATCTGATGGTTCAGTCCTCAAGTGGCTACAAGAGCCAGGTTTGGGCCAGGCTGAAGCCAGGAGTCTGGAACTCCATCCAGGTCTCCTGCATGAGTGGCAGGGACCCAAACACTCAGGCCATCTTCTGCTGCTTTTCCAGGTGCATTAGCAGGGAGGTGGATTGGAAATGGACCAGCTAGGACTGGAACCAACATATGGGATGCCAGTATTGCAAGCAGCAGCTTAACCCGCTGTGCCACAGCGCCCGGTCCCCATTTCATTTTTCTACTAACCTTTTAAAGTACCCTTGTATGTAATTTCTATGCCCCTTTTCTCAGATTATAAAGGTGAGCACTTTGATATTGAAGTCATATTCCCTGATTTTCGTACTCATTGTCATTGGTTTACTTCACTCAATAGAGAGATAAAGAAGAAAACCATCTGTTCCGTGGTTTTGAATGGCTTTCTTAACCTGGAACTGCTATTTCTTGAGGTCATATTTATGAACAGAAATAAGAATATATGTGTTCTACAAAAGTAAACTTTTTTTTTTCTTAGAGGCTCCCATTCATTATACTTGTAAATTGTGACTGGAAAGCCCCCAAAGTTAACAAAGCATTTTCTTATTATGTAGACCTTTGTATTTTGTTTCATGAAATCCATGTGAAAAACAAATAATATTCTTTCACATAATGAAACTTCCCTGTTTCTAGAATATACATTAATTGTATGGAGTAATATTCTATCCTGAGTACACATAAACATTGAACAATCTCCCTTTACAGTAATAACTTCATCTTCCTCTGCCCCACTGTTACCTTTTATTCATTTTTAGATACAACATAAGACTAGAAAATCTGGCCATCTCTAATCATAATAATAAATAGCAAAGTTGAAATTCGGAGTATCTGATTTTCTTCAATGAACTTTTTAATGTTTGTAAAATATCAAATGACATGAATCTATGCTCTAGCACAATTATGCTATTCTAAAGGTCAGTAGCTTTTTAATATGAATCCCTTTAGTCTTCCTGATGAGCTGCAGCCTTGCTCTCTAATACCAGCCAGTCTTTTGAGAAAGGAGGTACTTTGAAACTGGCAGCCTTTTTAACTCGTTGATGAATTTGTGCCAAGGATTGTTTCCAAATGCTGCATCTGCATCTCTGACCAGCGGCTTCCAAAAGACATTTGGTAATACAGCAGTAAAATTGGCTCCAGCACTGGTCACCGGCCAACTACTCCTAGCTTTGCTCCTCTGATGACTTTTGTCAAAGGCTTTTGAACAATTTTTGGCTGCACTTTGGCTTTTTTCATAACACAATCAAAGAGGAAGGTCATTGTCTACAAACAACTGTATCTATTTGAAAATAACAACTTAACAAATTTGCAAGCCAGGGAACCCTGATGAAGTCATACTTTTTTTTTTTTTTTGACAGGCAGAGTGGACAGTGAGAGAGAGACAGAGAGAAAGGTCTTCATTTGCCATTGGTTCACCCTCCAATGGCCACTGTGGCTGGCGCACCGCGCTGATCCGATGGCAGGAGCCAGGTACTTATCCTGGTCACCCATGTGGGTGCAAAGCCCAAGCACTTGGGCCATCCTCCACTGCACTCCCTGGCCACAGCAGAGAGCTGGCCTGGAAGAGGGGCAACCGGGACAGAATCCGGTTCCCCGACTGGGACTAGAACCTGGTGTGCTGGCGTCGCAAGGTGGAGGATTAGCCTAGTGAGCTGCGGCACCGGCCCATACTTTTTTAAAAAATACTTTTCAAATGTTGAAAAAGGATTCAAAAGCAAAATTATATATTTTCTGAAGAAAAATCTACTTTCAAAATTTAACTAATGTGTTTATATTTAAATTAGTTCCAAGGTATACATGATAATCCACACACATTCTCCATGGTGCTTCTGTCATCATTTCCATTTCTAAGTTATTGGTTTATTATTTTCACTGATGACAATTATTCCCATGAGCAATTTCCAATATTCATATCAGAATTCTGCTAGGTGTCCGGAGCGTAACAAATCTTCCCAGGCAGACAAATCAATTAATTCACAAGCTTTTATTGGGATTCTGCTCCTGGGCAAGGTTCCCTGGTCCCAACAGAGCAGAGGCCTGGGAAGTCAAGCATCAGAGGTAGGGAGGGCTCCTTTTTTAGATACAGGGTGTGGGGGTTAAAAGTTGAGGCAGGTCTGATCCTCATTGGTTGACCTTTAGGCACCCGTGACCTTAACAAGGACTATCCTTCTCCAGAAGTACGAGTAGGGACTCTCCATTCCCAGAAGTATAGGTCTTCCCTCCTTGTGGATCCCAAAGCTACCAAATTCAAAACACATCAATTAGCTTTTTATGAAAAAAGAAAATCATTTATTAATTTTCCAAAATTAGAAAAAAACAGGAAAAAAATGAGCCCAGCTAGTAATCTTGAAGCTTCTCATAAGGAAACTGAGAAACCGCAAGTCTGCTGTTGTTTGTTACATACTGCCAAAATTAAATACAGATGAGCACGTAGATATTCTATCTTTGTATCTCTAATAAATGATTGAACATCTATTTTGTTTTTATATAGATTTTCTAAACATGCTAATAGAGATGGAAAAGACTAATGAATTTCATAATTCATAAAGATCTTATCACTCAGGACTATGCAGCATTCCTCTGGAGAGTCATCTTAATTTTCAAAGCAACCATGCTCCAGTAAAATTATTTGGGAAAAAAAGTAAACATAAAATTTGTGAATGAATGATTTATTGAATTTAAATTAATTCAAATGTTCCTTTGAAACTTCTAAAAACCCTGTCATAGTCCTCAATTAAAACATTTTTATCAAAAGCTATGTTTTACTAAATCAAGAATGGGAATTACAATGAAAACAACATGAAAATTTTAGTTGTTGCTAAGGATTGAATGATTGTGTCACCTTAAAATTATATGTTGAAGTCCTAATACTCAAAATAATGGTTTTGGGGAATAAAATAAGAATTGGGCCTTTTGGGAGACAATTAGAGTTAGATGAGAGCATGAGGTCGAGCTGTCATAGTAGGGCTAGTGTCCTTTTAAAAAAGAGTTCCAAAAGCACACATCTGTAGGCCAGAAAATGAGGTCTCTTTATGAATTCAATTGGTTGATATCTTGCTCTTGGGCTTCCCAGCCTATAGAAATTTGAGAAATTATTTATGCTGTTTATGCCACCCATCCTATGGCATTTTGTTATAGCAGCTTGAGCTAGCATATTTAACATTTTGTTAAATTTATTTATTTAATATTTTATTATTTTAATGTTTTATTAAATATTTAATATTTTAAGTAGTAAGTCATATTTATCTACATTTATGGTATGGAATATACTGTTTCAATATGTTTACATAATGTGCAATGAAGATATCCATCACCTCATTAACTTACTTTTGTACTAAAAAATTTGAAATTTACTCAGCTATTTTGAAATACATTATTCATTATTATTGACTATATTCAACGTGCTGTGCAACAGAACTCAAAACTTATTTCTCCTATTTGAAACTTTGTACCCTTTGAGCAAAAATTCCCTATTCTCGGTCTCTCCCCCTTGAGAGTGAGCCCCTGATATCCATCATCCTGCTTTCTATGAATTCAAAATTTTAGATGCATGTTAATATATGGAACAGATTGAATTTCAAAAATAATGTAGTTTCAAAATCTATATGTTCCAAGAAGTATGGAGGGAAAACTAAACTAAAACAGACCTGAGACTTCTTAGCTCATTTTCTCCATATTCTACAGTGTACATTTTTTCTTTTCATTTGATGCTATGTTTTTAAAAGCATCTTTTTTTTTAATTTGACAGGTAGAGTTATAGAAAGTGAGAGAGAGAAAGGTCTTCCTTCTGTTGATACGCTCCCTAAATTAATTAAATTAATAGTGAACCACTTCTTAAAATACTCTTTTATTACTCCATGAAAACAACATGGCCTGGAGGGGTAAGAACAAAAATGACATTTTATAAAATATAATATTGAGGGGTTGGTGCTGTGGTGTAGCAGGTAAAGCCGCCTGCAGTGCAGGCAAACCATATGGGCACCAGGTCGAGTTCCAGATGCTCCACTTCTGATTCAGCTCTCTGCTATGGCCTGGGAAAGCAGTGGAAGATGGCCCAAGTCCTTGAGTCACTGCACCCAAAAGGAAGACATGGAAGAAACTCCAGGTTCCTGGCTTTGGGTCAGCACAGCTCTGGCCATTGTAGCCAATTGGGGAGTGAACCAGAGGATGGAAGACCTCTCTCTCTCTGCCTCTCCTTCTCTCTCTGTGTAATTCTTTCAAATAAATAAATCTTTAAAAACAAAAAATATACTGTAATCAATACACAATTCTTCTTAAGTGCTGAAACTTAACTGAAAAGTGATCGCTGTTAAATATAAGAGTGGGAATAAGAGAGGGAAGAGATGTGCAATTCGGGACATGCTCAAGCTGACTTACCTCAAACGGTAGAGTCAGAAACATATCAGGGGATTCAAATTCAATCCCATCGAGGTGGCATATACCAATGCCATCTCACTAGTCCCAGTGATCAATTTCTGTTCACAATTGATCATAATGAGAGGACTAAGAACCAAAGGGATCACATACACAAGAATAGTGTCTGCAAATACTAGCTGATAGAATCAAAAAAGGAGAGAATGATCCAACATGGGAAGTGAGATACACAGCAGACCCACAGAATGGCAGATGTCCTAAACAGCACTCTGGCCTCAGAATCAGCCCTTAAGGCATGCAGATCCGGCTGAAATGCCCATGAGAGTATTTCAGGCATGGAAAGCCAAGACACTCTGAGGGAAAAAAAAAAAAAAAACCTAAATGAAGGATCTCCGCGAGTGAGATCCCAGTGGAATGAATGGGTCATCAAAGAAGGAGGTACCTTTCTCTGAAGGGAGGAGAGAACTTCCACTTTGACCATGGCCTTGTCTAAAAAGTATCAGCGTCAGTGAACTCAGGGGGCTTCCATAGCCTTGGCAGCTCATGACAAGAGCCTAGGGTGATTACTGATGCCATAAACAAGAGTGCCAATTTGTTAAGTCAACAACAGGAGTCACTGTGCACTTACTCCTCATGTAGGATCTTTGTCCTTAGTGTGCTGTACATTGAGATTTAATGCTATAACTAGTACTCAAACAGTATTTTTCACTTTATGTTTCTGTGTGGGAGCAAACTGTTGAAATCTTTACTTAATGTATGCTAAACTGATCTTCTGTATATAAAGAGAAATGAAAATGAATCTTGATGTGAATGGAAGGGGAGAGGGAGTGGGAAAGACGAGGGTTGCAGGTGGGAGGGACGTTATGGGGGGGAAGCCATTGTAATCCGTATTCTGTACTTTGGAAATTTATATTCATTAAATAAAAGTTAAAAAAAGAAAAAAAAAGAAAAAAAGAAAAAGAAAAAATAAATATTGAATACCAGTGAAATGAAAAGAGAAAGGAGAGAGAATACAAACTCACAGCCAGACCAAATTTATTCAGAGAAAATAAAGTCACAGAGGTCTAGCAACTGCCATCATGCTCACAGACTGAACACATGCAGAGGCCAGAACCCCAGCAGGCTGCACCCTTTTTATATCTTAGGTGGGCTAGGGATGGGAGTGGGGGGCAGTAGGCAGAGAAGACCTCCATACAGGTTCTTCAAGTTTTGCCCCCTGGCTTCCAAACCTGGGGAAGAATGTGGGAAGGGGGGGAGCAATACAGGATGTGAGAAGGAACTGATCTCTTGAAAGAAGGCAGGGGTGGAGCCGGCGCTGTGGCACAGTGGGTTAATGCCCTGGCCTGAAGCGCTGGCATCCCACATGGGTGCAGGTTCAAGTCTCGGCTGCTCTACTTCCAATCCAGCTCTCTGCTATGGCCTGGGAAAGCAGTAGAAGATGGCCCAAGTCCTTGGGCCCCTGCACCAGTGTGGGAGACCTGGAAGAAGCTCCTGGCTCCTGGCTACGGATTGGCGCAGCTCCGGCTGTGGCGGCCAATTGGGGAGTGAACCAGTGGATGGAAGATGTCTCTCCCCCTCTCTCTGCTGTTCCTCTCTCTGTGTAACTCTGACCTGCAAATAAATAATCTTTAAAAAAAAAAAAGAAAGAAGGCAGGGCTAACAAGAAACCTAAAGTGGTTGAGGCTTAGGTCCTTGTTCCATAAACCAGTATGTTTAAGAAAACAATGGAATAGAGGCCAGTGCTGTGACACAGAGAGTTAAGCTGCCACCTATAGGGCCAGCGTCCCATATAGAAACGAGTGTCTTGGGCCTCTGCACCCACATGAGAGACCTGGAGGAGGCTCCTGGCTCCTGGCTTTGGCCTGGGGCAGCCCCAGCCATTGCAGCTGTTTGAGGAGTGAACCAGTAGATGGAAGACATCTCTCTGTCTCTCCCTCTCTCTGTAACTCTGCCTTTCAAAAAAATAAAATAAATGTTAAAGAAATAAAAAGCAGCAGTGTAATAAATTGATATCAATTGCTGTATTTCAGATAGTGGAGTAATTTAATGCATAGCGTATGTTTATTATTAATTCTCAAACTATTGCCTGAGGATTGATATCTCCCTTCAGAGATTAAAAATTGAAGTTTATAGAGGTAGAGGAGCATGTAAAAATCATAGACCTAAAACACAAGAATGAGAAACAGAATTTATAATATCCAAGTCTGTTTTCTTTCCACCAAGCTCTATGATCTAACATTATAGAGTATTGGTTAGTCCTCAAGCTATCACACAACTGAGAGATGATGTGGGACTCAAGGTCTTATTGTTCTCTGAAAACACCAGATTTAAGGTGTCTTGGAATATTGCTTTTCAACTTCCATGACATTGATTCTTAGTGATTCTGAGCTGACATTTTCTGAGGTTAAGAGGATACTCCACTTTTAGGAATGTAATTTAATGTAACAGTTAAGAATAAAAATAAATCTAGAGCTTTTGTGCTCAAATATCAACTGTACGTCTACTTAAATAATATTTTATGCTTCTTTTTCTACATCTATAAAATTAATATAGTAATAGTGCAAAACTTATGGAGTTGTTCTAGGGATTAATGGAGATGATATATCTAGAATATTTAGAAAAGTATCTTTTTGACACATACTAAGTACTATATGATGACTAGTAATTGTTATAAATGAGGCAAAAAAGGTATTTCCTCTTCTTTTGGAAAATACAAGATATTTTCATGATTTAGAAATGGATGGATGCTAGAAAATTGATGACTTTATATTGGTCTGAGATTCTTAAACTGGTTTGAGGAAAAAATGACCTTGTTAAGAAGGGAACTGCATGCTCGTACAATCGATTCTTTATTGTTAATTTAGTTGTGGCATGAAACAAGAAAAGGGACCTTATTTTACCCATTCTTTTGTTTTCAGGGTCTCAAACAGTGCATGGTGTGTGTGTGTGTGTATATATATATATATATATAGAGAGAGAGAGAGAGTGAATTCTGTAAAAATGATTTAATTACATGTTGTTCTTTTTTCTCTTTCTTTATTAATAAAGAGAACATTTTCATGTATTACATAGGTAGAGTTCTAAGAAGATAGCCATACTTTCTTCCTTCTCCCTCTCCTCTCAATATCCATTCTTCCTTCATTCTTTTTTTTCTTTGATTTTTGCTAAGACATAATTTCAATCCACTCTATAATCAGGTTTAATTCACCATTAACCATAATATTCAACAACTAAAAAGTAGGAAGACAGGAGCTTCACAGGATTGTAAACAAGGGCTAAAAACAATAATCTTATCATAAGATGTCTATAATTTAGAACTTCCCACTTTCACAGAAAAAAAATGTAGAAAAGCCTGGGTGTCTAAGGCTGTTGTTGAGTTCCCATATGTGCCTTAGACTGTTGGCGTCCAGACCTTCTTGATGCTGCTCTAATAGGGCTTTCAAAAATTTTTAAACAATTGGGGCTGGCACTGTGGCATAGTAGGTTAAGCATCCATCTGTGGTGCCAGCATCCTATGTGGGTGCTAGTTCATGTCCCGGATGCTCCACTTCCAATCCAGCTCCCTGCTATAGCTTGGGAAAGCAGTATAAGATGGCCCAAGTGCTTGGGCCCCTGCATCCACATGGGAGACTGAGAAAAAGCTCCTCGCTTCAGATCAGCCCAGTCTGGGCCACTGCAGCCATTTGAGGAGTGAACCAGTAGCTGGAAGACCTCTCTCCCTCTGTAACTCTGCCTCTCAAGTAAATAAATAAATCTTTAAAGAAAATTTCCAAACAAATTACTTCCCAATTAAATTAAAAGTTCCCCCAACAATTACCCCAACCATCTTTTTCACTAGCTAAATATGTATCCCTTCTCTCACAAATGCAAGGATTAAACCACACAATTCTCAAGGTACATTGTTTAATGAGGGATATATGAAGTTAATTATGCTCACCATCAGGGCTACTATAATTCCCTTGGTCAAGATGCCATCATGGTAGTTTTACAAGATTAAAGAAAAATTGAGAGACAAGTCTGATAAAAAGCATGGAAGCCTTCAAAGATGATGAAAATGTGGAGAAAAGGACCCACAGAAAAGGTGGATAGAAAGGAGACTGGATAGTTGTGCAGGGCTTTAAGTATTACAATTGTCCATTGTCATAAACCAATCAGTCTTTTGGCTTATTATATTAGTATCATTGAGTTTGGACCATTAACATTTAATATGACCCATGTCATACTGGACTTTAGATTATTTTTTGTGTGCTGTTTTCACTCTTAGCTTGTAAATTATACACTCTTATACAATGCTTTTAATAGTCACCCTACATATTGAAGCATGCATTGATTTATTGAAGTCTAATATTAATTGAGATATATGATCTTCTAGTGAATATTGCAAAGACATTAAAACACTTTAACCTCATTTATTCAACATATGACATATGTGATGTATTCTATAATCCATTTGTTAAATACCTTGGATAAAATTTATATTAAATAATATAAAACCCTCATAGGGTTTTATAAATCTTAAATAAATGGATTGTATTGATTAATGTTTCTTTCCCAAGATGAAATTACCTATTAGAATTATTTCTGATACATCTATCCAATATGGAAATACATGTCCAAAAGGCACTCTTGTTCACTTTCTATGAAGGATGTATAACTCATTTGAACCTGCTCTTTGTTTTTGTCTGTTTTTAAGCAAGTGATTTAATTTGTCTAAGCCTCAGTTTCCTTATCTATATGGAAGAAATAACATCCAGCACCTACTCTAAACACATTCTGGGTTCAAATTTACAACTAATTCAGAATTAAAAGCACCTAATAAATGGTAAACAGGTATATAAATATGTTTCCCTGCAAATACTTATTGAGCTAAATATACTATTGTGAGGAGTCAGACTGATTAATAGGCAGTCAGGTTGGTTGCAATGGAAATTGAGGTGTAAAATGCTTGCTTCCTCCAAAAGTTATCTTTAGCAAGGTCAAAACTGCCTATCCCACTCCTTGGGAGCTTCCAATCTTACCATGAGAGTAGCAAGGAAGTGACAATTCCATCCTCCTGAGCTCACAGTTTATTGTGAAAATAAGTTACCCATCCCAGCCTTCGGATGGCTTTTTGTTTTATCATGAGCAAGACAGGGCAAATAAGATTACAAATCAGGTCTTTTTAACTGATTGTTAGTTGAATGTCAGTTTTTTTCCCCCTCAAAATTGTGCTTAAAAACCCCATTACCACCAGCCCCTTCTCTAGGAACCTCCTTCCTGGCCATCCCACCAAGAGCTCTCTGACTTAAATAAATCTTGCTTTTCTCTCTGACTTGTCTGCTTGGAAATTCTTCCATGTGGGACAAAGAATGGAGGTAATTTTTTCTCCACCGCTGTTTCAGCAGTAACACTACCAAGAGTGTATGTTATAATCTCTCTACATATATAAAAAAGAATGACTCATGTTATGCATGTACTCAAACTCTTCTAAGTCTTGTGAGGAGTCAGAAGGGTTAATGGGCAGTTAGGTTGATTCCCATGGAAATGAGGAAAGGGAAATCTTTTTGAGATGGTGCAAAAGGATTGTTTCACTTAAAAGTTGCCTTTAGCAAAATCAAGGTGCCAAAGCCCTATTGCTTGTTTCTCTGCAAAAGCTGACTTCATCAAGACAAAAGTGCCCATCCCAACCTTCTGAGTTTCTAGTTTTATCATAAGAATAGAAAGAAGTCACCTATCCCACCCTTCTGATGGCTCTTTTGTTTTATCCTGAGCAAGCCAGAGGGGGCAAACAAGATTACAAACCTGGCCTTTTGATGGGTTTTGTTCCCGCCTTCTAACTGATTGTTAGGTGATTGTTAGTTTTTCACGAAAATTGTGCTTAAAATACCCTACTTCCACCAGCCTCTGGGTTCTGCCTCTCTTGGAGCCCCCTCCAGGCTGCTTCAGCAGGAGGTTTCTGACTTAAATCTTGCTTTTCTCTCTGCTTTGTCTGTGTGGAAATTCTTTCACCTGAGACAAAGAACCAAAGTCATCCATTAAGGTCATCGCAACCCTTCAGGACTAACATGATTATTTCATTACATTTTAAAAAAGAAAGTTTTGAAGTGTAAACTAAAACTCACTCTTTTTAGGTATCCTGTTTTATGGTCTTTGAAAAGAGCATAAAGTTATATTATTGTGGGCTAGGCTGCCTCTTGCTTTTACTTAGAGAAGAATTCTAAGCATAGGATCAAACATGGCAAGCAGCACGGTAAGGTTAATTTAGATAGTGAGAAGAATACACAGGCACATGAGGGCATCATTTAGGGAGAGGGGGCCAGGAAAGGTAAAGGGGGAATTTCATACCCTGCTCTGCTTGTCCTGGGTCCATAAAGTGAGGAGAGAGAAAAGGGACTCCCTCTCCATTCACTAGGCTTTTCATTAGCTTCAAAAAGTGTAGTTGTTACATAGTACTGCCCCCAGGTTCCAGGTAAGGTGAGGTACATCTTAGGGAGCGATCAACTGATTGATGATAGGATTACATGGGGGTGGGGTAGGTGTGGTCTTCAGCTCATGAACTTAGTCTATCTCCATGACTTTTCCCACTTCAATATCACCTCCCCTGGAGTCAATATATAGAATATTTTCACCACCCCAAAGAGTTCTCTCTACTAGTTTGTAGTCAATCCTCCCCTCCTTACTTAGACACCATCCCTAAACCCTGACCAGAACAGCTTTGCCACAAAGTATGCTATTTCTGTGTCCCTGATCTCTTTCAAAAGGTATACATCTTTTTGGAATTCAGATTTCTTTGCCCCACTTCTCTAGTTTTTCCTGTGAAATCAACTCAAATGATTTAAGATTATCTGACAGGTTCTTATCTTTACTGTATTAACAGTGCTTCCACTATATTCATCCAACATGGAAATGCTTTATACATCCTTCATGGAAAGTGAACAATAGTGCCTTTTGGACATGTATTTCCATATTGGATAGATGTATCAGAAATAATTCTAATAGGTAATTTCATCTTGGAAAAGAAACATTAATCAATACAATCCACCTATTTAAGGTTTATTTATTTATTTGAAAGGCATAGATAGAGAAGGAAAGAGAAAGAGCTCTTCTGTCTGCTGGTTCACTCCCCAAATGGCCACAATGGCCAAGGTTAGGCCAGGCCGAAGCCAGAAGCTAGGAGCTTCTTCCATGTCTCTCATGTGGGTCCAGGAGCCATCCTCTGCTCTTTCGCAGGCACATTAGCAGGGAGCTGGATCAGAAGTGGAACAGCCTATACTCTAACTGGTGCCTATATGGGATGCTGGCACTGCAGGCAGAGGCTTAACTTTCTACACCACAGCACAGGCCCCAAGCCATTTATTTTGTATGTCTTATTGTGAGGAGTCAGAGGAGTCAATAGGCAGTTAGGTTGGTCCCCGTGGAAAATGAGGAAAGGGGAGTCCTTCTAAGAGGGTGCAAAATGCTTGCTTCTCCCAAGTGTTATCTTTAGCAAGGTTAAGGTGTCAAATTTCATTGCATGTTTCTCTGCAAAAGCTGTCTTCATCAAGACAAAAGTGCCCATCCCACCCTTCTGAGTCTCTAATTTTATCTTGAGAATGAAAAGAAGTCACCGATGCCAGCCTTTTAATGACTTTTTGTCTTATCATGAGCAAGCTAGATAGGACAAGCAAGATCACCAATCTGGCCTTTTGATGAATTTTGTCCCTGCCTTCTAACTAATTGTTAGCTGATTGCTAGTTTTTCCCCAAGATTGTGCTTAAAAAACCCCACTTCCAGCAGCCTCTGTGGTCTGCTTCTCTTAGAGCCCCCCTCCAGGCCCTTTAGCAAGTGGTTTCTGACTTAAATAAACCTTGCTTTTCTCTCTGTCTTGTCCGTGTGGAAACTCTTTTACAGGAGACAAAGAACTGAGATCTTCTTCCTTTGCTGCCATTTCACCTGTAACACTGTTTCTGTTGTGACTTCCAATTCTTTTTCTCTTTATATATTGTATGTTTGGCATGTTGTTTCAGGTTTAAAAAGCACTGTAGGAAAACACTAAATTTCCTTAAGGACTTTAAGCTTGAAAAGAGGACGTTGGAACTCCTTTAGGGATTAGCATCTGGCTTAGTGCTTAAACTGCCCATAGTCCATGCTGAAGTGCTTCGGTTTGATTCCTAGGTACACTTCCTGATTCCTGATTCAATCTTCCTGGCACTACAGACCCTGAAAGGCAGCAGTGATGACAATTCTCTCTCTCTCTCTCTCTCTTACTCGCTCTCACTCTCACTCTCTCCATCTCCCAAATAAGTAAATACATAAAAATCTGTTGAAAAACTCTTTAAACTTTCCAGTTTGCCTACGGGATTTTCAAAGAGAGAGAGAGAGGAGAGGTAGCAGTAATTGTAGCCACAATGTCTGTTCAAAAGTTGTATTTTAAAGATATTTTTCTAGAATCCATCTTTGCAGGAGTTTAATCTCTGTGGAAATTCATGAACATGTTTCTTTTATGCCCCCTTAATGCTCATTTTAAAATTTGCAGTGGATATGTTCTACTCCTTAGAAGAATATTCGACTTTCCTTTTTTATAGTCAATAGAGCCTGGTTAATTTATCACCATATTTAACTGTAACAAAAGTGCTAAGAAAATTACCACATTAAAATACTGTTCCTCTGTGATGAAATCTATTGTGAGAACTTGTTTGTAAACTCCATTAACTTGAGTTATCAAGAAAAGGAACTTAAAAAGATATTTCCTTCAGCAAATGATAGAATGCTTTGGTCCTCTTTTATATTCATCCCTATGTCATTAATCAAGACTGTGTCAACCCTTTCCAAACATAAATGATCTGGATATTTTCTGAATATTTCATAGATTCTTCACAATCATTATCAGTATTAAGTACTTAAAATACATTTTAACTATATAATCTCTGGCTTGATTCTGTTATCACTTCATTACAAACTAAAGTTAAAAAATAAAATTTGCATAAACCTATTTTAAATCATATTAAATGGAAAGAATAAATATGTACTCTTCTGGAAATATGATATCCTAAAGAGTAAAAATAGATAATAAATTCAGATGCTTTCATAATTTCTTCATTCTCTAGTGGAATTTTAAAAATCATCCCCTATCAGAATACCTTTAATTTCCATAATGTCTACCTTGAAAATTTTTTAATATTTTCATCTTTAAATATATGCAATATCAAAAAATTTATGTTTTGCTGTAAAATATCAAATACTAGCTAGCATATGATGGTGTTATAGGACCATTCTTTCATTTCTACTTATTTAAACATATTCTTACTGTTGCCTAACAAGGTTTACAATGTGGTTTGGCTAAACTCTTATTTAACTCAGGATTTACAAATTAGCATGGTTTTCTGAAGTATAATACATTTCATGGCTGTGACAGTTGCACAGATAACTCCTCATAAGGCCTCACTGCTGTCATCTCTAAAAGGAGAATTCAGGGCTTGAAGACTTCATCTAAAGACTTAAATGTGTGATTTTCTCTACAAAATAAAAAAGAATTCATTGGTTTGCTAATTCTTCTATATTGACATGTAAACATTTTTTATTTTTTTTCATGATGCATGTTAAGAACAACTGTGAGAAGCTTACACACCACTATTTTGCTTTCTAATTTTCAAGAAACTTCGAGTGAAACATGTTGAATTGAGGCTAGTAGCATTCCCTGGGGAAATGGGGAAACTTACATGACACTTTTTTGATTACTTCATGCAAAGAAAATGTTTCTTAGCTCTGTAAGAGGCACACATAGGATTTTTTTTCCCAATATGGATTTTGATTGTGCTCTATCTGATGAAAAGAGAAAAGTAATTTTCTCTTCAGAGATTTGCACATTTAATAGGCCAAGTAATAAAAGAACTACCATGCTCAGAATTTCCACTGCTTGAGATGTTGAAAAATTAAATTAGCACTAAATAATCTTAGAAAGAAGGAATACAAATACTCACCCAGCTGAACCCATCTGGATCTTCTGATGTTACTATACAAACTTCAAACTATGGGACTTGGTGGGACCCAGAGACGACTTCCTGCTTGTAAACCTGTGGAAAAGAGCAGATATTTTCAATGGTGAGGATTTTGTTTCTGGTTGAAAGAATGCTTTGAACACATGGGTACAAAAATGAAAGCAGGAGAGTGCCAGTTGGAGTGGACAAATTGTCCATGGCAAAGTTCTTTTTGAAAATGCCTATATCATTAGATGCCTTCCCTTTTAGATATAAGGCATAGCTAAGTTACTTACTAGTTTAATTCCCCCTCATCTCATTGTAATTTTCTATCTGTACATCAATAAGGATGCAATTTGATGCATTTGATGTGTTAGCATTGTACAGGCTAAAAAAAAAAAATCATTGTAGCAGAAGACAGGGATCCTGCACACCATACCGTGTTTTTATCTAAGCTCAAGCTGGAAAGATCATTTACCATGTAGTCTGTTACTTTTTTTTTGAAGATTTATTTTATTTATTGAAAGGCAGAGTTAAAGAGAGAGAGAGAGAGGGAGAGATAGATATATAGTGAAAGATCTTCCATCTTCTGGTTCACTCCCCAAATGTCCAAAATGGCCTAGGCTGAGCTGATCCAAGGTAGAGGTCAGGAGCTTCCTCCAGGTCTCCCACTTAGGTGCAGAGGCCCATTCACTTGGGCCATCTTCTGCTGCCTTCCAAGGTGCATTAGCAGGGAGCTGTATCAAAAGTGGAGCAGACAGGACTTGAACTGGTACCCATATTGGATGTGGCATTGCAGTCAGTGGTTTTACCTGGTATGTTACAACACCAACCCTAGTCTGTTCAAATTACAAATGGTGACAGATTGCCTTAGTAGTCTTAATAACTGATTGTTTATTTTTGAAGCTCATAGGAAATAATTCTTTTTAAATTTATTTTGACAATAATTGCATGTATTTTTAGTATACATCATCCTGTTTTTAAAAACGCATATATTGTGGAATGTAGAAAGCATGATAACTAAATCCAAGCAGGTTGGCTAAGGTATCTTCCTTAAGAATGGAAGAAATAAGGGGCCTTTGTCGAGGCGTACTACTACCTTCAAGGCCAGCATCCCATGTTTGTGCTAGTTCTAGTTGTTCCACTTCCAATCCAGCTCCCTGCTAATGCACCTGGGAAAGCACTGGAAGATGACCCAAGTGTCTGGGCCCCTGAACTCATGTGGGAGACCAAGATAAAACTTCTGGCTCATGGCTTCAGTCTGACTCAGCCCTGGCAGTTGAAGCTACTTGGGGAGTGAACCAGTGGGTGGAAGATATCTCTCTGTAACTCTGACTTTCAAATGAATACATAAATCTTTTTAAAAAAATAAAGAATGGAACAAATAAGGGCCAGGGTTATGGCATGATGGGTTAGGTTGCCACTTGCAATGGCAGCATCTGGTATCACATTGCCTGAATCCCTGTTACTGTGCTTCTGATCCAGCTTCCTGCTAATGCACAGTGCTTTTAACAGTACCATTGAGAAGTGTAGTCACTAACTGAGCTGTAAAGTTTTTAATCATTAGCAATAGCAATACTGTTTTATGGCATTATTTGGGGGCATATTTTGCAGTCTAATAGATGCTAAGCTTGATTCTCCTGTCTTCCTAGAATTCCTTTGATTTTCAAATATTCGTAAAATACTTTCTCTGCTTAAATAAATCAGAAGCAGTTTCTGTTGACTAAAGCCCAGAACTCTGATGGATACTCTAATCAAGAAATAGTCATCTTCTCTTGCTTCATACTTATATAGTTAATGAGAAAAATTATTATTATACAGTTTCATAAATATAGAAAGCTTAGTTGTGCTTCATAATATAAACATTAATTTTTATCTCTGCATTTAGTAATCCTTTGCAGTCTTTTTTTTAGAAATGATAATTTGGGGCTGGTGCTGTGTCGTAGCAGGTAAAGCTGATGTAGTGTAGCAGGTAAAACCTCTGCCTACACTGCCAGCATCTCATATGGGCATCGGTTCATGTCCCGGCTGCTCCACTTCCAATCCAGTTCTCTGCTATGGCTTGGGAAAACAGTAGAAGATGGCCAAGACCTTGGGCCCCTGCACCCATGTGGGAGACCCGGAAGAAGCTCCTGGCTCCTGGCTTTGGATCAGTGCAGCTCTGGCCATTGTGGCCAATTGGGAAGTGAACCAGCGGATGGAAGACCTCTCTTTCTGCCTCTCCTTCTCGCTGTGTAAATATTACTTTCAAATAAATGAATAAATCTATAAAAAAGAAAGAAATGACAAATTGCCAAATAAATCTTTTTAAAAAAGAAATGATAAATTGCTCTAGCACTAAATATCATAGCCTACAAATATTGAAAGCCATACCATTAGGGAAAGTTTTGTACTTAATGCTGATAATAACATGGGAATATGTTAAGCCTCTTTAGATGTCTGGCAAGGAATATTTATATTCATTTTCATTCTCTCTCTCTCTCTCTCTCTCAACTTCTCTCTCTCTCTCTCCCCACTACCGAACATTTCAGATTTTCTATTTCTCATCATGTAAACACTAAATAATTCTCTAATCTCTCAAAGGAGTTATACTGAATCCTAGTACTTCCAGAGAACACAGTATAAAAAGGATAGATAGAAAGATAGGTATAGATATAGATAGATGATAGAAATATCCGGGTAAATTATTGAATGTCTCTGAAAATGAATAATTTGTAACTACATAATCCCTATAGCAACCTCTCAAGTAGTGGTATAATTATGAAAACAAGTTTTTGTTATTCTTCTGAAAATTACCTTGAAATTTTATTTCCTTGGTTATTTCAGTATTAATGTAAGATATATTCTCTGAAATTTGAGAGTTCAAAATGCTTATGAAAATGTATTATTAAAAAGCCATGTACAAGTTTCAAAATTGTTTACACCAAAATAATTTACCTTTTATTTCCATTTTCCATGAACTTTTTGAAGTTTCCCCTATCTATTTTTATTTTCTTAAGATTTATTTATTTATTTGAAAGGCAGAAATACAGATAGAGAAGGAGACAGAAAGATCGTCCATCTGCTGGTTCACTCCCCAAATGGCTGCAAAATGGGCCTGGGCCAGGCTAAACCCAGGAGCCAGGAGATTTTTCTGGGTCTCCCACATGTGTGCAGGGTCCAAGCAGTTGGACTATCTTCAGCTGCTTTTCCAGGCACATTAGCAGGGAGCTGGATCAGAAGTGGAACAGCTGGGACTCAAACCAGCACCCATATGGGATGCTGGCACTGCAGGCAGAGGCTTAACCTTCTACATCACAGCACTGGCCCCATGTCCTCCTATTTAAATGAATTCTACTATACTGTTAACTGTAGGAACAATTTTGAACAGCAGATCTCTAGAACTTATTAATTTTGTATAATTGAAACTTTTTATCAATTAAATGGAGACTCCTTATTCCCCATTCTCTAGATCCTGGCAACACTCATTCTACTGTGTTCTATGAGATTATCTATTTCAGATATTGCATATAAATGAAACCATGCAGTATTTGTCCTTCTGTGGTTGTATAATTTCACTTACAGTAGTGTTTTCCAGGGTTGTCCATGTTTTCACACATGGCAGAATTTCTTTGTTTTGTAAGGTTGACTAAAATTCCATTTATGTATATACCATAGTTTCCTTAAGCGTCCATAGACATTTAAAATTTTCCCATATCCTGGAGATTGTGAATAATACTTCAACAAACATGAGAATACAGATATCCATTCATTTTAGTTGTCTGTGTTTTTGTGTCATATCCAAGAAAGCATTTACTAGGACAGTATCACATAGTTTTTACTTATGTTTTTTCTAGTTGTTTTAATTTCAGGTTCTGTATTTAAATCTTTAACTCATTCTGCATTGATTACTATGTATGATGTAAGATAGGTGCAAATTCCTTTATTTTTAAGTTTCATTTTATCTTTTGTAGAATGATACATATTATCTGTACATATTTATGAAGTATAACATGATCTTTTGATTCATGTATACATTGGGTAATCAGGATAATTAACATATCCATCATCTTAAACTTATATCTTTTCCTTATGGTGAGTATAATAAAATAGCTCACCCAAACATTACAAAGAACATCAGATCTTATTCCTCCTACTTAAATGGAACATGATATTGATTGACAAACCTCTCCGCTTACCCCCTCCTTTCTACTCTCACCAGTGTGTTAATCACTATTCTGCTCTCAACTTCTGTTAGATCAAATTTTTAAGTTTTCACATATCTGTGAGATCATGCAATGTTTTCATTTCCCTGTCTTATTTCACTTAACATAATGTTCTCCAGTTCCATAAATATTATCGTAAAGGAACTCATGCTTTTTTATGACTGGTGGTTTTCATTCTGTATACATACCATATTTTCCTTATGTATTTGTCTCTTGATGGACATTTAGGTTGATTCCTTACCCTTGTTATTGTGAATGATCCTGCAATAAACACAAGAGTGCATGTTCCTATAGGACAGGTTAACTTTATTGCCTTGGGTACACAGCCAGTAGTAGGAATTGTGGGTCATATAAATAGTTATATTTTTAGTATTTTGAAGGATATTCATACTGTTTTCCACAATTGTTGTACTCATTTAAATTCCTACCAACAGCGTGTAAGGACTCTCCTTTCTCCTTCTTTATTCTCACAAACATTTAAATTTTTTGAACATATCCATTCTAAATGAGGTGAGATGGAATCTCATTGTGATTTTAACTTGCAATTTCCTGATGGTTAGTGATGTTGACAATATTTTCATATATCTGTTGTTCATTTCTGTGTCATCTTCTGAGAAATACCTATTCAAATTTTTAAGTCATTTTAATTGGATTATTTCTTTTTTTTTGTCTTTTTGTTTTGTTTTGTGCTGTTATTGAGTTGAATGCTTCATAAATTCTGGATTTTAACTCATTGTCACACTCTTATAGTTTGCAAATATATTCTCCTAGTCTATAGGTTGTCTCTTTGCTCTGTAGATTGTTCTTCAGAGCTTTTATTCAGTTTTCCAAATACCATTTGTTGAAAAGACTATCTTTCCTCCTTTGTATTCTTGATGCTTTTGTGGACATTTAGTTGACTGTATACATAAGGGCTTATTTCTGGATTATTCAGTCTTCTATTCTGTTAGTTTATAGGTGTGACGCAAAATCTATACTTTTGTAGTTATTATAACTACATAATATTTTGAAATCAGAAAATGTAATGCCTCCATCTTTGATCTTGATAATCTCTTATGTTTCCATTTGAATTTTAGAACTGTTTAAGATTTATGTAAAAACTGTCATTGAGATTTTCAGAGATTGCAGTGAAGTCATAGTTCTTCAGACAGTGTAAACATTTTAATGATATTGAGTCTTTCTTTTGTGAACACAGGATTTCTCCATTTATTCCTGCCCTCTATAATTTGTTCATCAATGTTTTGTGATTTTCAATATACAAGAATTTCATTTCCTTAGTTTATTCCTTGTTTTTTTTATTATTTCATTTGTTATTATAAATTTGATTATGTGGTTAATTTATTTTTCTGTAGAGATCCTCATTATTGTGCAGAAACAAAATTTTTTATGTTGTTTCATTATCCTTCAACTTTACTAAATTCATCCATAGATTCTCAGGTGTTTTTGAAGTGTCTTTATGGTTTTCTTTATGCAAAAATCATGTCATGTACAGAAAGAGATAATTTTACTTCTTTCTTTTTAATTTCTGTGCCTTTCATTTCTTTATCTTGTCTAACTGCTCCATCTGGGTCTTCCAGTACTATGATGCAAGGAAGTGTCAAGAGTGGAAAAATTCATAAATTAGGGGAAATACACAACACATTCTTTAAATGCATAGGTAAAAGGGAAAACCAATCAAATGGGAAATTAAAAACTATTTCAAGACAAATGAAAATAAAGTATTCCAGAATTTGTATAATGCAACAAAGCCAGTAATAATCTGAAGTTTATATCGATAAATGTTGTCATTAAACAAAAGAAGCATCTCAAATAAACATT
The DNA here is from genome assembly GCF_051225735.1 of Oryctolagus cuniculus. Taxonomy (NCBI): domain Eukaryota; kingdom Metazoa; phylum Chordata; class Mammalia; order Lagomorpha; family Leporidae; genus Oryctolagus; species Oryctolagus cuniculus. Next base: position 105,105,130 of record NC_142888.1, read on the forward strand.
TAATTTTGTATCACAATGAGTTATAAAAAGAGCAAACTAAGCACAAAGATGCCGACTGGAAGAAAATATTGATGTTTAGAGCAGAAATAAACAAATTAGGGAATAATAACATAATAGAAAAAATCTAGGAATCTAAGCATTTTTAAAAGATAAAATTTACAAAACTGTAGCCTGACTAAACAAAAAAGAGAGAAATCTTAAGAAAATAAAGTCATAAAAGGGAAGACGCGATAACTGATACCACAAAAATACAAAGGATCATGAGACTACTCTGAATTTATGTGACAAGAAATTGGGTGAGGCAGAAAACAATGTACAAATTATGACATACATAACCTACCAAGACCGAGTTGTAATAAATAGAAAACATAAACAGACCAGAAACAAATCACTAGACTGGATTAGTAATCAGAGACCTCCCAAAAGAGCTCAGCACTAGATTACTTCACTGTGGAATTCTATTAACACTTAAAGAAGGATGGGTGCCAATTGTTCTCAAACTCTTACAAAATAGTACAGTGCATGGTAATTTGGAACATTTCGTACTCAACTGTGATTTTAAAAAATGTGATTGATTAATTTTATTTAGAGATGTTGCTATTTAGAAGTATCAATTTTCTTTTTCTAGAATATATTTATTTAATTGAAAGAAAGAGTTAGAGAGAGAGAAAGAGAGATTGATTTTCCATCCTCTGGTTCAGTCCCCAAATGACCACAATGGCTAGGGCTTCGTCAGACTGAAGCCCAGAGCTTGAAATTCCATCTGCATCTCCCACATGAGTGCAGGGGCCCAAGGATTTGGGCCATCTTCTGCTGCTTTCCAGTTGCATTCGAATAGTACTGTATCAGAAATAGAGCACCCAGGACTCCAACTGGAATTCACATGGTATGCTGGTGTTGCCAGTAGCAGCTTAACCCACTGCATCATAACGCTGGCCCCTAAAGTAACAATTATCCAAACACAAGCCAATACAAATCTACATTGTTTGACCCATAAGTATTCGGTCAATTTTAGGCCAAATTTATTGTATTCCTTAAGACTTATACCCTCCTACAAACCACCATCTGCTTGTTTGAATTGTGACATTTATTATCTAATATAGATAATCCTGTTTATTTGTTGTAATTCCCAACAAATTATAGGTATTTGATTATAAGTACTATGTCTGCCTTATTCACCATTACATCTTTTTGCATAAGAAAGTACAGGAGTCAACACATTAATCTTAATGAAGTGATAAAAACAATTAGCATTATACTTTTCTGCTGAGTGAGGATTCTCAAGTTTAGGATTGGACAAAAAGGTTAAAGAATTTTAGGCATAAAGTTGACATTTTTTAATATGACAAGATATAATAAGCTGTCTTTCAGATAATGAGGAACAATGTAACTTTTTAAGAACAAAAACTCTACTAAGTTATGATAGCATTTATGCCATGAATTATTCTGATGGCTGTGATATATATTATGTGTGATCAAGAAAAATGAAGTAGCAATTACATTTATGCTAATAGGTATCTCATGAAACAGAAGATAATTCTGGTAAGTTACTGGCAAAGGCAATGAAGGGGAGTGATTAGTAAGAGGATGAAGGTTTGAGTAGGTTTAGAAAATTCTGAAAATACAAAGTTTAAAGCATAATAAACACAACACAAATAGATTTTAAATGATAGTCCATAAGTTTATATTCAATTTCGTATCAAAAGAAGCATAAAATTAAATTGGGTAACTATAGGTTGGGGAGTAATCTGATGAGCATTTGATAGAGCCTAAAGATATCCAGGATAGACACAATCAAGAGATTATCGAAGGCCCAACTGTTAATATTTACAAAAGTATAGGAAATATTAGTAAATTTTCTATAATGTGGCCATGAAAAAGACCTTTTCTCAGGCATTTAATTAAACTTACTTTGAAAATTACTTTCTGCTTCTCAACAACCAAATTTGGCCACTGTGAATAAACTATCCTTACTCTAGCATCTGTGAAGGAGAGAGTTTCTATGTGACTGGAGAAATGTTCATAGATAAAATAGTTAATGTATGTGTTTATTAAAAATAAAACTCAATGAATGCTGGTTATTTTCACTTAACCGTTTTCCCTGAATCCCCTATTTCTTTCTTTTTCTTTTCTTTTCTTTTCTTTTCTTTTCTTTTCTTTTCTTTTCTTTTCTTTTCTTTTCTTTTCTTTTCTTTTTGACAGGCAGAGTTAGACAGTGAGAGAGAGAGAGACAGACAGAAAGGTCTTCCTTTTACTGTTGGTTCATCCCCCAAGTGGCCACTGCGGCCTGTGCGCTGTGCCGATCCGAAGGCAGGAGCCAGGTGCTTCCTCCTGGTCTCCCATGGGGGTGCAGGACCCAAGGACTTGGGCCATCCTCCACTGCACTCCCGGGCCACAGCAGAGAGCTGGCCTGGAAGAGGGGCAACAGGGACAGAATCTGGCACCCCAACCAGGACTAGAACCCGGGGTTGCCAGCTCCACAGGCGGAGGATTAGCCTAGTGAGCTGCGGCCCCGTCCTAAATCCCCTATTTCTAAAGACTACTATTTCTCTTGACATTTAGAGGCAAGGGAAAAGACAAGGTAACATTTTGGGATTCCTTCTTGTGCCATAATTTAATGCCATATAAATCCAAGTGTGTGTGTGTGCCAACAAACCTAAATATCACTTCTGGAATTCATAAAGTGGTGTAGGAAAACACTCTATGTATTGGAATCTTGCCCCAAATAATTTTGAATGTATTGAGGTCTATTCAGAAATTTTCTGTCAAAATAAATCATAAACATAATTTCTATTATATTACCAGCTAGTCTAGATCAAACTTCATATTTGCAGATTACTTAAAGTTTCTCCTGGTACATTTATTAAATAATTCAGTTGAAATGATCTGTACCAGTTGCTGACATTTAATGATTGAAAATAATTTCACAAATCAAATTCTTTTTTAGGTAATTGATTTCTTTACTTTATTGTATAATATCAAATATCACATATTTAATTTTAAATAATTCAGTATTATTCACTCCTTTCTGGTCAAAGTGTCCAAATCATTTTGAAGACAGAGTAAAAAATAAAAATTCAGACATTTGCATAGAAACAGATTCAAAATAGACATCCCATTTTTGGCAGAAAAGTAAGAAAGCAGCATATGTCATAGCATGAATAAACAAAATCTATAGAGTTGATTCGGATCTCTGCCAAGAAATATCTTAGGTGATAACATCTGTAATATATTTCTTTTTTCTTTTGAGATTTATTTTATTTATTTGAAAGGCAGAGTGATAGAGAGAGGAGAAAGAGAGAGACAGAGATCTCCCATCTGCTGTTCACTCCTCAAAATGGCTACAACAGGCAGATCTTGGCCAGGCTGAAGCCAGAAACCAAGATTGCCGTCTGTGTCTCCCAAGTGGGTGACAGGAGCTCAAGCACTTGCGCCGTCTTTCACTGCTTTCCCAGGCATATTTGCAGAGGGGTGGATCAGAAGCAAAACAGCAGGAACTCAAAATAGCGATTAGATATGGGTTGCCTGCGTCTTGTGTGGACTTACCCTGCTGTGTCACTCATCAGCCCTTGCAATGTATTTCTGGTATGGGACAGAGTTCCAAAGAAGGTTGTCAGCTAATCTAAGTGCTTCCTAGTCTTGTAAATCCAGGTGGAGTAAACATTACCACTAGCAGTAAACTAGGAAACACATTCATACTGAAAAGGTATTGGGGGGGCTGGCAGCAAGTTAAGGCCCTGGCCTGAGGCACTGGCATCCCATATGGGTGCCGGTTCTGGTCCCGACTGCTCCTCTTCCAATCCAGCTCTCTGCTATGACCTGGGAAAGCAGTGGAAGATGGCTCAAGTCCTTGGGCCCCTGTACCCACGTGGGAGATCCAGAAGAAGCTCCTGGCTCCTGGCTTCGGATTGGCACGGTTCCGGCCATTGTGGCCATCTGGGGAGTAAACCAGCGGATGGAAGATTCCCTCTGTCTCTACCTCTCTCTCTAACCCTGTCTTTCAAATAAATAAAATGATTTTTTTTAAAAAAGGGCACTGGGTCCGGCACTGTGGTGCAGCAGGTTAATGCCCTGGCCTGAAGCACCAGCATCCCATGTGGGTGCTGGTTTGAGACCCGGCTGCTATAGCCTGGGAAAGCAGGCGAAGGTGGCCCAAGTCCTTGAGCCCCTGCACCAGCGTGGGAGACCCAGAAGAAGCTCCTGGCTCTTGGCTTCAGATCAGCACAGCTCCTGCTGTTGTGGCCAATTGGGGAGTGAACCATCAGATGGAAGACCTCTCTCTCTCTCTCTCTCTCTCTCTCTCTCTCTCTCTGCCTTTCCTCTCTCTGTGTAATTCTGACTTTCAAATAAATAAATAAATCTTTAAAAAAAGAAAATAAATCTTTAAAAAAAGAAATTCCAGAGGCAGAGAGGTAGAAAGAGGGAGACAGAGAGAGCACTCCCCTCTGCTGACTCACTCCTCAAACATCTACAATGGCCAATGATGAGCCTAGACCAAAGCTGGGAGCTAGGAAACAGAAACTTAGTCAACATGGGTGGCAGGACCCCTACTGTATAATCCATCACTGTTGCCTCCCTGAGTTTGCATTAGCAAGAGGCTAGAGTCAGGAGTGAAAACTGAGTGCTAAACCCAGGTAGCCTAATATAGGATGTGGGCATTTTAACCACTAGGCTAAACTCAGACGCTATCTTTTAACATGATGTCAAAAACTACAATTGGATGCTCTGCTATAAAATTCAAGTCTTACTATCATTAAAAAAAAAAAAGGAGAAAACTTGGCTGGTGAAGTCATTACTGCTGAGAATTCTGGAATACAACAGAAATACTAAAATTTCTAGCTATGCTATCTTTCCAGATATCAAATTTATTCACAAAAAGTACATAGCAATGAGGAGGTGAACAGCCCAAAAAGGATAACAACATGCCTTTAGTAATTTATGCGTGACTGTGACCTCATCAATACAGCATGGGTAGCAGTCTTAATACCAAATAAAACAAAATTCAATGCAAAATACAAAGAAAGAATATGGCTACCGTCTTATTTAGTGATATATGTTGCAGTTTGCATGACATTTGACAAATGGCTTCATATCCAGGAATGAGGTAATAGCAGATATTCAGAGGTACGCTTAGGGATTTGCTGGCTTGACCTGAAGGAATTTAAGTTGAAATGGGAGATGAAGGAAAATGACGCTCAGATAAAATTGCAAGTAATATCATGAAAATATTCAGTCGTAATTTGAACATAATGAATAACATGGGCAGAATATCCATACAACTTCAGATGAGGAATTGAGTTTAAAGAATTAAAAAAAAAATTTAGAAAGAACTAGTATTAAGGAAAATTAGCTTTCCATTTGCCATGAAGTAGATCTAAGTTCCAAAGATATCACTGAAGTTAGTAACACTCAGTATAGGACTGAAATTTTGCTGAGGAAGGGAAATTTTATTTACTAAATACAGACTTGTTAGAGAAGTATTTTTTAATTTCCTTTTTAAAGAGTAATTTGAGGTTTTCATTTATTCATTTAATTTATTTGAAATGCAGTGACAGAGAGGAAAGGACATGCAGAGAGATATATATTTTCCATCAACTGGTTCACTCTTCAAAAGGTCATTTTGACTGGGGCTTGGCCATAATCCTGGAACCAGAAACATCATTTAGGTCTTCCACATGGATGACAGGTGCGCAAGTACTTGAGCCGTCTTCCACTGATTTCCCAGTGCATTAGCAGGGAGCTGGATAGAAGCATAGCAGGGCTGGCTCTGTGGTGCAGCCTGTTAAAGCCCCATCCTGTAGTGCTGCATCCCATATGGGCACCAGTTCGAGTCCTGGCTGCTCCACTTTCGATCCAGCTTTCTGCTGTTGCCTGGGAAAGCAGTAGATTGCCCAAGTCCTTGGGCCCTTTCATGCACATGGGAGGTGCAGAGGAGGCTCCTGGCTCCTGGCTTCAGATCAGCTCAGCTCTGGCCTCTGCAGCCATTTGGGGAGTGAACCAGCAGAATGAAAGACCTCTCTCTCTTTCACTCTGCCTCTCTCTCTAACTCTGTCTTTCAAATAAATAAAATAATTCTTAAAAAAAAAAAGAAGCATAGCAGCCAGCACTTGAGCAGTACTCCTATATGGGATGCCAGCATCCCAGGCAGCAGTTCACTGCCCCACAATGCCAGCAGCATGGCATACAATCCTTGATTACACAGGTAAAAATAGGTGATAGGGTTCTGACACAAAAAAGTGACATGACAGCAAGATAGAGAATTATGGACTATTTCACAATGAGGAAATCTGTCGGATCTTAGTGAGGCAAATCTCTTAGCCTGCCTGATGGAATAGGGTGAGGAGGGAAAACCTGATGATGTGTTTTTCAAGATGACAGTACTCAGTGCTTTTCTTAGTCCTCCACTTTTAGTTCCCTTCAGCCTCGGAGTCTTAAATAAGTCTTTTGTCTTAGGCCCTGTTACAGGCCTCCCCTCATCACTACCAAATTCCTTTATTGAAGTCCTAACTCTCTGTACCTCAGTATGTGACTGAATTTGTAAACACATACTTCAAAGACATAATAAGATAAAATGAGGTCACACTGGGGATCTTCTAATCCAGTCGGACAGATGTCTTTATAAGAAAAGATTTGGCACAGACAGTCACAGAAAGAAGACAGTGAAGACATTGGTGGAAAATGACCAACTACTCAGGCAGCTGGATTACTTTACTAAGGCTGCCTTAACAAAATACCACAGAGACGTGGTTTAAATAACAAGAATTTATTTTCTCACAATTCTGAGGACTTGAATTATAAGATCCAGATGTTTGCAGATTTGACTTCTGAAGTCTCTCTCCCCAGCTTGCAGATGTGCACATGAACTTTTCTCTGTATGTGCACATCTCTTGATTTTGTGTGTCCTAATCTTTTGTTATTAAAATAACCTTAATGGCAGGCACTGTTGTGCAAACTCACATGAGGAGTAATGGCCCACAAAATTCCCAATACTCTCCTATTTCTCAAAGATGCATCCACCCCTCCACACATGGGACAGCATAGATCCCACTCAACAAACAATGTATCTTGCAGTTCCCTGTGGTGGTGTTACCTATAAAGGCATTGACTCATGATTTTTCCTTAAAACAAAGCAAAAAGTGGCAGGCAAGCATTGTGGCACAGCATGTAGTTTTTGCTACTGCACTTCTGACCCAACTACTTGCTAATGTACATCTGGGAGGCAGCATATGATGATTCAAATACAAGGGTTCCCGTCATCCACGTGGGAGACCTGGAAAGAGTTCCAGGCTATTGGCTATGGTCTGGCCCAGCCCAGGCTTTTGCAGGTATTTGGGGAGTAAACTAAAGGATGGAAGATAGAGCTCTCTTCTCCCTGTCACTCTGCCTTTATGTAGATGAAAGCAAATAAACTTTTTTTTTTAAATCAAAACTTCATTGTGGTTTTGATTTGCATTTCCCTGATGGCTAGTGATCCTGAACATTTTTTCATGTGTCTGTTGGCCATTTGGATTTCTCCTTTTGAAAAATGTCTATTGAGGTCCATGGCCCCTCTCTTAAGTGGGTTGTTTATTTTGTTGTTGTGGAGTTTCTTGATCTCTTTGTAGATTCTGGTTATTAATCCTTTATCTGTTGCATAGTTTGCAAATATTTTTTCCCATTCTGTTGGTTGCCTCTTCACTTTCCTGAATGTTTCTTTTGCAGTAGAGAATCTTCTCAATTTGAGGCGATCCCAATTGTTAATTTTGGCTTTGACTGCCTGTGGCTCCGGGGTCTTTTCCAAGAAGTCCTTGCTTGTACCTATATCTTGCAGGTTTTCTCCAATGTTCTCTAATAATTTGATGGTGTCAGGTCGTAGATTCAAATCTTTAATCCACGTTGAGTGGATTTTTGTGTAAGGTGTAAGGTGGGAGTCTTGCTTCATGCTTCTGCACGGGGAAATCCCATTTTCCCAGCACCATTTATTGAATAGACTGTCCTTACTCCAGAAATTGGTTTTAGATCCTTGATCTAATATAAGTTTGCAGTAGATGTTTGGGTTGATTTCTGGAGTTTCTATTCTGTTCCATTGGTCTATCCATCTGTTTCTGTACCAGTACCATGCTGTTTTGATTACAACTGCCCTGTAGTATGTCCTGAAATCTGGTATTGTGATGCCTGCGGCTTTGTTTTTATTGTACAAGATTGCTTTAGCTATTCGAGGTCTCCTGTGTCTCCATATGCATTTCAGCATCATTTTTTCCAGATCTGAGAAGAATGTCTTCAGTATTTTGATTGGTATTGCATTGAATGTATAAATTGCTTTTGGGAGAATGGGCATTTTGATGATATTGATTCTTCCAAACCATGAGCATGGAAGATTTTTTCTATTTTTTGGTATCCTCTTCTATTTCTTTCTTTAAGATTTTGTAATTCAGCTAGCGCCGCGGCTCAAAAGGCTAATCCTCCACCTAGCGGCACCGGCATACCGGGTTCTAGTCCCAGTCGAGGCACCGGAATCTTTCCTGGTTGCCCCTCTTCCAGGCCAGATCTCTGCTGTGGCCTGGGAAGGCAGTGGAGGATGGCTCAAGTGCTTGGGCCCTGCACCACACGGGAGACCAGGAGAAGCACCTGGCTCCTGGCTTCGGATCAGCGCAGTGCGCCGGCCGCAGCGCGCCAGCTGTGGCGGCCATTGGAGGGTGAACCAACAGCAAAAGGAAGACCTTTCTCTCAGTCTCTCTCTCTCTCTATCAACTCTGCCTGTCAAAAAAAAAAAAAAAAAGAATTTGTAATTCACAATGTAGAGATCTTTAACGTCCTTGGTTAAGTTTATTCCTAGGTATTTGATTATTTTTGTAGCTATTGTGAATGGGATTGGTCTTAGAAGTTCTTTCTCAGCCGTGGCATGCCTGTGTATACAAAGGCTGTTGATTTTTGTGCATTGACTTTATATCCCGCTACTTTGCCAAACTCTTATATGAGTTCCAATAGTCTCTTAGTAGAGTTCTTTGGATCCCCTAAATAAAGAATCATATCCTTTGTAAAGAGGGATAGTTTGACTTCTTCCTTCCCAATTTGTATCTCTTTAATTTCTTTTTCTTGCCTAATGGCTCTGGTTAAAGCTTTCAGGACTATATTGAATAGCAGTGGTGAGAGTGGGCATCCCTGTCTGGTACCAGATCTCAGTGGAAATGCTTCCAACTTTTCCCCATTCAATAGGATGTTGGCTGTGGGTTTTTCATAAATTGCTTCAATTGTATTGAGGAATATTCCTTACATACCCAGTTTGCTTAGAGTTTTCATCATGAAAGGGTATTGAATTTTATCGAATGCTTTCTCTGCATCTATTGAGATAATCATATGGTTTTTCTTCTGCAGTCTGTTAATGTGGTACATCACATTGATTGATTTTTGAAAGCTGAACCATCTCTGCATACCAGGGATAAATCCCACTTGGTCTGGGTGGATGATCTTTCTGATGTGTTGTTGCATTTTATTGGCCAGAATTTTTTTATGGATTTTTGCATCTATGTTCATCAGCGATATTGGTCTGTAATTCTCTTTCAATGCTGCATCTTTTGCTGGCTTAGGAATTAAGGTGATGCTGGCTTCATAGGAAGAATTTGGGAAGATTCTTTCTGTTTCAATTGTTCTGAATAGTTTGAGAAGAATTGGAGTTATTTCTTCTTTAAATGTCTGGTAGAATTCAGCAGTGAATTCATCCAGTCCTGGGCTTTTATTTGTTGGGTGTGACTTTATTACTGATTCAATTTCTGTCTCAGTTATGTTTAGGTTTTCCATGTCTTCATGGTTCAATTTAGGTAGGTGGCATGTGTCCAGGAATATATCCATTTCTGATAGGTTTCCTATTTGCAGGCATACAACTCTTTGTAGTAATTTCTGATGATTCTTTTTGTTTTGTGGTATCTGTTGTTACGTTTCCTTTTTCATCTCTGATTTTATTGATTTGGGTCTTTTCTCTTCTTTTTTTTTTAGTTAGTTGGGCCAATGGGGTGTCAATTTTGTTTATTTTTTTCAAAAAACCAGCTCCTTATTTGGCTGATTTTTTGTAATTTTTTTTTGGATTCAATCCTGTTGATTTCTTCTCTGATTTCAATTATTTCTCTTCTACCAGATTTGGGTCTGGTTTGCTGTAGATTTTCTAGATCCTTGAGATGAATTGAAAGCTCATTTATTTGGTGCCTTTCCAATTTCTTGATGTAGGCACCTATTGCTATAAACTTTCCTCTTAACACTGCTTTTGCTGTATCCCATAAGTTTTGGTATGTTGTGTTGTTATCCTCATTTACTTCCAGAAAGTTTTTGATATCTCTTTTCATTTCTTCTATGACCCACTGTTTATTCAGGAGCATGTTGTTCAGTCTCCATGTGTTTACGTATGCCCTAGGGATGGCTGAGTTGCTAATTTCCAGGTTCATTCCACTGTGTTCTGTGAAGATGCATGGTATGATTTCGATTATTTTGAATTTGTTGAGACTTGCTTTATGGCCTAGTATCTGGTCAATCCTACATTAGGTTCCATGTACTGCTGAGAAGAATGTAAATTCTTTAAGTGTAGGATGAAAAGTTCTGTAGATATCTGTTAGATCCATTTGGTCTCTAGTGTCGATTAAATATGCTGTTTCCTTGTTGATCTTCTGTCCAGTTATTATGTCTATTTCTGAGAGTGGAGTATTGAAGAACCCCAATACTATTGTAATGGAGTCTAAGTCTCACTTTAAGTCCCTAACATACCTTTTAAATAAACCGGTGCCCCGTTATTAGGTGCATATACGTATATAATAGTTACATCTTCCTGTTGAATTGATCCTTTAATCATTATATAGTGCCCCTCTTTTTCTCTCTTAATAGTTTTTGGGTTAAAGTTTATTTTGTCCGATATTAAGATGGCTACACCAGCTGTTTTTTGGTTTCTGTTGGCATGGAATATCTTTTTCCAACCTTTCACTTTCAGTCTGCATGCATCTTTGTTGGAAAGATGTGTTTCTTGTAAGCAACAAATAGAGGGTTTTGTTAGTTAACCCAATCAGCCAGTCTGTGTCTTTTAACTGAAGTGTTGAGGCAATTAACATTCATTGTGAGTATTGATAAGTAGTGACTTTGCACTGCCATTTTCCCAAAGATCTTTCTAATATATGCTTTGAATTTCCTGTGAACTTTTACTGGGAGATTTTCTTCCTTTACCTTATTTCATATTGATGATCGTGTTTCTGAGTTTCTGTGTGTAACACATCTTTAAGCATCCTTTGCAGGGCTGGACAAGTGGTGACAAATTCTTTCAATTTCTGTTTGCTGTGAAAGGTCTTTATTTTGCCTTCATTCACAAGTGAGAGCTTTGCAGTGTATAATATTCTGGGCTGGCAGTTTTTCTCTCTTAGTACCTGGGCTATATCTCACCATTCCCTCCAAGCCTGTAGTGTTTCTGATGAGAAGTCTGCTGTGAGTCTTATTGGAGATCCTCTGAGAGTAATCTGACGTTTCTCTCTTGCATATTTTAGAATCTTTTCTTTATGTTTCACTGTGGTGAGTTTGATTACAACGTGTCGTGTTGAGGATCTCTTTTGGTCATGTTTATTAGGGGTTCTATGAGCTTCCTGTACTTGGATGTCTCTGTCCTTCTCCAAACCCGGAAAGTTCTCTGTAAGTATCTCACTAAAAAGGCCTTCTAATCCTTTCTTTCTCTCCATGCCTTCAGGAACTCCTAGAACCCGAATGTTGGGTTTTTTAATAGTATCCTGTAGATTCCCAACAATATTTTTTAGATTTCTAATTTCCTCTTCTTTTCTTTGGTTTGACTGTATACTTTCCTGTTCTCTGTCTTCTAAGTCCGATATTCTCTCTTCTGCCTCACTGATTCTGTTTTTAAAGCTCTCAAATGTGTTTTTCATTTGTTCTATTGAGTTCTTCATTTAATTTTGGTTTCTCTTCAATATCTCAATTTCATGATCTACTAAATTCCTCATTTCATTTTGATTCCTCCTTAAGATTTCATTTTCACGAGAGAGATTTTCTGTCCTGTCCTGTATGTATTTCTGTAGTTCATGAATTTTTTTTGATATCTTCTAAATGTTGTTATCATAAATTTTTTGAAATCTGTATCTTGCATTTCTTCTATCTCATCATCTTCATAAT